>NC_092708.1:366359191-366666999 GCF_047496885.1 Scyliorhinus torazame | reverse complement strand
GGTGCCCTCACACCAGCACCTCAACACCCCATCTTCCACCCCACCAACTCCCCCCACCTGACCGGCCACCACCTGCCAGTGGGACAACACATCACCCACCCAAGAGCACAGTCGCCCCTGCAGGAGTGCGCCAGACGGGGGCTGTGGAAAATACCGCTGGCATCGGTAGCGCCAGTCACCGGTACCCCTATCAGCAAGGATGGGCGCCAGGGCCAGAGGCCTCCATGGTGCCAGGTTATGTTGTCTAGGGTGCCAAGGTGAATGGCCGGGAGTGGGTGTGAAGGTGGAGGAGGGAGTGGAGGGGACATACAGGGGCAGGGTCTGCAGTGCACAATGTACCCGGTGGACCTGGTTGGGCACAGCAGCATACACCATGCCAACATGTCTGCCTTTCACCCTCTGCAGACAATGGACTTTGAAATTCAACCAAGAGTGGTGGCCTTCATCCTAATCACCGCAACCCTGGAGGATGCACTGAGGCTATACGGGTTGGAGCTGCTCAAGGAGGACCCTGCAGCAGCAAAGCCTGCCCTAGAGGAACAAGAGGCAAGAGGTGAGGATGGAGAGCCGGCCGAGAAGAAGGAGATGGGAAGGAGGCGCCGCAAGAGGATCTGTGTACTGGCGCCTATCAAAGAACAAAGAGAACAAAGAAAAGTACAGTACGAAGTCTTACAACACCAGGTTAAAGTCCAACAGGTTTGTTTCGATGTCACTAGCTTTCAGAGCGCTGCTCCTTCCTCAGGTGAAGGAGGCCTTCATTCACCTGAGGAAGGAGCAGCGCTCTGAAAGCTAGTGACATCGAAACAAACCTGTTGGACTTTAACCTGGTGTTGTAAGACTTCGTACTGTGCTCACCCCAGTCCAACGCCGGCATCCCCACATCAAAGAAAAGTACAGCACAGGAACAGGCCCTTCGGCCCTCCAAGCCTGCACCGACTATGCTGCCCATCTAACCTAAAACCTTCTACATTTCCGGTGTCCATATCCCTCTATTCCCATCCTATTCATGTATTTGTCGAGTTGTCCCTTGAATGTCACGATCGTCCCTGCTTCCACCACCTCCTCCGGCAGCGAGTTCCAGGCACCCACTACCCTTTATATAAAAAACTTCCCTCACACATCTTCTCTAAACTTTGCCCCTCGCACCTTAAACCTATGTCCCCTATTAATTGACTCTTCCACCCTAGAAAAAGGCTTATGACTATCTGCTCTGTCTATGCCCCTCATAATTTTGTAGACTTATATCAGGTCGTCCCTCAACCTCCTTTGTTCCAGTGAGAACAAACTGAGTTTATCCAACCTCTCCTCATAATTAATGCCCGTCATACTGGGCAACATCCTGGTAAACCTTCTATACCCTCTCCAAAGCTTCCACATCCTTCTGGTAGTGTGGTGACCAGTTTTGAAAACAATACTCCAAGTGCGGCCTAACTAAGGTTCTATACAGCTGCAGCGTGACTTGCTAATTCTTATACTCATTCGGGGACCGGCCGGACCGGAGGTGCATGTGCACGCACCTTAATCCTGGCACACTTAACGGTTCCTGAGCTCTTAGAGGCGCTCCCCCACCCCGCCCTGGTTGAGGGGCTGGCTCCTATCCAGAGGCCACAAATCCCCCCTACAATGACATCAATGATGTGACCAGGGGCGTGATTGAGCAGTGCATCGGCAGACTGAAGATGCGGTTCAGCTATAGAACATAGAACAATACAGCGTAGTACAGGCCCTTCGGCCCACGATGTTGCACCGAAACAAAAGCCATCTAACCTACACTATGCCATTATCATCCATATGTTTATCCAATAAACATTTAAATGCCCTCAATGTTGGCGAGTTCACTACTGTAGCAGGTAGGGCATTCCACGGTCTCACCACTCTTTGCGTAAAGAACCTACCTCTGACCTCTGTCCTATATCTATTACCCCTCAGTTTAAAGTTATGTCCCCTCGTGCCAGCCATTTCCATCCGCGGGAGAAGGCTCTCACTGTCCACCCTATCCAACCCCCTGATCATTTTGTATGCCTCTATTAAGTCTCCTCTTAACCTTCGTCTCTCCAACGAAAACAACCTCAAGTCCATCAGCCTTTCCTCATAAGATTTTCCCTCCATACTAGGCAACATCCTGGTAAATCACCTCTGCACCCGCTCCAAAGCCTCCACGTCCTTCCTATAATGCGGTGACCTGAACTGTACGCAATACTCCAAATGCGGCCGTACCAGAGTTCGGTACAGCTGCAACATGACCTTCCGACTCCGGAACTCAATCCCTCTACCAATAAAGGCCAACACTCCATAGGCCTTCTTCACAACCCTATCAACCTGGGTGGCAACTTTCAGGGATCTATGTACATGGACACCTAGATCCCTCTGCTCATCCACACTTTCATGAACTTTACCATTAGCCAAATATTCCGCATTCCTGTTATTCCTTCCAAAGTAAATCACCTCACACTTCTCTACATTAAACTCCATTTGCCACCTCTCAGCACAGCTCTGCAGCTTATCTATATCCCTCTGTAACCTGCTACATCCTTCCACACTATCGACAACACCACCGACTTTAGTATCGTCTGCAAATTTACTCACCCACCCTTCTGCGCCTTCCTCTAGGTCATTGATAAAAATGACAAACAGCAACGGCCCCAGAACAGATCCTTGTGGTACTTCACTTGTGACTGTACTCCATTCTGAACATTTCCCATCAACCACCACCCTCTGTCTTCTTTCAGCTAGCCAATTTCTGATCCACATCTCTAAATCACCCTCAATCCCCAGCCTCAGTATTTTCTGCAATAGCCTACCGTGGGGAACCTTATCAAACGCTTTGCTGAAATCCATATACACCACATTAATTGCTCTACCCTCATCTACCTGTTCAGTCACCTTCTCAAAGAACTCAATAAGGTTTGTGAGGCATGACCTACCCTTCACAAAGCCATGCTGACTATCCCTGATCATATTATTCCTATCTAGATGATTATAAATCTTGTCTCTTATAATCCCCTCCAAGACTTTACCCACTACAGGCGTGAGGCTCACCGGTCTATAGTTGCCGGGGTTGGCTCTGCTCCCCTTTTTGAACAAAGGGACCACATTTGCTGTCCTCCAGTCCTCTGGCACGATTCCTGTAGCCAATGATGACATAAAAATCAAAGCCAAAGGTCCAGCAATCTCTTTCCTGGCCTCCCAGAGAATCCTAGGATAAATCCCATCAGGTCCCGGGGACTTATCTATTTTCAGCCTGTCCAGAATTGCCAACACCTCTTCCCTACGTACCTCAATGCCATCTATTCTATTAGCCTGGGGCTCAGCATCTCCTCCACAACATTATCTTTTTCCTGAGTGAATACTGACGAAAAATATTCATTTAGTATCTCGCCTATCTCTTCAGACTCCACACACAATTTCCCATCCCTGTCCTTGACTGGTACTACTCTTTCCCTAGTCATTCGCTTATTCCTGACATACCTATAGAAAGCTTTTGGGGTTTTCCTTGATCCTTCCTGCCAAATACTTCTCATGTCCCCTCCTTGCTCGTCTTAGCTCTCTCTTTAGATCCTTCCTCGCTACCTTGTAACTATCCATCGCCCCAACTGAAACGTCACACCTCATCTTCACATAGGCCTCCTTCTTCCTCTTAACAAGAGATTCCACTTCCTTGGTAAACCACGGTTCCCTCGCTCGACGCCTTCCTCCCTGCCTGACCGGTACATACTTATCAAGAACACGCAGTAGCTGATCCTTGAACAAGCCCCACTTATCCAGTGTGCCCAACACTTGCAGCCTACTTCTCCACCTTATCCCCCCCAAGTCACGTCTAATGGCATCATAATTGCCCTTCCCCCAGCTATAACTCTTGCCCTGCGGTGTATACTTATCCCTTTCCATCATTAACGTAAACGTCACCGAATTGTGGTCACTGTCCCCAAAGTGCTCTCCTACCTCCAAATCCAACACCTGGCCTGGTTCATTACCCAAAACCAAATCCAACGTGGCCTCGCCTCTTGTTGGCCTGTCAACATATTGTTTCAGGAAACCCTCCTGCACACACTGTACAAAAAACGACCCATCTATTGTACTCGAACTATATCTTTTCCAGTCAATATTTGGAAAGTTAAAGTCTCCCATAATAACTACCCTGTTACTTTCGCTCTTATCCAGAATCATCTTCGCCATCCTTTCCTCTACATCCCTAGAACTATTAGGAGGCCTATAAAAAACTCCCAACAGGGTGACCTCTCCTTTCCTGTTTCTAACTTCAGCCCATACTACCTCGGAAGAAGAGTCCCCATCTAGCATCCTCTCCGCCACCGTAATACTGCTCTTGACTAGCAGCGCCACACCTCCCCCTCTTTTGCCTCCTTCTCTGAGCTTACTAAAACACCTAAACCCCGGAACCTGCAACATCCATTCCTGTCCCTGCTCTATCCATGTCTCCGAAATGGCCACAACATCGAAGTCCCAGGTACCAACCCATGCTGCCAGTTCCCCTACCTTGTTTCGTATACTCCTGGCATTGAAGTAGACACACTTCAAACCACCTACCTGAACACTGGCCCCCTCCTGCGACGTCAAATCTGTGCTCCTGACCTCTATACTCTCATTCTCCCTTACCCTAAAACTACAATCCAGGTTCCCATGCCCCTGCTGCATTAGTTTAAACCCCCCCAAAGAGCACAAACAAATCTCCCCCCCAGGATATTTGTGCCCCTCAGGTTCAGATGTAGACCATCCTGTCTGTAGAGGTCCCACCTTCCCCAGAAAGAGCCCCAGTTATCCAGAAATCTGAATCCCTCCCACCTGCACCATCCCTGTAACCACGTGTTTAAATGCTCTCTCTCCCTATTCCTCATCTCACTATCACGTGGCACGGGCAACAACCCAGAGATAACAACTCTGTTTGTTCTAGTTCTGAGCTTCCATCCTAGCTCCCTGAAAGCCTGCCTGACATCCTTGTCCCCTTTCCTACCTATGTCGTTAGTGCCAATGTGGACCACGACTTGGGGCTGCTCCCCCTCCCCCCTAAGGACCCGGAAAACACGATCCGAGACATCACGTACCCTTGCACCTGGGAGGCAACATACCAAACGTGAGTCTCTCACGATCCCACAAAATCTCCTATCTGTGCCCCTGACTATAGAGTCCCCAATTACTAATGCTCTGCTCCTCTCCCCCCTTCCCTTCTGAGCAACAGGGACAGACTCCGTGCCAGAGGCCAGTACCCCATGGCTTACCCCTGGTAAGTCGTCCCCCCCACAAGTATCCAAAGCGGTATACTTGTTTCTCAGGGGAACGACCGCAGGGGATCCCTGCACTGACTGCTTTTTCCCAGCCCCTCTTACAGTTACCCACCTATCTCCAATCTTTGGTGTAACTAATTCCCTGAAGCTGCTATCTATGACCCCTTCTGCCTCCCGAATGATCCAAAGTTCTTCCAACTCCAGCTCCAGTTCCCTAACTCGGTCTTGGAGGAGCTGGAGATGGCAGCACTTCCTGCAGGTAATATCAGCAGGGACACGAACTGCATCCCTCACCTCAAACATCCTGCAGGAGGAACATTGCACTCCCTTCCCTGCCATTCCTCTAACTTTCTACCAAGATCTGGCTCACAACTAAATAAATTTTTTTATAAAAAATAATAATAATATAATAAAATATGGTACTTACCTCAGACCAATGGGTTTTATTATTAGGTTAGAGGAGGAGGGCGGGTGGGAGACACTACACGTGTAGTGTCTCGGGTTTCCTCTCCACCAGAATTTATTGGTGAGGGTCTTCCCAGACGGCCGCGGGTCGACTTCCTGTTCCCGCCTAAAACAGCGCCTCCTGAAATTGACTAACCAGCCAGCTCCACTCCCGCCGAAATCGACTGGCCTGCCCTGCAAAGACAAGTGCTTTTAAAGGACAGACTTACCTCCCAGCAGCCACTTCCGCACTGCTCCCGCTGAAACTGACTTACCAGCTGTTCTCCCGCCGAAATCGACTGGCCTGCCCCTGCAAAGACAAGTGCTTTTAAAGGACAGACTTACCTCCCAGCAGCCACTTCCGCACTGCTCCCGCTGAAACTGACTCACCAGCTGTTCTCCCGCCGAAATCGACTGGCCTGCCCCTGCAAGGACAAGTGCTTTTAAAGGACAGACTTACCTCCCAGCAGCCACTTCCGCACTGCTCCCGCTGAAACTGACTCACCAGCTGTTCTCCCGCCGAAATCGACTGGCCTGCCCTTGTATCTGGACCATTCTGGAGGGGCTCTCCAGTATTGCGCTAGGAGAGTTTCCCACATCGTGGTGGACACCTGAGTGCATGATAAAATAGGACTGAGTCAGCACGGCTTCGTCAAGGGGAGGTCATGTCTGACAAATCTGTTAGAGTTCTTTGAGGAGGGAACAAGGAAGTTAAAATGTGAATAATCTTTATTGTCACAAGTAGGCTTACATTAACATTGCAATGAAGTTACTGGGAAAAGCCCCTCGTCGCCACATTCCGGCAGCTGTTCGGGTACACAAAGGGAGAATTCAGAATTCTCAGCTGGTGCGGGAATTGTACCCAAGCTGCTGGCCTTGTTCTGCATCACAAACCAGCTGTCTAGCCCACTGAGCTAAACCAGCTTTAGACAAAGAAAAACCAGTGGACGTGATTTATTTAGATTTCCAGAAGGCCTTTGACAAGGTGCCACACAGGAGACTGTTCGATAGATTAAGAGCCCATGGTGTTAAGGGTAAAATCCTGCCATGGATAGAGGATTGGCTGACTGGCAGAAGGCAGACAGTGGGGATAAAGGGGTCTTTTTCAGGATGGCAGGCGGTGACTAGTGGTGTGCCTCAGGGGTCTGTACTGGGACCACAACTTTTCACAACATACATAAATAATCTGGAAGAAGGAACTGAAGGCACTGTTGCTAAGTTTGCAGATGATACAAAGATTTGTAGAGGGACAGGTAGTATTGAGGAAACCAGAAGGCTGCAGAAGGGCCTTGACAGGCTCGGAGAGTGGGCAAAGAAGTGGCAGATCGAATACAATGTGGAAAAGTGTGAGGTGATGCACTTTGGAAGGAGGAATGGAGGCACAGACTATTTTCTAAATGGGGAAATGCTGAGGAAATCAGAAGCACAAAGGGACTTTGGAGTCCTTGTTCACGATTCTCTTAATGTTAATGTGCAGGTTCAGTCGACAGTTAGGAAGGCAAATGCAATGTTAGCATTCATGCCGAGAGGACTAGAATACAAGACCAGGGGTGTATTTCTGAGACTGTATAAGGCTCTGCTCAGACCCTATTTGGAGTATTGCGAGCAGTTTTGGGCCCCGAATCTAAGGAAGGATGTGCTGGCCTTGGAAAGGGTTCAGAGGTGGTTTACAAGAATGATCCCTGGAATGTAGAGCTCGTCTTATGAGGAACGGTGAATGAGGATGAGAAAAGTATCAGCCATGATTGAATGGCGGAGCAGACTCGATGGGCTGAGTGACCTATTTCTGCTCTTATGTCTTATGGTCCTCCACAACACCATGCAGCAGAGCGGTGACATGCTGGAGGAGGAGGATGAATGTCAGGAACGTCCGACAAGGAGGATGCAGGGGAGGACAAGAATGGGCAGGACATGGAGCCCGAAAGGCACAGGAGGCTGCACAATTAGCGCGCCTGGGCCGATGCACATGGGACGCGCCAATTGAGGTTAACCGGACTAGGGGGCTTGGTCATTGGCACCAACATCCCATCCCACCCCCACACCACCTTCCTGCTTACAACCCCCTCCGTAGTTCCTACCTGCTTCACTACGAGGTGCAGGTCTGTGTTGGCAGTAACAGTGGGTCTGGTCCATGGGATGGAGGATGATGAAAACCCACTCTGCGAGGCGCGATGGTGCACTGCACTGTTTGACAACGTCTGACTCCTGCCCATAGTAGCACAATCCACTATCCACCTGGGTGATCCCTGCACACGAGCTGGCCATTCCATCGCACAATCCCACCAAACCCTTGGGATGGCAGAGGTGGGGACGGCCTGTGTGGTGGTGGGGGGGGGGGGGGGGGGGGGGGGGGGCACCCGGACGGTGAGCCCTGGTTGAATTGGGGACCCTGGGACAATCCACCCCCAATGTCTGCCCATAGCCCCCCCCGCACACAGCAGCCCATCCTTCATACCCTTCGAATAGGGCGCTGAGGCAGATTGTAATGTTGTGAACATGTGTTTAATGTGAACAAGTGAACATATATGTATACAGCTTTGTGCCCATGCCCCAAACGCTACCTATGTGCTGCACCCATGCCAACTTAACTGGTGTCTACTTTTCTAGCATTATGTGCCCTAATGCTACACCTAGATGTATCCCCAGGCGGTACAACAGGAGAGGAAGCGGCCTGCTGCGATTCCCTGGGTCCCCTTTGGCAGTTGTCTTCCGGGTGACCGGGCCTGGATGGGCCCAGCTGCTGCTCGGGTGACGCAGGTGGCGTGTTCTGTTCTGCCTGCTGGCCATGTGATGCCCCAGGGACAGAATGGGGGGTGGGGGGAGTCCGAGGCGCTGTGATGTTCCGACACTTCCTTGCGAGAGTCACTGGGACAGGCCCCATCACCTCCTCCTCCCTCAGTGTGCTCGATGGCCCCCAGGCTAATTCATGGGACGGGGGTGCAAGCGGAACTAACCCCTGAGGCATCCCTGCAACCTGGCATTTCCCATCCTGGAGGCTTGCACTCATCCAATCCAGTGTCTCAATACTCGCAGCCATGGAGCACAGGGAGTGGACCACCTCCCTCTGGGATGCGTTACATTATGCTGCAACTGTGCCCCGCCGTTGGGGTCTGTGCCACATCCGCCAGTGATCGCATCTCCTTCCTCTGAGCCTGTGCCATGTCAGGCAGACCCCAGGCAATTCCGCCGACGTTGCCAGCCATGGCCCACTGTGACTGGGCCACGCTCTGGGATGCTGCTGAAATGTCAAGGGACCCTGGTACGTGGCTGCCTGTGATAGGGCAGCCCTGTCCTGGGCCTTGGTCACGGCCCGCATAGATTGCCCCAGGCCTGACCCATGGCCAACACCTTCACCCCCAAGGCCTCCACCACGGACGCCACCCGTGCGATCTTTGCCTGGGTGGCATGCATGTTCGGCACCACCTCCTACTCCTGCAGGCTGTTGGACTCCTCCAACTGCACTTTCAGGCGCCGGATGCTCGCCGACACCCCCTCATGTAGCCCCCGGCTCTGAAACTGCATCTCCGCTACAGATGGGCCCGCCCTTTCCAGAAGCCGGAAACCCATCCGGACGGCAATTAGTCCCTGGGGATGGGCTGCCTTCCGACCATCCACCCCCCTCGGAGGTTCCGACTTTCACCTACTGTACCGCCGCATGTGTGTGGTGCACTCCAGATAGTGTCCCAGGAGCCTCTTCACTAAAGTGCCCAACCGAGGTGAGTGTCTCCATGATTTGAATCAATTTTCTGCTCATGTTATGGTGTGAGATCAATAAAATACATTGAAAAAAAAAAGGAAACCCTCCTATGAAAATCACAGGCTGCAATCTTTTATGTTACTGTAAAGCCGTGGGCATTGAGTGTGTGGACTGGAAACATCGGGGGAGACTATACATGGTTCCTTTAACCACTTGTGGCCAGAAATACATGAACACATGGTCAAAATTTCAATCAGTACTTCCGAGAGGTATGTCTTCCCTCCACGGATAGGTCATCAGAAAATTACCTCTATCATTCTTTACCACTTAAAAATATTTCACTGGAATGTTGAGCATTTAAATAGAATCAGAGTGGTGCTGTTTGGTAGAAGGCAAAATATGGAAATTAATGCCTGCAGAGCACTTTAAGGTATTTACTCATGCGTCAAAATTAAAAGAGACCCCAGCGTTGCTTTTATTATCACATTACCAGACAACGGAAACAACAACATTGCCCTCATAAGAAAGAAAAGCCACGAGAAAAATTTATAATGAACACATAGTCCTGAATACATTGAGCTCAGTGTTCATGCTAATGTATGGTTTTTAATGCTGGAAGTAAATATGTACGGCACTTAATTATTCATATCTTATTTCAAGACTGTGCTAATGTGAGCCAGTGAGCAAACAATATCAATTCAGAGGGTGGAATCTTGTGTTCTCCCACGTGTTGACTTGGTGGCGGGGGAATTTTATCAGATGGGAGGGTGGTGGATGGGAACTGATGCCACCTTCTTGCCTTCACCAATTAAGTCCGTGGTGGGAAGGTCCGTGGGCAGCCTTCCCCGCCACAACACCAATTGAGGCCTTTAAATAGGCAATAAATGCGTTAAGGGCCTCATCCCATCAACACCGGTATTAAGCCAGCAGGGAAGAGGGACCCCACCCCCCACCCCCAAGTCCCACTCATTATAAGGAGGTCCTCAGGTTCCCCGTACCACCCCCCCGACACCCCCCACACCCACACAGGGCACACCCCGACCCGATCTCCGCCTCACAAAAAATACCAGCCTGGCATCCTGGCAGTGCCCCTGCCAACTGGCAGTGCCAGGCTGGCATCCAGGCAGGCAGTGCTAGAGTGCTCAGGTGGCACCAGCAGTGCCAGGGTACCACCTTGCCCAGAGGGCATGACCCTGAGGGCCTTCAATCTTGTGCATTGGTTAGATCTCGGGAATCCATATTAGAGTAAGACTAGCTATCTCGCTCTAATATGCAGATTTGCCAGACAGTGATCCCACCCACATTCCAGGGGTTTCACATCATGATGTCTCATGAGATCGCGTTAGACCTCACGAGGGGTGGCAAGCCGAATAGATCCTGGAAGTGGGATTGCCCGACATCGACCTGTAGCGTTGCACCGTGCCACGTTGCTTTTCAGGTGCAATGTGACTGGTAGACCCTATAGTAGCACTATGTTCTCCCATCAGACCTGAATTCCACCAGTTTTATGATTTACCTTGCAGTCGTAAAGCGGGATGCAAATTTATGCATGGCGTGGAATGCGAGGGATTCCAAGGGAATCCCGCTATCAGTTTGCCATCTTTTTTTAATTAATCTTTATTGTCACGGGGAGAACGTGTAGACTCTGCACAGACAGTGACCCAAGCAGGGAATCGAACCTGGGACCCTGGTGCTGTGAAGTAACAGTGCTACCCACTCTGCTACCCTGCTGCCCGTAGCTACCGTGCTGCCTGTGCCCATCTTGAGCGGGCAGGCCGATAGCGGGATCCCATGGTCGGCCACCCCCCACACTATAAAGTAGTTCTGACCCACCCACCGTGCAGTAGCTCCCAGCCCCAGATTGCTTGGGTGCCCCCCTAGACCCAAGTGCTGAGTGACACAATCTCCACCCCCTCAGGAACTTCTGGAATATGGGTTCCCACTCAGGCACCCCTGTGATAGGGGGAGCCCCCGTAGTGATCCATGTGATAGGGAACTCTCCACGGAGACCTCTGTGATGGTGAGATGCTCCATAGGACCTCCTGGGATAGGGAGACTCTCCACAAGACTCTTGTGATAGGGAAACCCCCACAGGGACCCCTTGACTAAAGAGAAATCCCCAGGGACCCACTGAATAAGGGAACCCCCCCCCCTCCCCCACCTCCAGAAACGAGACACCTGTCTGGAAGCTGCAGGGCAGTCCAGACCGAGGCTGTGGGAAGCGTTATAGATGTAATACTTTCCATGCAGCTCCACGTGTTCATTCCTCGAAGAACAGCATCTGTGCCTGCATCTGGTTCCCACAGATTCACTATCTGCAAGCCAGGCATAGCTTTCCAATAGTGGTCTGTGATTGACAGCTCGTAAAAAAACATCTGCAGCTTTGATCATTCATATCCTTTTATGCTTCAGTGGCCTAAGCGGTGAAATCACAATGCTTGTAAATGTTGACCACATCATAGGAAGATAAGTGCATTCCAAGCACTAAGTGCATTCCAATCACTTTAGTATGTGATTTCACTGCATCTACCTATATTTTGAACACAGGCACATGGATGTCACATGTGTGTAGCATGGGAGCTCTCCCCTGGGCGCAGGTAGACACACAGCATGTAAGGGCTGCTCAGTGCTGTTAACAAACCCTCATTGTTGTTAGTCCCTTGCCGTCAGTTATTGCAACTCAATAACGTCTACAAACCCCAAAACACATACCATCTGTCATGGTGTTTTGTGTGTGGAGCTTGCATTATGAGGATGTTGGATTACAGCAGCATGGCAGACCCAATCATACATAATAATAATAATCACTTATTGTCACAAATAGGCTTCAATGAAGTTACTGTGAAAAGTCCCTAGTCGCCACATTCCGGCACCTGTTCAGGGAAGCCGGTACGGGAATTGAACCCGCGCTGCTGGCCTTGTTCTGCATTACAAGCCAGCTATTTACATCTTGCTGACAATGCAGACAGGATGCATAAGCTCAAGTCCAACCTGATCTCAGTGGAGACAAAGGACAATTGTTTTCATTGTGATGAAGGTTGAACATTGAACAATCCTTTTGCAGGAAAATTCAGAGCCTCAAATTTAAAAAAGTTAGACTCCAATAAGTTACCAGGACAACAGAAGGACTTCTTAATTATGCTTTTGTTCATGAGGGAAACATTCCAAGTTTTCTCTCATGCCTGTGAAACAATAATGTGACATCCTCAATGCTCCTGTGTAATCAAGTAAATGATTAAGTACTGTCCTGTAGGGAAGTGGTTGACACATTGACAAAGAGAAATTAGTCATTGCTTTCCTGGGACTTAATGAAGTTTCCAAATTTTAATAAATTACTTGCAACAGTGCTATCTTTCCTGAAGCTATGGCATTGATTAATATCTTATTTTGAAATGTCTGTGACACAATGGGTGAGCTTCCATAATAATTCCCTCTTTCTGCTCGTTGGGGCGGGTATGTTTTCTGTAAAAATACTCCTTTTGAAGTTGGCATGAATTTAACAAGGTCTTTGATAATGACAGCAGACATCCAGGAGTTGAAAAAATAACCAGAAGCAAAGACAGAAAATATTGAGAATGCACAGCATGTCTGTCGACAAGTAAAAGGGAAAGCGAGGTTTACAACTTGCAGCGTCATGGGGCCTGTGAGTGGGGGCCCTCAGTGTCCCTGACATCCAAAGTCAAACGCGGGACCAGATGCCAGGCGCCCTCTGCTGCAGACCCCCGCCAGAGGCTGTCAGTCAGGAAGGCTGCCTCGGGGAGAGGAAGTCAGTCATTCGGCCTTATCCACGGACCACAGTCTCTCCTAACACGACACAATATGAAGGAAACATTCACTTATTCGGTCATCAGAAACCAAAGGGCCTGATCATAAACTGCTGTAATTGCAGACCATGCACCTTAAAACATTGGTAAGGACAAAAATTGGCCTTGGGCGAATGCTTGATGTTTCGGGAAGCACAGTTTGCAAATTTAGACTCAGACATTGCCAAATTCCTGCAGGAATTTCTAAAAATGATAAGTGGGTGAGTTACACCCTGATGCGCGATCAATTACACTCAAGATGAAGTGATTTCATAACTGAAGGCTTTAATCTACTAGAACTTGTTCCCCAGCTGCTTCGGTACAGAAAGTGAAGGCTGCTGGGACGGCACCATCTCTTATACTCCGCCTTCAGGGCGGAGCTATGTAATACAGCCAATGGTAGACTCCTGGGTCTAACCAATGGTCATCAGCCGCTTAGGTACCGCAATACCTGGTACTACCACATTCACCCCCTGTTAAAAAAGAGTCCGGCAGGGGAGGTGGCCGGTGGTAACAGTCGCCTTTAACATGGTATGATCAGGTATGGAGGTACCGTGCTGTCGAGGATATTTACAAAGTTCACAGTTAAAGTCACAGCGAAGCAATCAGTCGATCGGGTGGCCTGGTCGTCCTTCTGGAGCGTCTGGGCTTCGGTGGTGATTCTGGTGGGGGTCCTGGTAGTTGCGACTCCGGGATTGTGGTTTTGTCCTCCCTGGCAGCTTCGTCACCCCTAGGCGGGGCAAAAGGTTGACACGGGAGGCGCCTGTAGGGGGCGTCGGTGGGTGGGCGGGCCTAGGCAGGAGCGGCGGGTGTACTGACCCTCCAGTGAGGTGCTGTGGGGGGGGGGGGGTGGGGGTGGGGGCAATGGTTCGGGTGCGCGTGGGGTTCCGGCGGGCGCCAGGTCCCGAAGGAAGACTGTATCTTGCCGGCCATCAGGGAACGCCACGTAGGCGTACTGGGGGGTTAGTGTGCAGCAGGTGGACCCTCTCGACCAACGGATCCGACTTGTGCGCACGCACGTGCTTCCGAAGCAGGATGGGTCCGGGTGTCGCTAGCCAGGTTGGGAGCGAGGTCCCGGAGGAAGACTTCCTGGGGAAAACAAGGAGACGTTCATGAGGTGTCCGATTTGTGGTTGTACAGAGCAGCGACCGGATGGCGTGGAGGGCCACCGGGAGGACTCCTTGCCAGCGGGAGACTGGGAGATTCCTGGACCGTAGGGCCAGTAGAACAGTCTTCCAGACCATTCCGTTCTCCCTCTCTATCTGCCCGTTTCCCCGGGGGTTGTAACTGGTCGTCCTGCTCGAGGCGATCCCCTTGCTGAGCAGGAATTGACGCAGCTCTGTACGCGGGGAGACCGAACAGTGTAAAGGTACCCTGGAGGGCCTTGATGACGGTGGTTGCGGTCATGTCTGGGCAGGGGATGGCGAAAGGGAACCGGGAGTACTCGTCAATCACGTTCAGGAAGTACGTGTTGCGGTCGGTGGAGGGGAGGGGGCCTTTGAAATCCATGCTGAGGCGTTCAAAGGGATGGGAAGCCTTTATCAGGTGCGCCCTCTCTGGCCGGTAAAAGTGCGGTTTGCACTCTGTGCAGATTTGGCAGTCCCTGGTGACTGTCCTGACCTCCTCGATGGAGTAGGGCAGGTTGCGGGTCTTGACGAAGTGGAAGAAACGAGTGACCCACGGGTGGCAGAGGTCCTCGTGGAGGGCTCGGAGGCAGTCCACTTGTGCAGTGGCACAAGTGCCGCGGGACAGGGCATCAGGAGGCTTGTTTAGCTTCCCCGGACGGTACAAGATCTCGTAGTTGAAGGTGGAGCGTTCCAACCTCCACCGCAAGATCTTGTCGTTTTTAATCTTGCCCGCTGTGCATTATCGAACATGAAGGCAACCGACCGTTTGTCCGTGAGGAGAGTGAATATCGCGCCGGCCAGGTAATGCCTCCAATGTCTCACAGCTTCTACTATGGCTTGTGCCTCTTTTTTGACCGAGGAATGGCGAATTTTGGAAGCATGGAGAGTGCGGGAGAAGAAAGCCACAGGCCTGCCCGCTTGGTTGAGGGTGGCCGCCAGAGCTACGTCGGACGCATCGCTCTCGACCTGGAAGGGGAGGGACTCGTCGATGGCGCGCATCGTGGCCTTTGCAATGTCTGCTTTGAAGCAGCTGAAGGCCTGGCGGGCCTCCGTCGACAGGGGTCGGGTTTTGTCTGCGTAGTTGGGGACCCACTGAGCGTAATAGCTGAAAAGCCCGAGGCAGCGCTTCAGGGCCTTGGGGCAGTGAGGGAGGGGGAACTTCCTAAGGGGGCGCATGCGCTCAGGGTCGGGGCCTATAATTCCATTTCGCACTACGTAGCCTAGAATGGTTAGACGGTCGGTGCTAAACACGCATTTATCCTTATTGTATGTCAGGTTAAGGATTTGTGCGGTCTGGAGAAATTTTCGGAGGTTGGTGTCGTGGTCCTGCTGGTCACGGCCGCAGATGGTGACGTTATTCAGATACGGGAACGTTGCGCGTAAGCCGTACCGGTCAACCATTCGGTCCATCTCTCGCTGGAAGACCGAGACCCCATTAGTGACACCAAAGGGAACTCTTACAAATTGATAGAGTCGCCCATCTGCTTCGAAGGCAGTGTACTTGCGGTCACTATAAAGGAGGGGTAGCTGGTGGTAGGCGGACTTGAGATCCACCGTGGAGAAGGCCTTGTATTGTGCGATCCTGTTTACCAGGTCAGCTATACGGGGAGAGGGTACACATCCAGCTGCGTAAACCTGTTGATGGTCTGGCTGTAGTCAATGACCACCCTATGCTTCTCCCCCATCATTACCACCACTACTTGAGCTCTCCTGGGACTGTTGCTCGCTTCGATGACCCCTTCCCCCAGCAGCCTTCGGACCTCTGACCTGATGAAAGTCCGGTCCTGGGCACTGTACCGCCTGCTCCTGGTGGCGACGGGTTTGCAATCCGGGGTGAGGTTCGCAAACAGGGAAGGCAGATTGACCTTAAGGGTCTCGAGGCCGCAAACAGTAAGGTGAGGTATAGAGCCGCCGAATTTAAAGGTCAGGCTTTGCAAATGGCATTGTAAGTCCAGCCCCAGGAGGGTAGCCGCGCAGAAATTGTCGAATTTCCTGCCTTGGATAGTGAGGTTCGCTAGGCAGAACCCCTTTATCTCCACCAAGTGTGACCCGGAAGCCAGGGAGATCCTTTGATTTACAGGATGGGTTACAAGTGAACAGCACCTTACCGTGTCAGGGTGAACAAAGCTTTCCATGCTCCCAGAGTCAATCAGGCAAGACGTCTCGTGGCCGTTGATGAAGACCGTCGTTGTAGCTGTTGCGAGCGTCCAGGGTCGACTTTGGCCCAGTGTCACCGTGGCCAGATGAAGCAGTTGCGAGTTCTGATCGGGCAGCGTGTAGTCGGCCGTGCTGGGGGCCTGGGGCCCCATCCAAGATGGCGTCACCCATGGGTCGCATATGGTGTCCGGCGCTGAAGAAGATGGCAGCGGCGATGGACAAAATGGCGGCGCCCACCCGTCCAGCGTGGTGTCCGGGGGGCAAGATGGCCACGCCCGTGGGTCGCACGTGGCGCTAGGATAGGGGGTGGCGGTGAGCGCTGGGAGGTCGGGGCCTGAAGGGGGGTTTGCCGCGGCGGTCCGGTGTTGCTGGTGACCGCGGTCATGGTGTGGGCCAGGCAGACCCCCACAAAGTGGCCCTTCTCGCCGCACCCTTTGCAGGTGGCGGTGCGGGCCGGGCAGTGCGGGGGGGGGATGATTCGCCTGCCCGCAGAAGAAACATAAGAACATACATAAGAACTAGGAGCAGGAGTAGGCCATCTGGCCCCTTGAGCCTGCTCCACCATTCAATGAGATCATGGCTGATCTTTTGTGGACTCAGCTCCACTTTCCGGCCCGAACACCATAACCCTTAATCCCTTTGTTCTTCAAAAAACTATCTATCTTTATCTTAAAACATTTAATGAAGAAGCCTCTACTGCTTCACTGGGCAAGGAATTCCCTAGATTCACAATCCTTTGGGTGAAGAAGTTCCTCCTAAACTCAGTCCTAAATCTACTTCCCCTTATTTTGAGGCTATGACCCCTAGTTCTGCTTTCACCCGCCAGTGGAAACAACCTGCCCGCATCTATCCTATCTATTCCCTTCATAATTTTATATGTTTCTATAAGATCCCCCCTCATCCCTCTAAATTCCAACGAGTACAGTCCCAGTCTACTCAACCTCTCCTCATAATCCAACCCCTTCAGCTCTGGGATTAACCTAGTGAATCTCCTCTGCACACCCTCCAGTGCCAGTACGTCCTTTCTCAAGTAAGGAGACCAAAACTGAACACAATACTCCAGGTGTGGCCTCACTAACACCTTATACAATTGCAGCATAACCTCCCTAGTCTTAAGCTCCATCCCTCTCGCAATGAAGGACAAAATTCCATTTGCCTTCTTAATCACTTGTTGCACCTGTAAACCAACTTTTTGCGACTCATGCACTAGCACACCCAGGTCTCTCTGCACAGCAGCATGTTTTAATATTTTATCATTTAAATAATAATCCCTTTTGCTGTTATTCCTACCAAAATGGATAACCTCACATTTGTCAACATTGTATTCCATCTGCCAGACCCTAGCCCATTCACTTAGCCTATCCAAATCCCTCTGCAGACTTCCAGTATCCTCTGCACTTTTTGCTTTACCACTTATCTTAGTGTCGTCTGCAAACTTGGACACATTGCCCTTGGTCCCCAACTCCAAATCATCTATGTAAAATGTGAACAGTTGTGAGCCCAACACTGATCCCTGAGGGACACCATTAGCTACTGACTGCCAACCAGAGAAACACCCATTAATCCCCACGCTTTGCTTTCTATTAATTAACCAATCCTCTATCCATGCTACTACTTTCCCCTTAATGTCATGTATCTTTATCTTATGCAGCAACCTTTTGTGTGGCACCTTGTCAAAGGCTTTTTGGAAATCCAGATATACCACATCCATTGGCTCCCCGTTATCTACCACACTGTTGATGTCCTCAAAAAATTCCACTAATTTAGTTAGGCACGACCTGCCCTTTATGAACCCATGCTGCGTCTGCCCAATGGGACAATTTCCACCCAGATGCCTCACTATTTCTTCCTTGATGATAGATTCCAGCATCTTCCCTACTACCGAAGTTAAGCTCACTGGCCTATAATTACCCGCTTTCTGCCTACCTCCTTTTTTAAACAGTGGTGTCACGTTTGCTAATTTCCAATCTGCCGGGACCACCCCAGAGTCTAGTGAATTTTGGTAAATTATCACTAGTGTATTTGCAATTTCCCTAGCCATCTCTTTTTGCACTCTGGGATGCATTCCAACAGATCCAGGAGACTTGCCTACCTTTAGCCCGATTAGCTTGCCCATCACTACCTCCTTGGTGATAACAATCCTCTCAAGGTCCTCACCTGTCATAGCCTCATTTCCATCAGTCAGTGGCATGTTATTTGTGTCTTCCACTGTGAAGACCGACCCAAAAAACCTGTTCAATTCCTCAGCCATTTCCTCATTTCCCATTATTAAATCTCCTTCCTCATCCTCTAAAGAACCAATATTTACCTTCACCACTCTTTTTTGTTTTATATATTTGTAGAAACTTTTACTATCTGTTTTATATTCTGAGCAAGTTTACTCTCATAATCTATCTTGCACTTCTTTATAGTTTTTTTAGTAGCTTTCTGTTGCTCCCTAAAGATTTCCCAGTCCTCTAGTCTCCCACTGATCTTTGCTACTTTGTATGTTTTTTCCTTGAATTTGATACTCTCCCTTATTTCCTTTGATATCCACGGTCGATTTTCCCTCTTTTTACCGTCCTTCCTTTTTGTTGGTCTAAACCTTTGCTGAGCACTGTGAAAAATCACTTGGATGGTTCTCCACTGTTCCTCAACTGTTTCACCATAAAGTCTTTGCTCCCAGTCTACCTTAGCTAGTCCTTCTCTCATCCCATTGTAATCTCCTTTTGGCATAACTGTTACATGAGGGTAGATAAATGGAGCCGGGCCCCGCTAAAAACAATGGGGCCCGGCGGCGTTAGTGGGCCGTCTCGCAGCGCAGGCCAGCGGGGTCAGGGGGAAGGTCTGTGGGGCTGCCGCTGCGGGGAGCCACGCAGCCCAGGGGGCCGCCATGCGGTCGGGCGCATAGGACAGCGTGTTTTTGTAGGCAACGTCCATGGACCCTGCCAGGGCCCGTGCCTCTCTAAATCCCAGGGTGTCCCTTTCTAACAGTCTTCGGCGGATATATGAGGAGCTCATACCTGCTACGAAAGCATCCCTGATTAAAAGTTCTGTGTGCTCGCTCCCCGAAACTTGCGGGCAGCCACAGTTTCGGCCCAGCACCAATAGCACCCGGTAGAAATTTTCCAACGATTCCCGGAGCTTTGACGTCTCGTAGCAAGCAGGTGACATGCATAGACCTGATTTACAGGCAGATATAATGTCCTTCCAACAGTTCGATCGCGGCATCATAGTTCTCCGCCTCCTCGATAAGGGTGTAGATCCCAGGGCTGGCCCTTGAGCGCAGGAGATGATTTTCTGTCCTTCTGGGGGGGTGCCTCCGGCCGTCTCCAGGTAGCCTTTAAAGCACACCAGCCAGTGTTTAAATATTGCAGCCGAGTTATCCGCGTGGGGGCTGAGTTTAAGGCACTCCGGTTTGATTCGGAGATCCATCCTTCCAGCTTAAATCTAGTAGATTAAATTGATGCGCGATCAATTACACTCAAGACGAAGTGATTTCATAACTGAAGGCTTTAATCTACTAGAACTTGTTCCCCAGCAGCTTCGGTACAGAAAGTGAAGGCTGCTGGGACGGCACCATCTCTTATACTCCACCTTCAGTGCGGAGCTACGTAATACAGCCAATGGTAGACTCCTGGGTCTAACCAATGGGTCATCAGCCTCTTAGGTACCGCAATACCTGGTGCCACCACACACCCAGAGCCCCAATGACTACCATAGCCAAATCCGTGATGGAGAAGCCCAGAATGTAAAGCTCCATTTATCTACCCTCATGTAACAGTTATGCCAAAAGCTTTTTCTGAATGCACCAACTCGAAGTGGAAAATGTGCAGGCATGCAGGCTGTAGCAATTAGATAGCGAAACTTGTCGTCACATGGAGCAGTTGAGGCGAATATTATAGATGCCTTTTGAGGACAGCTTGATTTATATGTGAAGGAGAAAGGAACAGAGGTATATGCAGATAGGGTTAGGTGAATTAGGGTGGGAGGAGTTCGCGTGGAAATTACTGGCTTTACCCAGTTGGCAGAATGATCTGTTTCTGTGATGGAAGTAAGATGAAATTCACTGACCGTTCATCAATGAGACATGAGGTTGAATGCAGCCCTAAGCAATTGGGTTGCATCTGTTGTCCTCTTTGGACACAGTTACAAACCACATTGATTCGCCTCAGTCCAGTTCCTGGTGCGCATCGGGATAACACAATTTAGAATTCACAGCCAGCCAGGTAAAAATGAGATAGTGCAAAATAGTGCCATTAGCTGAAAATAAACCTCCTTCAGCAGTCACTCATGATGCCTTTTTCATTTGTGTTTCCTAGTTACCACTCGCATCATCCTGAACAGCTGGGTTAATGGCACTGTCTCCAAACTGGGTGCAATGAGCAAAGACAACATGAATGATGCCAAATGGCTCTTCAGGAGCACAGAAATCCATTAATAAAAAATGAAGGCGCAAAAGGAATCAATCAAGTTTAGTCGCAAATTCTAGTTCTAATGAGATGGAGCTGTTGCGCAGCATGCATGAGCTTTCTGCCTTGCTGAAGCTTTGACCATGCTGCTGAGGTGGTGGTTAAAACCCTAAAGCGGGTGAGGCAACTTTGCAGCATTTACATCAAAGCAAGTCATGTCGCAGAATCAAGCATAAGCTGAAACTAGCAAAATGACAATCTAGGTCAAATATCATTCAGAACACTCATTTACTCAAAGTTGTATTTGGTATGATATTTAAGTATAGTAACTGAGAGAAAAGCCTTTGATTTATTCAAGATAAAGTTACATAGGGAGATGGGGAAGGTGCTGTTTTTATTTTTAATAATTGAGGGAAGAGGGTCTGAATGTCCTTTGAATGCTTAACCAAGATGTATAGTCCAAAGATGTGCAGGTTATGTAGATTGGCCATGCTAAAATTGCCCCAAAGTGTCCAAAACGTTAGGTGGGGTTACGGGGTCATGGGGATAGGGTGGGGACAGTGGGCCTCTGTGTGGTGCGCTTTCAGAGGGTCAGAGTGGAGTAGAGGGACTGAATGGCCTCCTTCTGCACTGTAGAATTCTATGACACTGTCATTTTCTCGTACACATTCACAGTTAAGAGTATTTCTGTGCAAAGCATTGGTATACCATTGTCAGTGCAATGAGGAACCATGTCATTGCTAGTGTAAAAGTCACATGCCCATTCACTGGCTGGTGAAACCTCTCTAAGTTGTAACATGCGCTTCTGAGGTAAATACCACTATTTACCACATGACAACCTTTTTCACATTACTTATGTATTTTACAGGATACAACAACGTTCTTAGACAGACTTTCCATTATTCCTCCATCTGCCTTGAGTGCAAAACGAAGGAGGGGGAAGGGGATGAATCTCCTGAGGCGTTTCTCCGACAAATTTCCAAACACAACTTTGCACATCCCAGTATGCTCCAGCAATGGAGAGATCAAAAATGTTCATTGGATGGAACCATCAGAAAATATGGAACAATGAAAATGTATTCCATCTAAAGTTATTGACACTAACGTACTTCGAAGCCTTTTTAGCACATCAACTTCAGAAACTAATATAGCCACAAACCATGGAGACAATTTTAACCCACCGGGTGGGCGGGGCATGGATGGGATTTTAGTGAACGCGGGGGTGGTTTAAATTTAAATTTCAAAAATCTGAAAGACAAACTGAATTGGCTTCTGGTTTTGACAGAAATGGATTGGAGAGCAGGCGGCTAACCTGCCAGAATTTTAACTTTCAACGCCTGAAGGCCAGTTGTCTCAAAATTGGGAAAATCCAGCAGCTGAAATGATGATCACTGGCTGAATGCTGGAAGTAAATTCTTCCTCGACATTGCTTGTGGACCAAAAGGAGTTGGACTGGTTCTCCAAGAATCCTCAAGCGAACTCACTGCAACCATTTTCCCTTGCCTATAATCCAACCCCACCCACCGATAGACGTAGGGTGGGATTCTCCGGCCGTGGGATCTTCCAGTCCGATCGAAGGTGACCCTCTACGGTGGGCTGCAGGACCGGTGAGCCATGCAAGATGCCATGGGCTGGATTCTCCACTGGCGCTATTCTCCGTTGCGTCGGCAGTGTACACACGCTCGGGGATTTCCCGACGGCGTGGTGCTGCCCACAACGGGAAATCCCATTGGCCGGCTGGCCGGACGGACAATCCCACCCCGTAGACTTGAGTGAGACCTGAAAATCCAGCTGGCGGCCAATTGGAAGCCTGCTCCACCACTGGAACATTTACTGCGGTGGGACGGAAAATCCTGCACCCCTCTCTGCCTGGCCTAGAATCCAACTTGTATTGAAACAGGATGACCATAATCTCATCCCCACCCCTGCGATCTCCATCTTCCTCCATCTCTCTCTGTCTCTGCCTCTCTCTATCTCTCTCTCTCTCTCTCCCCTCTCCCTCTCACTCTCACACCCTCCTACTTTCAAAATCCTTTGTACAACTAGAATGCAGAGAATTGCAAGTGAACAGTCACTGTTGACATGTCGTTTTTCCATGCACATCAGAGTGCCTGGCAATATTTACATCATATATGATGGCACAGTGGTTAGCACTACTGCCTCACGGCGCCAGGGACCTGGGTTCGATTCCGAACTCCAGTGTCTGTCTATGTGGAGTTTGCACTTTCTCCCTGTGACATGTGGATTTCCTCCGGATGCTCCGGTTTCCTCCCACAGCCCAAAGATATGCAGGTTTGGTGGATTGGCGCCCTAGGTGGAATTATGGGGACCGAGGTAGGGTGTTCTTTCAGAGAGTTGGTGCAGACTCGATGGGCCGAATGGCCTCCTTCTGCACTGTAAGGATTCTATGATTATATGCCAGGAAATCACTATCTCTAACAAGAGAGAGTCTAATCAGACATCTTGGGCGTCATTCTCCGACCCCCCGCCGGGTCGGAGAATGGCCGTTGGCCGCCGTGAATCCCGCCCCCGCCCCCGCCGAAGTCTCCGCTCCCGGAGATTGGGCGGGGGCGGGAATCCGGCCGCGCCGGTTGGCGGGACCCCCCGCTGGATTCTCCGGCCCGGTTGGGCCGAAGTCCCGCCCAGGAATTGCCTGTCCCGCCGGCGTAAATCAAACCTGGTATTTACCGGCGGGACCAGGCGGCGTGGGCGGGCTCCGGGGTCCTGGGGGGGGGCGCGGGGCGATCTGACCCCGGGGGGTGCCCCCACGGTGGCCTGGCCCGCGATCGGGGCCCACCGATCCGCGGGCGGGCCTGTGCCGTGGGGGCACTCTTTCCCTTCCGCCTCCGCCACGGTCTCCACCATGGCGGAGGCGGAAGTGACTCTCCCCACTGCGCATGCGCGGGAAACTGACAGCGGCCGCTGACGCTCCCGCGCATGCGCTGGGAAACTGACAGCGGCCACTGACGCTCCCGCGCATGCGCCGCATTTCCGCACCAGCTGGCGGGGCAACAAACGCCATTTCCGCCAGCTGGCGGGGCGGAAATCCCTCCGGCATCGGCCTAGCCCCTCAATGTTGGGGCTAGGCCGCCAAAGATGCGGAGACTTCCGCACCTTTTTGCCGGCGCGATGCCCGTCTGATTTGCGCCGGCTTTGGCGCCAGTCGGCGGGCATCCCGCCGTTGGGGGAGAATTTCGCCCCTTGACGGTCAATGGCATTACTATTATTGGGTCCCCCACTATCAAAACCTTGTGGGTTACCAATGACTAGAAACTGAGCTGGACTAGCCATATAAATACTTTGGCTATAGCAGCATGTCAGAAGCTGAAAAATTTGCAACGAGTAATTTGTCTCCTGGCTTCTCACACCTTGTCCACCATCTACAAGGTACAAGTTATTAATATGATGGAATACGTTTCATTTGTTTGGTTAAATGCAGCTCTAACAACACTCAAGAAGCTCGACAAGATCCAGGACAAAGCAACCTGCTTGATTGGCACTCCATTCATCACATTGAACATTTATTCTGACCACCACCAGCACGTTGTGGCAGCAGTGTGTACTGTATATAAGACACACTGCCAAGGCTCCTTCAACACCTGCAACATCTTCAACTAGAAGGACAGGGGCAGCAGATGCATAGGAACAGCAGCACCTGGAATTACCTCTCCACGTTACACACCATTCTGACTTGGAACTATCCCACCATTCCTCAGCTGTCGCTGGTTCAAAATACTGAAACTCCCTCCAGAGCAGCCCTGCGAGTGCACCGACACCACATTGACAACAGTGGGTGCGATTTACTGCCCGCGCCCTGCCCAAATGGGGGCGCGACGCAGCTGGTAGATAGGAGAGGCCACCCACAGGCTGTGCATCTCGCATCTTCTGGTTAGATCACACGAGGTGTCGCGATCTGAGTGCTGCCCACAATGGGTGGGACTCAGTGTTACACGGTGAAGTGGGTTTAAGAACCCACTTGACCATGCTGATGCCGGTTCTATCTGTCTCCCGGCAACTTCCAGCCTCCCCATGGAGAATCCAGCTGGGCATTGTTTAGTACTCGTCCACACAAACGTGCAGCAGGTAGAACGGCACCTGGGGGATCTTACAGGCCATTGGAGGCCCCTGGGTAATCAGGGGCAGCGGAGGCTGGTACCTTGGTGCAAACCTGGCACCCAGGCACCTTGGCACTGCCACGGTGTCTGGATGGCACTGCCAGGCTGGCAGGAGCCCTGTCAAATGGCATGCCTGGATGCCAGGATGGCACTGCCAAGGGTCATGGCCCGAGGGGCACCATGTCCACGAAAGGGGGTATGAAGGATGAGGGTGAAGGGCAGTATGAAGGGGCCTCCAGAAAGTTCAGGGGGTAAAGGGTGGGGGTCCTGGAAGGTAGGAGTCCTGAAAGGGGCGGGGGAAGGCCTGAAGAGGGGACCCTCACTGACCCTATAGCGGGGTGTCCTCACTTAGGGTGGATTTGGGGTAATGCTCATGTATATGGGGGATGACATTGCCCATGGGTGGTGGCTGTGGGGACACTCAAGCTCACTTAAAGATCGGATCACCTTTCAAAATGGTGGCTGATCTCTGAGGAGCTAGCCTGGCCAGCGAGTTCAGCTATCCAGTGATTAAAATAATTCTAAGGGTGCGATCAACAAAATGGGAACAAAGCAAGCATGTTTAGCCATGTGTTTCCTAGCCTAGTGGCACCATTGTGTTAAATAAAGGGCCTCAGCGGGGAATGCGCTGCAAAGGCTGCACCTAGCCCCGTTTTCTACACCGAGGAGCTACACTCGCCGGAACTCCTCAGTATAACGAGAGATGGCATCTCGATCTCAAAGGACCGCCAACCCGACTCCCGACCCCCCTCCAAGCCCTAATGCATTATGAGAGAGTCCCTGGCACCCCCCCTCCCCCCGCCCCCCGCACCCCCACCATCATCCGCGCAGGGCATCCCTGGCACAATCATCAGCACACAAAAAATGCCAGGCTAACATCCAGTTGCCACTGTCAGGGTGCCATGCCAGCACTCCCTGGCTTGTAGTGCCAGGAGGTCCGGATGGCACAAGCAGTGCCAGAGTACCACCCTGCCCAAAGGGCATGCACCTGGGGCCTCAGATCCCCTGGGAGACCCCCACAAGTGCCGTTCCGTCTGGTTCCCGTTTGTGGAAACCAGTACTGAACGGAGCTCACCCGAGGTTTCCGAGGTGAAGGGGATAGATACCAATACCTCGGGTACATGGTGAAACTGTATACAAAAGTGAGACTAGCTGTCTTGCTTTAATGTACACATTTGCTAAAAAGTGATCCTGTCCACAATGGGAGAGATTCACATCACAATGTCTTGCGAGATCACATTAGATCTCGTGAAGCGTTGTGAGCAGATGTATCCCAGGAGCGAGGTTTCCCAGCTTCCAATGGTGATGCTGCGTCACGGCGAGCTGCTTTTTGGGTGCAGCATGGCCATTTGATCGCATCGTAAGTGTGGGCTAATCCTGCGGGAAACTCCCCAGGGTCTGGAAAAGTGACTAATTGCGGTTAGATAGCGGTGGGGAACTCGCTGACAGAGCTGGGGAGAAACCCCCAATCAAACCGGCCGGAAATGCCACTTCAAAAATTTTCCATCAGTTTGTGCCCAGTCGTTCAAGAAGATGGCTCACCACCAGGCTCCCAGATCCCATGAATTAATAAAGGAAAAAGTTGAATTGCCAGTGAGATCAAAGTAGACCCAACTGATCTATTAAATTGTCAGGGGATAATTAATTTTTTTACATTATTAATTTGGTAATACATGATTTCTAACAGATGTTTAATGATTAGTGTTTCAAAGTACTGGTGGAGAATGAGCAGGCAGCAAGCAGGGCACTTTGGCCAATTCTTGCTGGAAGCCATTTTGGGGCCTGGGCTGATCTACATTATTGAATCCTCCATAATCTGGAGAAGGTCAGTCCAAGGAGTACTAGGCTAGAGGGGCTGAATGGAGGGGGAAATGATGTGCATAAACAGCTCCTCCTAGCTTCAACAGAAAACATCTTGGGCCCGATTCCATCTTGAAGTTAGTATTTCAAACCTATATTTATGACATAGGGCACCAATATACATCAGGCAGGCAGACAGGAATATGCCCTTTGTGGAAGCACCAAGAAGGCTGGTGAGAGTAGAGTGGCAACATGGCAGTATTCTAGTTTTGGGGTCACTCCCGCCTCATTCCCACCAGGAAGTACACCAAGTTAAAATTGATGCTTGAGCTTGCCAAGCTAGCCTTTTGTTTTAGACAACTCCCACGTGCAGTGTATGTCTCAAAATGAGATTTATGAAGCTCAAGGTGCTGTTTGCTTTTGCTGGCTTATAAAAATTAGCATTTTTACAAGCTGGATCTGTTTGATTTGTGATTCCGAAGAGAAAATAAAAGGAATGGTTTATTTTTCATTGCTGACATTGCTGTCAGTGGCGCACAGCTCAGTTGATTGGAGACGACATTACATCTGCCGATGACTTGCAAAGAGACAGGGACAGGATATGGAATGTGAACATTGAAGAGAGAGACAGCTTTGTTTCATTACTTCTGTTAAGCGAGCATTATGCTTGGGTTCACTGGCATTGCGGTAATGTGGTTTGTAAACATACAGCAATGTCCTTTGGATGCTAATGTCCTTTAGGGAAGGAAATATGGCATCCTTACTTAGTCTGGCCAGCATGTGACTCCAGACCTATAGCAATGTGGTGTGATATTATCATAACTATCAGCAATACAAGGGTTAATGTAGTACCATGAATAGCCACTAGAGGGAGCTACATATACTACTACATAAGGCAGTGTTGCTAAGCCTCATGGGAGTTAGGAGTCAGAAGGCAGTTGGAAGATAAGGCATAGCAGCAGTTTTACTCAAGAGTTAAGTAGTTAGAGATAGTATAGTTTAATGCAGTAACCTTCTATTTTAGGAATGTGAATGGATCTTAGTGCAAATAAATTTTCAACACTATCCATCCAAGCCATCCAGATAAAGCAAAATAGAGGCCACAACAATGTGGTTGACTCTTAAATGCCCTCAGGGATGGACAATAAATGCAGGCCCAGCCAGCGACGTCCACATCCTGTAGCCATCTGGGATGGCCACGCCCCGATTACAAAATGGACACTTTGCAAAGAATGCAGGGAAAATTGGACAATACCGAGAAAGCAAGCAGGTGCAAGGTCTGTCTGTTGATTAGAGCTGTAGCTTTCAGACAAGACCCGTGCTGCAGAACCATATACATACTAATGAGCCATCCCCGGGAACAAAAGGCAATTGTACCCGGAAACAATACTAAGACAGACACCCCGGCACCAGAGGAGACTAAAACAAAGCAAACCAACGGCCACCTAGGACATATGCAGCAACCAGGGAACCTACCCCTCTATTGGGGGAAAATTGATAGCAACGATTGGGAAACGGCCCAATTAATTGGGGCCAAGTTCAAGGCCCGCCCAAAAGCGCGCAAAGCCCTTTTGGGTATAAAAAGGATTCCCCAAGAGAGGATCTCTCTCTTGGCCTTGGCTCTCAGTGAGGAGAGACCTGCCAAAGCTACGCCAGACCAAGTAAGTTACAAGTCAACGCATGCTATGAGATAGACGCTCCTAGTTGCTATCCTGTAAACAGCTCAGCCCAGCAGCCTCAGAACCGAGTAACGGCCATTGTTCCTCTGACTGAGTGGGCACCCGAAGCTAAGTATAGGCTTTTAGCAATAGTGATAGTTTAGGTTGTAGAGTTTTATGAGTAGATTTGACTATGTGTAAATAAATGAGCATTGCTTTTGAACTTACTAACTGGTGTATCGAGTCTTTGATCAGTATTCGGTTTTGAACCTTGTGGCGGTGTCGAAAGATACCTGGCGACTCTTGAGCAAACGTAATTAAACAGAGCCAAATTAAGAGACAACAGCAAGTTAGCAACAATCCCATGAACGAATAAACAAAAGTGTAACAAATATAAAGGGGACTGATGTTATTTATTTAAATTAAGTGGCAGCAGCTGATGGCGGAATGCGGAGATCAGATTTTGCATCCAACGAGAGCACAAATGCCAGAAATTATTTATTGTCGGAAAGAAAACTGCCAAAAAAGGAGTTGGCCTCAGGATATTTACATGTTGTGATCTGTGCCTAAGACTTCTGTAAATATATCTTTCCAAATTGTGTAGAGTAGCTGAGGAGAAATAAAATGGAATTAAATCATGATCTGAAACCATTTTCCTCCATTGCAAGCAGGTCCAAATGAGCGAGTGTGTGATAAAAATGTAGACTCTGAACACAGGAGGGCACACCTGGAGATTTATTCTGCAAAGAGTTGACTTTGAACAGCAAGAAATTAGAAAATAAGGAAATAGATCCAAAATGCAAAATTTGGTACCATAGTTCCTGCATTCTCAGTGTTACCAATCCAATTTTGTCTCTAAAATAGAACTCTTAACATATAAAATCCATAAAGTCCTGCCAGTGAAGGAGGAGGCCATTCAGCCCATTGAGTCTGCACCAACCCACTTAGAGAGCACCCTGCCGAGGCAGGAGGAGGTTGCACACATATATTGGGCAACACCCCGCAAAAATCCTTTTTCGTCCATCTGATTTAGCCACAGCGATGGCAGAATGCCCCAGAGGAGCACCGGGAGTATATCTCATGGATTCAATGCACCCAATTTCTGCAACCAGGATCTCGAGATCCTGGTGTAGGAGGTTGAAATCTGGAGAAAAACATTGGGTAGAATTTCCCCGAAGATAGGCAGAGCAGTGCAGCAGGTGAGAAGAATTGCGAGGAAGCTGTCCCTCACAAAGGGGATGTTATATCGCCATATCGGCTTATAGGCAAATACAGGAAATATAAAATGTACTTCACCCCCCCCCCCGAAGCACCCTTCCCATCAACACTACCCCCCTGAGGGAACACACCTACCCCCCAAGAGAACAGCCCCCATGGAACACATCCCCCCCCCAACGGAACACACACCCATACAATAACCATATGTTAGCATGGCCCCTTTAAGGGGGTGAGCTCCACTGACCACATGATCAGCTTGGGGTCAGTTGCATGGGAGTGCGCGAACCCCAGCCAACAGGGAGTTTGCACGGGGCCGTGGGAGTAGGACCCTGGTAGTGCGGATCAGGGAGCTGAAGAGTAAAAACCAGTTATATTGTGTTCTGTGCCTGTTATTTAACTGCCTTTGCCTTTCATCAATAAACTCAGTTGTTAACTACTGGAATCCACCAGTGTATGTCTCGAGCCAACTCACAGCACCCACCCGTCCCCTGTCCCCACACACAAAATTGAATACACCCTTCCCCCAGCACTGTCCCCGTTCAATGTCTTGGCTTCCCGTTACGTCATTGGCAGCAGAGCGGGGAAACCACCACAGAACAAAGAACAAAGAAAAATACAGCACAGGAACAGGCCCTTTGGCCCTCCAAGCCTGCGCCGACCATGCTGCCCGTCTAAACTAATATCTTCTACACTTCCTGGGTCCGTATCCTTCCATTCCCATCCTATTCATGTATTTGTCAAGATGCCCCTTAAATGTCACTATCGTCCCTGCTCCCACCACCTCCTCTGGCAGCGAGTTCCAGGCACCCACTACCCTCTGTGTAAAAAACCTGCCTCGTACATCTCCTCTAAATCTTGCCCCTCGCACCTTAAACCTACGCCCCCTAGTAATTGACCCCTCCACTCTAGGGAAAAAGCCTCTGACTATCCACTCTGTCTATGCCCCTCATAATTTTGTAGACCTCTATCAGGTCACCCTTCAACCTCCGTCGTTCCATTGAGAACAAACCAAGTTTATTCAACCTCTCCTCATAGCTAATGCCCTCCATACCAGGCAACATCCTGGTAAATCTCTTCTGCACCCTCTCTAAAGCCTCCACATCCTTCTGGTCGTGTGGCGACCAGAATTGAACACTATACTCCAAGTGTGGCCTAACTAAGGTTCTATACAGCTGCAACATGACTTGCCAATTCTTATACTCAATGCCCCGGCCAATGAAGGCAAGCATGCCGTATGCCTTCTTGACTGCCTTCTCCACCTGTGTTGCCCCTTTCAGTTACCTGTGGACCTGTACACCTAGATCTCTCTGACTGTCAATACTCTTGAAGGTTCTACAATTCACTGTATATTCCCTACCTGCATTAGACCTTCCAAAATGAATTACCTCACATTTGTCTGGATTAAACTCCATCTGCCATCTCTCCGCCCAAGTCTCCAAACAATCTAAATCCTGCTGTATCCTCTGACAGTCCTCATCGCTATCGGCAATTCCGCCAATCTTTGTGTCATCTGCAAACTTACTAATCAGACCAGTTACATTTTCCTCCAAATCATTTATATATACTACGAAGAGCAAAGGTCCCAGCATGATCCCTGCGGAACACCACTAGTCACAGCCCTCCAATTAGAAAAGCACCCTTCCATTGCTACTCTCTGCCTTCTATGACCTAGCCAGGGGCGGAATTCTCCCCCAACGGCGCGATGTCAGCCGACTGGCGCCAAAAACGGCGCCAATCAGTCGGGCATCAGACGGGAATGCTCCGCACCTTTGGAGGCCGAGCCCCGACATTGAGGGGCTAGGCCGGCGCCGGAGGGATTTCCGACCCGCCAGCTGGCGGAAATGGCGTTTGTTGCCCCGCCAGCTGGCGCGGAAATGCGGCGTATGCGCGGGAGCGTCAGCGGCCGCTGACAGTTTCCCGCACATGCGCAGTGGGGAGAGTCACTTCCGCCTCTGCCATGGTGGAGGCCGTGGTGGAGTCGGAAGGGAAAGCGTGCCCCCACGGCACAGGCCCGCCCGCGGATCGGTGGGCCCCGATCGTGGGCCAGGCCACCGTGGGGGCACCCCCCGGGTCCAGATCGCCCCGCGCACCCCCCAGGACCCCGGAGCCCGCCCACGCCGCCTGGTCCTGCCGGTAAATACCAGCTTTGATTTACGCCGACGGGACAGGCAATTTCTGGGCGGGACTTCGGCCCATCCGGGCCGGCGAATTGAGCGGGGGGTCCCGCCAACCGGCGCGGCCCGATTCCCGCCCCCGCCCAATCTCCGGTACCGGAGACTTCGGTGGGGGCGGGGGCGGGATTCACGGCAGCCAACGGCCATTCTCCGACCCGGCGGGGGGGTCGGAGAATGATGCCCCTGTTCTGTATCCATCTTGCCAGCTCACCCCTGATCCCATGTGACTTCACCCTTTATCCCAGTCTACCATGAGGGACCTTGTCAAAGGCCTTACTGAAGTCCATATAGACAACATCCACTGCCGTACCTGCATCAATCATCTTTGTGACCTCTTCGAAAAACTCTATCAAGTTAGTGAGACACGACCTCCCCTTCACAAAACCATGGTGCCTCTCGCTAATACGTCCATTTGCTTCCAAATGGGAGTAGATCCTGTCTCAAAGAATTCTCTCCTGTAATTTCCCTACCACTGACATAAGGCTCACCGGCCTGTAGTTCCCTGGATTATCCTTGCTACCCTTCTTAAACAAAGGAACAACATTGGCTATTCTCCAGTCCTCTGGGACATCACCTGAAGACAGTGAGGATCCAAAGATTTCTGTCAAAGGAGGTCCCGCTGGCATAAACTATGTTTTGGGACAGGCACGATGGTACAGTGATTAAGACTGTTGTTTCACAGCGCCAGGGTCCCAGGTTCGATTCCGGCTTGGGTCACTGTCTGTGTGGAGTCTGCACGTTCTCCCCGTGTCTGCGTGGGTTTCCTCCGGGTGCTCAGGTTTCTTCCCACAAGTCCCAAAAGACGTGCTTGTTAGGTGAATTGGTTGTGGCGACTAGGGGCTTTTCACAGTAACATCATTGCAGTGTTAATGTAAGCCTACTTGTGACACTAATAAAGATTATTATTATTAAATTCCACAGAATTTCCCACTCCTGCTACCAATCATGTTCCCAAAAGCGAAAGTGGAAAATCCCCCCCCCCACCCCCTGCCATTGTATCCAGCAGATAAATGGAATCCTCTTGCTATTACCAAGAAAGCCTGGCAATGGCAGAGACCATGCGCACATCAGGTGAACAGCAATGATCTTGGATACAATGTCACAAATGGTTCCACAATCTGTTACCATCCACTTCTTTAAATGAATGGGGAATGGGGGAGCAGAAATTAGATGGACCATGTTGCAGACTTGCGATGTTACCCATCTGTTTTTCTTTCAAATGCTGTGCGCAGGCGATTCAATACAGCTGAGTTTGATAATCTCTCCCTCCCACCCATACCCCTCATCCTGGTGACTCACAACTGTAATGATATGCAGACATGTAACCAATGGATCATCAGAACAGGACACAACCAATGGGTAATCAGAACACCCAGCGGTGGCATCACCACAAGAGGGCACCGGACGACAACTATAAAAAGGACAAGGCACACAGGCCCTGCTCCTTCCACCGGCAGAAACCTAGAGAGCAAGACGTGTGTGGTCAGCAGCACAATCACACCACAGCACGTGGTCTCGAGCAAGTTCATATAGTTAGTAGAGTATACTGTGTTACTAGAGTCAGATTAGTAGAGTGTAGAACTCATTTAGGAGCTTTGTTAATCGCTCAATAAATACGTTCAACTTACCTCAAGGTCTGGAGTATCCTTCAGCAACGCCTACACCAAGTAGCGGCTTATGTTACTCAAAGTAACATAACAACACATGGTACAGGAGTGCCTACTAAATCTACCTAGTTCAACTCAGTAAGGTCAGTGACAAACTCAGACAGTTTTCTGGCAACAGAGCCAAGATAAACAGATACCAAATCCAGGCATGATGGACAAGACGCAGGCTCCTCATCAACTCAGGACCACCGGTAATCTTAGTGCTAACTGGCGTTCGTTTAAACAAAAATCCAACTATATGTAGAAGCATCCGACTTGAATGGCGCGACCGATGCTCGGAAGATAGCTCTCCTACTGGCCACTGCGGGTGACCATGCGATAGAGATCTTCAACTCGTTTCAATACACAGAAGGGCAGGATAAAACAAAATACCAAACTATTCTGGAAAAATTCGACAGCCACTGCGAGGTTGACACGAATGAAATATTTGAGCGCTACATCTTTAAACAAAGAATGCAAGGTAAAGATGAATCCTTCAATATTTATCTCACTAATCTTAGACTGCTAGCGCAATCCTGCGCAATAACTGACTCCATGATCAGAGACCAAATCGTCTTTGGAATCCACTCTGATCCTCTGAGAGAGCAATTGCTAAAAATCAAACATAGGACCTTAAAGGTCGCTATTGAAACGTGCACTGTAAATGAACATTCAAAAAAATCACTACTCACAATACAAAAACGCTGAGAGTGAGAAACAAGCCTCCCACGAGGTGGAGAGTGTTCAGGCCATCTCCCGGATGCAGCGCCTCCACATCTCCAATGGCATTCATTTCACACGCTCCTCCTGGGTCCTGGCGCATGCGCAATATGACCGGGAATACAAATCGGCCAAGAACCGCGCTGTACATGCGCAAATGGCCGAGAACCGCACCGCGCATGCGCAACGACGCACGGAACGCAACGTCATGACGTGTGCAAACTGTGGAACCGCCCTCTTTAAGAAAAAATACCCTGCAAAAGGCAAACAATCTCTCTAATCTGGGAAACTCAATCACTATGCAGTCCTGTGCAGATCTGCACCACAATTCAGGAGTCAGCGACCACAGTTCAAACAGAACCGCATCAGAAGTGTGCAACACCAAATGCATGACTCTGTGCAACAGATCCAGACGATGATGACTACCTGGGTAAAACATTCCAAGTAGGCATCATCACGAAGTGCGAAAACGCCACACCGGACACCTCGCAAGTCCAATCAATCCTTGCCGTTGATTCAGAGGATGAACGGAATGCAGTGATGGATGTCAACCGATGCCCCATCCAGTTCAAACTGGACACAGGTGCCTCCGCCAACCTGATCTCGAAGTTGGACTTCACGAAAATCAAGAAGGCTCCCAAAATCCTTCCAGCTGCTTGCCGACTCCAGGACTACAATGGCAACGCAATTACGGCACTGGGGTCATGCCATCTGACAGTGTCGAACCGACATTTAGAGACAAGCCTGAGATTCGAGATTGTCCAACCAGACAGGGCGTCCCTGCTAGGTGCGCAAGCCTGCAAGCAACTGAACCTCATCCAGAGTGTCTACACCATGACGCCGTCTCATCAGGATCTTCAGGCCAGCATCGATAACATACTGACCCAATACCCAGATGTCTTCAGCGGAATGGGCACACTTCCATACGAGTACAAGATTCTACTGTGGCCTGACGCAAAACCAGTGGTCCACCCACCAAGGAGAGTCCCTGCTCCACTGAGGGATCGACTGAAAGCAGAACTCACAAGCCTACGAAAGAAAGGCATCATCTCTAAGGTCACTGAACCAACTGACTGGGTGAGCTTGATGGTGTGCGTCAAGAAGCCTTCGGGGGACCTACAAATCTGCATCGACCCCAAGGATCTAAACAAAAACATTATGCAGGAACATTACCCAATCCCAAAAAGGGAAGAAATCACGAGCGAGATGGCACACGCGCGCTTCTTCACGAAACTGGACGCATCCCAAGGATTCTGGCAAATTCAACTCGAAGAACCCAGCAGAAAGCTCTGCACCTTCAAAATGCCTTTTGGCAGATTCTGCTACAACCGAATGCCATTTGGCATCAGAAATATTCCACCGCATCATGGAACAGATGATGGAAGGAATAGACCGGGTTCGTGTCTACGTTGGCGATGTCATAATCTGGTCTTCAACTCCAGAGGAACATGTGTCGCAACTGACGAGAGTATTCCGACACATACATGAGCATGGCCTCAAGCTAAACAAATCTAATTGCTGCTTTGGGACGTCCACGCTGAAGTTCCTGGGCGATCAGATATCAAAACACGGTGTGCGCCTGGATAATGACAAAATAAAAGCCATTGAGGCAATGAAAGTTCCCGAGGACAAGAAAGCAGTGCTGCGCTTCCTTGGAGTTTTAAACGTCCGAGGCAAATTCATCCCGAATTTGGCCACACACACAACGTCCCTAAGAAAACTGACCAAGAAATCAACTGCCTTTGAGTGGAAGATGGAACACCAGACAGAGTGGTTGGAGCTGAAGGCCAAACTCCCCCTGCACCCGTCCTCGCATTCTTTGACCCAGATCGCGAAACTAAGATCTTGACTGATGCGTGTCAGGATGGCATTGGAGCGGAACTGCTACAGAAAAATGACACATCATCATGGTCCCAGTAGCATATGCATCACGGGCAATGACACCGACGGAGACCAGGTACGTGCAGATTGAAAAGGAGTGTTTAGGTCTTCTCACCAGCATCCTCAAATTCCATGACTACGTCTATGGACTGCCAACATTCACCTTTCAAACAGATCACAGACCTCTGGTCCACATCATCCAAAAGAACTTGAATGATATGATGCCCCGATTTCAGAGAATTCTGCTCAATTTCAATCTTGTGTACATGCCTGGCAAAGAGCTCATCATTGCAGATGCATTGTCCTGCTTCGTCACCTCACCGAGTGAGCCACTGGAGATCATCCAGCACATTGAATTGCAGGTACAAATGTGCGCAAGCAACCTCCCTGCAACAGACGAAAAACTCGTTCTCATCCGAGAAGAGACGGCCAAAGACCCCCTGTTGCAGCGAGTCATCTACAACCTCAACAATGGGTGGCCGAAAGGGCAATGCCCTCAATTCTACAACATCAAAGACGACCTAATGCTGATCAACGGAATCCAGCTAAAGATGGACAGAATAGTGATCCCGCTGCGTCTCCAGCACATGGTACTGCGGGAAATTCACGAGGGACACCTGGGCATAGAAAAATGTAAACGCAGGGCCTGACAAGCCGTCTACTGGCCCGGCATCAACCAGGACATCACGGACATGGTCCTGGACTGCGAGACCTGTCAGGAGTTCCAACCAGCACAGGGCAAGGAGACGCTCCAACAACACGACCTGGAAACCCTTCCATGGTCCAAGGTCGGCATTGACCCATTCCACGCGAATGGTCGCGACTACATCCTACTCATTGATTACTTCTCAAACTATCCTGAGGTGCTGAAGCTGTTTGACCTCACCTCAAAGACCGTCATCAAAGCGTGCAAAGAGACGTTCTCGCGGCATGGCATCCCGATTACTGTCATGAGTGACAATGGCTCGTGTTTCCACAGTCGAGAATGGATCACGTTTGCTAAAGGCTATAACTTCGAGCACGTTACCTCCAGTCCGCACTACCCGCAGTCCAACGGCAAAGTCGGAAACGGGGTACACATCATCAAGCAACTTATCCACAAAGCCTCGGACTCTGCCTCTGACATACACCTTGCACTACTAGCATACCGGGCAACTCCCTTATCAACTGGCATGTCACCAGCTCAACTGCTGATGAACAGGGACCAGAGGACAACACTTCCAGCTCTACACCTGCCCAACCCAGATCACCTACCAGTACTACAAAGGATGCAACAGCTTCGATACAGTCAGAAACGGCACTGTGACGCTGTTGGTTGTGGGCAGCACGGTAGCATAGTGGATAGCACAATTGCTTCACAGCTCCAGGGTCCCAGTTTCGATTCCGGCTTGGGTCACTGTCTGTGCGGAGTCTGCATGTCCTCCCCGTGTGTGCGTGGGTTTCCTCCGGGTGCTCCGGTTTCCTCCCACAGTCCAAAGATGTGCAGGTTAGGTGGATTGGCCATGATAAATTGCCCTTAATGTCCAAAATTGCCCTTAGTGTTGGGTGGGGTTGCTGGGTTATGGGGATAGGGTGTGGAGGTGTTGACCTTGGGTAGGGTGCTCTTCTCCAAGAGCCGGTGCAGACTCGATGGGCCGAATGGCCTCCTTCTGCACTGTAAATTCTATGATAATCTATGACGCACATGCCACCGATCTGGACACGCTATCCCCAGCAGACATATCAGGATCAAAACACCTGATGGCGGGTGGTCTGCCCCAACTGTCATCATTCAGCAGGCCGCACCCAGATCCTATGTGATAAAAACGGCTGACGGCACCATCATTCGATGAAATCGAAGGGCATTTCGGAAAATCATACGCCCACAACCAATTCTCCCTCCACTTCCGTCTGTTGAAGCGGCACCTCAAGACACCACAAACCACAATTCCACCAGTTGTGACTCCCACACACCTAACAAGGCACCGGCATCCCCTTCGCCACCTCTCAAGAGGTCATCAAGGATAAGATGGAGACCCCAGAGACTGGACATATGAACATTTGTCTTCTTATGTCTACTATATATACAAGTCATGCATATCAGGTTGTTTTCTTTAATACTGCCAACCATGGCTACCATTACCACATTAGACAGGCACACAAAAAAAAGGGGCGATGTAATGATATGCAGACACATAATCAATGGGTCATCAGAACAGGACACAACCAATGGGTAATCAGAACACACAGCGATGGCATCACCACAAGAGGGCACCACACAACCACTATAAAAAGGACAAGGCACACAGGCCCTGCCCCTTCCACCGGCAGAAACCTAGAGAGCAAGACGTGTGTGGTCAGCAGCACCGTCACACCATAGCACGTGATCTAGAGTAAGGTCATATAGTTAGTAGAGTATACTGTGTTACTAGAGTCAGATTAGTAGAGTGTAGAACTCATCTAGGAGCTTTGCTAATCGCTCAATAAATACGTTCAACTTACCTCAAGGTCTGAAGTATCCTTCAGCAACGCCTACACCAAGTAACGGCTTATGTTACTCAAAGTAACATAACAACACAACAACCGGTAGTGCAATTAACAGAGTGTGCTGTTTAAATTCCAACTACTTAACAGTTCATGAAGATCCTCAAACGACAGCCAGTCAATTAGATTAACATTGTTATATTGATTACCTGAAAGTACTCAGGAAAGTTTTGGGTGGAACATTTGAGAATCCACCTGCTCTGCATAGAATGGTTATTTGTTTGATGTTTCGAAAGGCATAATGTTTGCCTTTATATCTGAGTGAATTGACTTCAAGAAAGCTGCTTTTAACTGGCAGTCCATTCTAAGTGAAAGTTAACATCGGGGCTCAAGACCCTTGGACAGGCTTACTGTTGAAAACTGCATGGCATCTAAGTAATTGTGCGCTCAATGTTGACCAGCAATTATAGTTTATTTAAAAGCACCTTTCAATGTTGATCAAAAAATTAACTGGTGTATGTGGCATAACCGGAACAACCAATGAGCTGGTTGGCTCCAGGCTTAAATCAGGGCAGAAGGGTGTGGGTCCACAAATGAAAACGGATGGAATCATAGAACATCCACCAAACTTGCACACCTTAGGACTGTGGGAGGAAACCGGAACACCTGGAGGAAACCCATGCAGACACGGGGAGAAAGTGCAAACTCCACACAGACAGGAGTTCCTGGAGCTGTGAGGCACAATGGTTAGCACTTCTGCCTCACAGCGTCAGGGATACGGTTTTAATTCTGACCTTAGTTGACTGTGTGTGGAGTTTACACTTTCTCGCCGTGTTTGCATGGGTTTCCCCCGGGGTGCTCCGGTTTCCTCCCACAGTCCCAAGGTGTGCAAGTTGGGTGGATTGGCCATGATCAATACTTCAGGTTACAGGGATAGGCCTGGGGAGTGGGCCTAGGTAGAGTGCTCTTACAGAGGTGCGGAGCAGACTCGATGGGCCAAATGGCCCTCTTCTGCACGCTAGGGATTCTATGGATTATCTACAACATCACTAATATGTAAGTAGTCTGTTAAGCATTTCTGTAGTCAACCTCTAAAGAACTCTGCAGCTGAATCCCAATTTCCTGCATGAACCCAGGGTGCTTCCACTGAATGCTTTAAAATTCCTTTTCTTCCTTGACTAAGTCTTTCCCAGGCAGTTTGAACACCGGGAACCATATCCAGTTGCACCCAGAAATTGAAATGTAGAGTGAACTGCTATTTGCTAAATCAGAGCTTTTGAGGCTATCATCTGAACGTCGAAAATTGTGCACAGTTCTGGGTGCCACACACTAGGAAGGATATGAATGTATTAGAGATGGGCGGCCCAGTGGCACAGTGCCGTCCATCTCTGCTGCCTACGGTGCTGAGGACCCGGGTTCGATCCCGGCCCAATTCACTGTCTGTGTGGGGTTTGCACATTCTCCCCGTGTCTGTGTGGGTTTCATCCCTGCAGTCCAAAGATGTACAGGGTAGGTGGATTGGCCACGCTAAATTGCCCCTTAATTGGAAAAAATATTTGGGTACTCTAAATTTCGAGAAAAAAAAATCAATGTATTGTAGAGAACGCAGAAGAGGTTTACAAGAATGGTTCCAGGAATGAGAAACTTCAGTTCCGAGGATGGATTGGGACTGTCCTCCTTGGAGAGAAGAAGGCTAAGAGGGGGTGTGATAGAGATGATCAAACTCATGAAGGGGCTAGGCAGAGTAGTTAGGGAGAAACTGTTCACGCTGGTCAAAGGATCAAGAACAAGAAGGCACGGATTTAAAGTGATTTCCAAAAGAAACAAATGTATTGTGAGAATGTACTGCCTGGAAATGTGGTGAAGGCGGATTCAATCGAGGAATTCAGGAGGGCATTAGATGATTAATTTAATAGAAACAATGTTTAGGGGTACGGGTAATGGCACTAAGTCATGATGCTCATTTGGAGAGCTGGTACACCTGATATAAGAGTCATATAATCTTACAGTACGGAAGAGTCCCTTCGGCTCATCGAGTTTCCACTGGCAAAACTAGACTAAATCTACGCTAGTTCCACTTTCCAGCACTTGGCTCATAGCCTTGAATGTTATGACCTTTCAAATGCTCATCCACATACTTTTTAAAGGTTATGAGGTTTCCGCCTCTATCTACCAGCCCACCAGGCAGTGGATTCCAGACTCCCATCACCCCTCGGGTGAAAATGTTTTTCATCAAATCCCCTCATAACCTCCTGCCCCTCACCTTAAAATTTGCCTCCTTATTATTGACCCTCCAACCCAGGAGAAAAGCTGCTTCCTATCCACCCTGCCCATTGCCCTCAATCTTATATACCTTAATCAGAAGAAAACAAGCCGAGCCTATTCAGCCTCTCTTCATAACTCAAATGCTCCATTCCATCAACATCCTGGTGAATCTCCTCTGCACCCTCTCCAGTACATCCTTCCTATAGTGAGGCGCCCAGAACTGCACACAATACTCCAGCTATGGCCTACCAAAAGTTTTGTACAGCCTCAACATAACCTTCTTGCTCCCACAATCTATGCCATGACTGATAAAGGCAAGTATCTTCTTAACCTGTTAACCTGTCCTGTCATCTTCAGGGATCTGTGGAAAAGCACCCCAAGATTTATCCGAGCTTCCTAGTATGCTGCCATTCATTGAGTGCTCCTTTGTCTTGTTGCTCCTTCCAAAGTTCATCACCTCGCAGTTTCTCAGGTTACATTCCAGCTGCCACTGATCTGCCCATCTGACCAATCTGTCTCCATCTTCCCTGCAGTCTAAGACCTTCTTCCTCACTCTTAATCATCCTGCCAATCTTCGTGACATCCTGAAACTTACTTATCATCTACCCCCGCCACATTCTCATCTGTATCGTTTACACATATCAATACATAACAACATGGGACCTAGCTTTTATCCCTATAAAAAATGCTGCCACAGTCCCAGAGGACCATAGACTGCTCTCCCCTTTGAAAGAGACGTGCCTGGTGGTGATTTAGTCTGAGGGTCACCATGCCTCAGGTGAGGGGAAAAGTTGAGAAGGCGCAGCCTTCATGAATAACCTCAGCCGGTATGGGAATTAAACCTGTGTTTTGACATCACTCCAAATCATGAACTAATTGTCTAGCCTGTCGTGTTGGGTGCTCTGCTACACAGACGAACCAACACGGTTGCGGATGGTACAACTCAGTTTTATTACTAACAATATTTACAATGGTAAATTGGTTACTGTGGTTCGTTCATTACCCTTGAATCTGTGGACCTATCCCTAACACTATCTTGGAGAGGCACTCAGCACATGGTGGATGTCTAAGTGGCTTGCTGTGAGCTCTGTGCCCTGAGCTGTCTCCTGCTGGAATGAACGTGAAGTGTCGTGTTCCCTGTTTTATAGTGTGTATGCTCTTGCCTGTGATTGGCTGTGGTGTTGTGTGTGTATTGATTGGTCCATTGATCTGTCCATCAGTATGTATGTATGTTTGCACCATGATGTTTACCTGAATATCATGACATCCCCCTTTTTTACAAGAACATGTGCCTATGTGGTTATAAATAGATATGTGTAGGGAGTGCAGCTGAATGTGTGTGTGCAATATCTACAGCATGTACATGAGGCTAAACTATATACATGGGATGATATCAGGTGCGACATAGCAATGAGGTTGTACCATAAACAAAACACGTGGAAATGTTAAACGTCAAAACGAACTCCTGTAACGACAAGGAAAAAGAGAAACATATTAACACAGTGGTATGATACGTCAGTGAGTTCAATGTTCAAACAGGCTCATAAGTCCAGCCTAGTAGGTGGGCGACGAATTCGGGTTGACCGCCTCAAGGATGGGGCAGGATTCACCGGTTGAGGAATGGGCCTGGTGGCAGGAAGCTCCACGAAGTCGACATCAGGAACAACAGGAGGGCGTGGCACTGGTGTAAGTACCCGTAATGAGCGTGGAAGCAGGCGAAGAGCCCGGCGATTGCGCCTGCGAATGGAGCCATCAGGCCTTCGAACCAGGAACGAGCGGGGAGCCACGCGTCAGAGAACTTCGGCAGGTGCTGACCAGCCCCCTTCTGGTAGGTGGATGCGGACGTCATCCCCAGGCACCAGGGCGGGAAGATCAGTTGCACGTATGTCATGTGCGACCTTCTGGCGAACGTGCTGCTGTCACATCCTGTGCAGTACTGGAGCATGGTTGGTTGTGGTGTTGTGTGTGTATTGATTGGTCTGTTGATCTGTTCATCAGTATGTATGTATGCTTGCACCATGATGTTTACCTGAATATCATGACATAGCCAACTGAGCTAAATGATCCCTGTGGTACTCCACTGGACACCGGCCTCCAGTTAAACACAGACAGCCTTTGAACACCACTCTCTGTCTCCGACCACTAAGCCAGTTTTGAATCCAACTTGCTAAGTGACCCTGGATTCCATGTGTTTTACCTTCTTTATCAGTTTCCCATGTGGAAACCTGTCAAAGGCTTTCGTGAAATCTATATAAAATACATCAACTGCACCTCATCTGCACACCCAATCACCTCCTCGAAAAATTAAATAAATTTGTCAGGCATGACCTCTAACAGAGATACTTCGACATAGTTCCTCCGGTCCCTTTTGGGAAAATGGTCAGCAAGGCCTGGCCACCAGGCCTGGTCCTCTTTCACTCCAACCTAGGTGTTGTCCCATTCTTAGAGGTCCTCCTTAAATGTACTTCACCGGGTCTATTTTTGATTGCCAAATCTTTTTCCACTGGTGGCTTCCATTCTACTGCCACTCTTGTGGGAGAATTGAAAGCAAAATACATGTCCTCAGTCATTTCTCTGTCACAATGTCCAGCAAGCATCTCTCACCAGACCCCTGCAGCAATGATACTGCCTCTGATCGAGATGCGCAGGATTGGAAGCAGGTAGCACTGGTGAAAAACATCCAACATATGAGACAATTTTGCTCTTCTCTTCCATATCTGGCTGGCATAGATTGCACATGATGCTGCATTAATACGTAGAATCATAGCTTAATAGGTATGTTGATGGTGTTGGATGATCGAGCCTGTGGAACTACTGAAAGACCAAGGCTGCTTCGCCCATTCTTTTCTTTCACTGCTAAAGAAACAGCAAGACGTCAGCCATACATGGGCGGCACAGCAGCATAGTGGTTAGCACTATGGCTTCACAGCGTCAGGGTCCCAGGTTCGATTCCCGGCTTGGATCATTGTCTGTGCTGAGTCTGCACGTTCTCCCCCGTGTCTGCGTGGGTTTCCTCCGGGTGCTCCGGATTCCTCCCACAACTTCCGAAAGACGTGCTGTTAGGTAATTTGGACATTCTGAATTCTCGCCGGAATGTGGGACTTGGGGCTTTTCACAGTAACTTAATTGCAGTGTTAATGTAAGCCTACTTGTGACAATAAAGATTATTATTATTATTATACCAGAAAATCCTGGCAAAGAAAGGACCGCACATCTGAGGATGTGGGTATGATGGAACAGATGTACCCATGCCAAATATTTGCTGGGTCCTGAATAATGCCCAGAGCACAGAAACTCTGACATTCAGAGTTCACCACCCCGGCTCAACCCTCCCATCCTGGAAACCTGGGTAAATGTTCCCATTCCTCTTTGGTTTCTTGCCATTTTAGCAGAGCCCCGCTGAAGTTACAAAGGGAGCTGGACGGAATGGCATTCAAACTTTGAGGGCCACTATATCATATCACAGAAGGCAGCATTCAGCTCATTGAGCCTGTGCTGAATCCAAAGAAATCTAATTTGCCCCGCTCTCCTGATCTTGATCCATAACCCTGAAAATCCTTCCCCCTTCATCTTTTCAGAGCAGAAAATCCTCCTGTATCCTTGGGAATGGTCCTGTTCACTTTCCATGCTAATAGTCCCCATAAAACAAATGGAAATCTGTCAAAATTCAAAGCAACATTAAATGTTATTGCACATCTGTTAGAACGCGCAAAATGCTTCACGAGTAAAAAAAAAAAAGCAAATTGCAGTCAGCACTTTATTTCAAGGGCACCACAGAACAATAATTTGTACTGTTTGAACTTAAGAAGGTGCAACTGTTTTATCCACGCCTGCTGTATAAACTTGATGTTTGATGTTGCTGAAATGCCGCCGTGTTGGCTGACACAAAGGGACACTTTTATTGAACAGGAAATGAAAATCTGATTTATGTAATTGTGTTCTGAAGAAGTATGAGCCATGTAATATTTTGCAATGGGTATTTGCACCACCGATTGAATCAGTATGGCAACAAGGGGCCTATAATACAGTCTGAGCACAATTTCACTTTCTCACAATCTCACATGTTCATTGTTAATACACCACAGAGATCAAACTGCAGATGTAGGCTGTCAAAATTGATTAACTTCAAAACAGCTTATTTTTCTTTTGGGAAGGTGTCAAATATATATTTTGAAGACAAAGTAATAGTGAAAGAAAAAACTGGGAAATAACAGGATAGATGTTTGTCTTTGCCATCAGCGGATCACCTGCTGGAGGCTTCAGAGTTGGGGGCGAAGTCCTGAAGTAACAATTTGGCAGCAAGGATTGCACCCCTATGGCGCAGTCTCACATTTTTCTTTCATTTAAATTAATGGAAGAAAATAAGATGACCTCCTTCATGGGTGTTGTGTTATGCTGCTTCGGTTAACACAGGCTGCTACTTCATGCAGTCTTAACTAAAGGATGCTCCAGACACTAAAATTAGTTCAACGTGTTTATTGAACTATTAACACAGTTAGACCATAAGACCATAAGACATAGGAGCGGAAGTAAGGCCATTCGGCCCATCGAGTCCACTCCGCCATTCAATCATGGCTGATTTCAACTCCATTTACCCGCTCTCTCTCCATAGCCCTTAACTCCTCGAGAAATCAAGAATTTATCAACTTCTGTCTTAAAGACACTCAACGTCCCGGCCTCCACCGCCCTCTGTGGCAATGAATTCCACAGACCCACCACTCTCTGGCTGAAGAAATTTCTCCTCATCTCTGTTCTAAAGTGACTCCCTTTTATTCTAAGGCTGTGCCCCCGGGTCCTAGTCTCCCCTGCTAATGGAAACAACTTCCCTACATCCACCCTATCTAAGCCATTCATTATCTTGTAAGTTTCTATTAGATCTCCCCTCAACCTCCTAAACTCCAATGAATATAATCCCAGGATCCTCAGACGTTCATCGTATGTTAAGCCTACCATTCCTGGGATCATCCGTGTGAATCTCCGCTGGACCCGCTCCAATGCCAGAATGTCCTTCCTGTGGTGTGGGGCCCAAAATTGCTCACAGTATTCTAAATGGGGCCTAACTAATGCTTTATAAAGCTTCAGAAGTACATCCCTGCTTTTATATTCCAAGCCTCTTGAGATGAATGACAACATTGCATTTGCTTTCTTAATTACGGACTCAACCTGCAAGTTTACCTTTAGAGAATCCTGGACTAGGACTCCCAAGTCCCTTTGCACTTCAGCATTATTAATTTTGTCACCGTTTAGAAAATAGTCCATGCCTCTATTCTTTTTTCCAAAGTGCAAGACCTCGCACTTGTCCACGTTGAATTTCATCAGCCATTTCTTGGACCACTCTCCTAAACTGTCTAAATCTTTCTGCAGCCTCCCCACCTCCTCCATACTACCTGCCCCTCCACCTATCTTTGTATCATCGGCAAACTTAGCCCCCAGTCCCGTCATCTAGATCGTTAATATATAAAGAGAACAGCTGTGGCCCCAACACTGAACCCTGCGGGACACCACTCGTCACCGGTTGCCATTCCGAAAAAGAACCTTTTATCCCAACTCTCTGCCTTCTGCCTGACAGCCAATCGTCAATCCATGTTAGTACCTTGCCTCGAATACCATGGGCCCTTATTTTACTCAGCAGTCTCCCGTGAGGCACCTTATCAAAGGCCTTTTGGAAGTCAAGATAGATAACATCCATTGGCTCTCCTTTGTCTAACCTATTTGTTATCTCTTCAAAGAACTCTAACAGGTTTGTCAGGCACGACCTCCCTTTACTAAATCCATGCTGACTTGTCCTAATCTGACCCTGCACTTCCAAGAATTTAGAAATCTCATCCTTAACAATGGATTCTAGAATCTTGCCAACAACCGAGGTTAGGCTAATTGGCCTATAATTTTCCATCTTTTTCCTTGTTCCCTTCTTGGACAGGGGGGGTTACAACAGTGATTTTCCAATCCTCTGGGACTTTCCCGGACTTCAGTGACTTTTGAAAGATCATAACTAACGCCTCCACTATTTCTTCAGCTATCTCCTTTAGAACTCTAGGATGTAGTCCATCTGGGCCCGGAGATTTATCAATTTTTAGACCTCTTAGTTTCTCTAGCACTTTCTCCTTTGTGATGGCTACCATATTCAACTCTGCCCCCTGACTCTCCGGAATTGGTGGGATATTACTCATGTCTTCTACTGTGAAGACTGACGCAAAGTACTTATTTAGTTCCTCAGCTATTTCCTTGTCTCCCATCACAAAATTACCAGCGTCATTTTGGAGCGGCCCAATGTCAACTTTTGCCTCCCGTTTGTTTTTAATGTATTTAAAGAAACTTTTACTATCATTCCTAATGTTACTGGCTAGCCTACCTTCATATTTGATCCTCTCTTTCCTTATTTCTCTCTTTGTTATCCTCTGTTTGTTTTTGTAGCCTTCCCAATCTTCTGACTTCCCACTACTCTTTGCCACATTATAGGCTTTCTCTTTTGCTTTGATGCATTCCCTAACTTCCTTTGTCAGCCATGGCTGCCTAATCCCCCCTCTGATAACCTTTCTTTTCTTTGGGATGAACCCCTGCACTGTGTCCTCAATTACTCCCAGAAACTCCTGCCATTGCTGTTCTACTGTCTTTCCCACTAGGCTCTGCTCCCAGTCGATTTTCGTCAGTTCCTCCCTCATGGCCCTGTAGTTACCTTTATTTAACTGTAACACCTTTACATCTGATTCTACCTTCTTTCTTTCAAATTGGAGATTGAATTCTACCATATTATGATCCCTGCCTCCTAAGTGCTCCCTTACTTTGAGATCTTTAATCAAGTCTGGCTCATTACATAACACTAAGTCCAGAATGGCCTGTTCCCTCGTAGGCTCCATCACAAGCTGTTCCAAAAAGCCCTCCTGTAAACATTCAATGAATTCCCTTTCCTTGGGTCCACTGGCAGCATTATTTACCCAGTCCACCTGCATATTGAAGTCCCCCATGATCACTGTGACCTTGCCTTTCTGACATGCACTTTCTATTTCGTGGTGCATTTTGTGCCCCCGGTCCTGACCACTGTTAGGAGGCCTGTACATAACTCCCATTATGGTTTTTTTGCCTTTGTGGTTCCTCAACTCTACCCACACAGACTCCACATCATCTGACCCTATGTCATTTAGTGCTATTGATTTAATTTTATTCCTAATTAACAAGGCAACCCCGCCCCCTCTGCCCACCTCCCTGTCTTTTCGATAGGTTGTGAATCCCTGGATGGTTAAATGCCAGTCCTGAACCCCCTGCAACCATGTTTCTGTGATGCCTACCACATCATACCTGCCAGTCACAATCTGGGCCACAAGCTCATCTACCTTGTTCCGTACACTGCGCGCATTTAAATATAGCACCTTTAATTCTCTATTGACCGTCCCTTTTTGTTTTCTTAGTGTGGTGGACCTTGGTTTACTGAGCCTTTCCATACACTGTGTCATATTTTGTGGGATGGGGACTATCGTAACCTCTCCTGAGTTTTGTCTTTTCGTGCTTTTTTGTATTCCTAAGCAGCTACGCTTCCCACTGATTACTTCACCTCTTGGTTCCCTGACTTTCCCTTCCCCCCCAATCTTTAGTTTAAAGTCCTATTGACCACCCTATTTATTCTTTTCGCCAGACCACTGGTCCCAGCTCGGTTCAGGTGGAGACCATCCCAACGGTATAGGTCCCCCCTGTCCAAAAACTGATGCCAGTGTCCCATGAAAAGGAACCCCTCTTTCCCACACCACTCTTTCAGCCACGTGTTAACTTTCCTTATTCTTGCCTCCCTATGCCAATTTGCACGTGGCTCGGGCAGTAATCCGGAGATTATGACCCTTGAGGACCTGTTTTTTAATTTGAATCCTAGCTCTTTATAATCTCTAAACAGGTCCTCTTTCCTAGACTTGCCTATGTTGTTGGTACCGACATGGACCACAACAACTGGATCCTCCCCCTCCCTCTCCAGTATCCATTCAAGCCGGTCAGAGATGTCCCGCACCCTAGCACCGGGCAGGCAACATACCATGCGGGACTCTTTATCCTGCTCACAAAGGATACTATCTATCCCCCTGATAATAGAATCCCCTACAACTACAACTTGCCTATTTACTCCCTCCCCTTGAATGGCCTGCTGAACCATGGTGCCTTGGTCAGCTGACTCATCCTTCCTGCAGCCCTGTTCGCCATCCACACAGGGAGCAAGTGCCTCATACCTGTTGGACAGAGTCAAGGGCTGAGGCTCCTGAGTTCCTGGCTGCTGGTTCCCTTTACCTGCCTGACTTGCAGTCACACCCTGCTGTCTCTGGCCACTGGCATGATTTAAACTACTTACTCTGACAGGTGTGACTGCCTCCTGAAACACAGTGTCCAGGTAAGTCTCCCCCTCCCGGATGTGCCTCAGTTTTTGAAGCTCAGACTCCAGCTCATCAACTCTGAGCCGGAGCTCTTCGAGCAGCCAACACTGACTGCAGATGTGGTCGCTGCAGCTCGCAATGGGATCTGCCAGCTCCCACATCAAGCAGCTCAAGCACATCACCTGACCAGCCATCACTAATTAATTAATTAGTTTAATTTAAGTTTATGAGTTTAGCTGTGGTTTTTTTTAAATTTGGGGCAGATTTGCTATCAACCACTCAGATCACAGCTTCCCTCTGACGTCACTTTTGGGAAAAAAACTGGAAAACAGGAAGTTTCCGTTAGGTTTTTATACTCACAGAGACTGCTCCTCCTCCTCCGAACGGCTCCCGAAATTAGGCCCGAAGAAAGAGAGAGAACAAAACAGTAGGGGAAAAGCACCTTCTCCCTCTCTTCACCGAATTACCTCACTGCACCAAATTACCAAATTCTCACTCGGTCTGTATCTCTCTCACTCAGGCTGTGTGTCCTTGACCTGCGCAATGCTTACTAATGTGCTCTTTCTGTCTGTCTTTTATACAGACTTTAGGATGACTCACACTAAAACTTCAAAGAGAAGAAAACAATGTGTACCTTTGTGCCCCTTAACAGGCCTCAGGTGACTGCCAGATAACTACCTCTCAGCAATTAGGGTGGGGGCAGCTTCAGCCAATCAGACACTAATCTACACTGCACTTTTAACTGAAAAACAGCAAAATTTGATGAACCACTTACCTTTCCTGGTTACCTCACTGCACCAAATTACCAAATTCTCACTCGGTCTGTATCTCTCTCACTCAGGCTGTGTGTCCTTGACCTGCGCAATGCTTCTCAAATGAGTTTGACTCTCTGCTAATCTAACTGTAGTAACTCAGTCTAACTGTACCAGCTTGCTCTAAGCCACCTGCTGGGGCGTGATGCTGCTGATCAACCCTGTCTAACTCTCTAGATGTCTGTCTGTGGAAACAGTCAGGGTGTGAGTGCCTCATCCCTTTTATAGTGTTAATGTCATGCCCCCTTGTGGTGATGCCACCTCTGAGTGTCCTGACTGCCTATTGGTTGTGTCCTATTCTGAGTGTTCAGTGGTTGCATGTCTGCATATCATGGCAATGGGCATATGATTGCTTCCCTCACTAGGTTTGGCCCACGCTTAAAACTCAGTTGATAAAGATCAAAATCCAACGCAGTATCTTTTTTGTCAAATTGGCCTTTGAGTCTGAAGTTGTTTAAGTCCCACGCCATTCCGTGCATATGCAACCTGGGTCAACACAGCTGTATTGTCAGAGCTCCTGCACATTGAATGAGACAGTAAAAACTCTCAGTCCGGATGGATGTTTGAAAACTCCAATTAAGAAATATCCGAGAATTCTCGTTCCCAGCTACCCACTTTCCAGCTTCGTAATTGTTGTCAAGTTTACGAATATAACGACGGCCAGTAAACTTCAATCTAATTCACTGCTGAAACTCTCAGAGCTGAAACAAAGAATTATACACATATAAGATTTTCTTTCATATTAAGAAATGTATCACTCTAAAGTTAATGCATCATCCCTCCTTCTTGATTCTCCCAGTAGAGAGAAACACAAACGATATAGTCTAATCACTCCAATATTCTACCATTAAGTCATTTTCATTCTGCTTCACAGAATAACGTAGGTGTAGCGAGCGCGCTGCAAACCTATTAAAGGAATTAACATTTTATTCTTTGTTTCTGTATGGTTAAATGGATGCTAAGAGATTTGTTTTATTATTTTTAGAAACAGTACTTTTGAAATTAAGTGCACTTGCAGAATTTATAAATGCCCATCGGCTTAAACACCACTTTTACTGAGGACCCCTAACGCAGAGGTTTCCCCTTTGATGCACTTTTATGAATATGTCATGTTGTGCAAAGTTTAGCTGTGTAACCAGCTGTGTTTCCATGATCCGTCTGTTACACTGAACAGATGTCCCTTCAGCAACCAGCCATCCATGAGCACATGAGCTCCCCAAAATCTAAACTGATCAATGAAATGAGTGGATGCAAGCACAAGGAAAACAATATTGAATTCAGTGATGAAGGATTTGATATAAATTCCAATTTTCCCATGTCAAGCTGCCTGCAATGCTTCAGAATGCCTCCCTTCCATAAGTTGCCTATTTAATTGAGTGTTCCATCACTCCTCTCACATTCTACACACTCTGATGTCGGGCCCTGCTGGGAATTCTATTAGGCTTTAATCTCTGAATGAGACGCACTCTAGTCTCCCACAGCCTTACGTTGAAAGACAGGCAAGTCATCAGTGCAAACAGAAAATTCTGAATTTCTCCGATACGAAAGGAAATATATGTGCAGCATATTGTTAATGTAAGTGCTGCTGTGTCTCACAGTGTTCATGATATCACAGTGAATCATAAGCTACAGTTGTCACCACAGTGCTTTCTAGTTACCCCTTTAATGGTTAATTCAGACTTTATGTATTTAATATGATTAATAGCGATAATGTAGCTGCTTAGACTCTTATTTAAACAGCACCTTTCACAACCTCAGAATATAAAGTACTTTTTTCTTAAGTGTATTATCGTACTGTAGGAAATGTATGAGCTAATGTGTGAATCACCTATAAATTCCCCAATAAGGACAAGAGGATCTTTTTTTTTGGGGGGGGGCGGGGGGGGGGGGGGGGTAAGGAATAAATATCGGTTAGGACACAGGGAGAGAACTTCCCTGCTGTTTTTCAAAGTCATCTCATGGGGACTCTGATGCCCCACCCGGGAGGGGGGGTCAAACTGCCAATTTAATATTTCACCTGAGAGACTGCACCTTTCAGATTTCCACACTGAAAATGTAGCCTTTGATGCATCAGTTCAAACACCCATCACATGTTTTCTTGTTTGCAGACAAAACAAGGTTGACCGCACCGCCTGATGTGATGGTATTATCAGGAGGGACTGACATCGTGCCATCAGCTTCAGGCCATGTGCATGACTAAGACACAATTGCAGCTGTCAGCCGCCTCGGCACATGCCCAGCTGTGCATTAATAGAACTGGTGGTGCTAATTAAGAAGTTATTGCAACTTGAACAATTCAACAATTCTGTTCCAGGCAGAATCCGGCTTTGAGGGAGGTCCTGTAGCGCCCCTGCCTCTGAGCTCCGCGTTCAACCTGATAGCCCCAGGACTAGGTCGATCCCCGGTATGGATGGACTTTCTTATGAGGAGAGGCTGAGTAGGTTGGGCCTGTACTCATTGGAGTTTAGAAGAAAGAGCAGTGGCTTTAATGAGATATATAGGATTCACAGCGACTTGACAGGGTAGAAACAATCAGAGGTTGTTTCCTCTCATGGCAGAGTCCAGGGCCAGTGGACAAATTCAAAGAGTAAAGGGTCACCCATTTAAGGCAGAGATGAGGAGGAATTTCTTCTCTCAGAGAGCAGTGAATCTGTAGAATTCTTTACCGCAGAGAGTTGTAGAGACTGGGTCATTAGGTGTGTTCAAGGCTGAGATAGACAGATTTTTAATCAGCAAGGGAATCAAGGGTTATGGAAGGCAGGAAAGTGTAGTTGAGGATTATCATATCCGATCAATCATGATCACGTTGAATGGTAGAGCAGATTTGATGGGCCGAGTGGCTTACTTCTGCTCCTACGTCTTGTGGTCTTATGATGTGGTCGGGCAGCACGGTAGCACAAGTGATTAGCACTGTGGCTTCACAGCGCCAGGGTCCCATGTTCGATTCCCGGCTTGGGTCACTGTCTGTGCGGAGTCTGCACGTTCTCCCCGTGTCTGCGTGGGTTTCCTCCGGGTGCTCCGGTTTGCTCCCACAGTCCAAAGACGTGCAGGTTAGGTGGATTGGCCATGATAAATTGCCCTTAGTGACCATAAAAGTTAGGAGGGGTTACTGGGTTACGGGGATAGGGGGGAAGTGAGGGCTTAAGTGGATCGGTGCAGACTCGATGGGTCGAATAGCCTCCTTCTGCACTGTAAACCATATGATAAGGAAGGTGCGCTCAAACGCAGGGTTGAGTGTCATCCTGGACAATCCTTCCTGCACACCAATGGCTGGCGGTAAGAGCGGGGGAGACTTCTGGTCAGCCATGCTTGATGAGGAGTGGCACACCTCAAGCTATAAGCCTCCAGCAACATGCTAACGACCTGTTCCAGGAAATAAACTTGCTGTAGGTGTGGGACAATGAAGAAGAAGACGTAAATTTAAAGAAATTCCAGCTGAAATGTTGGCCTGTCATTCTTCTCCATCAGCGATGTGCACATTAACGTACTGGAATATCTCATGGTGCATCACAAAAGCAGAATCAGGTTTGCCAGATACCATGGGCTTGATTTTGAATTCCAGGTTGCGAACCTGCCCATTGGAGCAGTTCTGACCTCTGACCCTGCCTCACGTCAGCACCACCAACGCAACACGGTTTTCAAACGCAGATAAGCGTTTGAAAACCTGAGTGTGGGTTCGATGTCCAATCGGTGATGCCAGAAGCTTCCTGGAGATGGGCCATCAAAATGGAGGACCCATTGAAAGCTCAAACTAACTCCATGATTGGGACTTGCTGCTCACTGTGCAAGTATCTGCACGGGGACCTGATCAGAATCGGGCTGGTGCTGGAAAGGGTAGGCCGCACACATTGCTCCAAGATTCACAAATGCCTCACTGGAGATCCTCATTGAGGATCTGACTGAGAGGTGGGAGACTTTGTCCTGAACCTTCAGCTGCAAAGCCAGCCCCCCGCCCCCCACACCTGCCCTCCACTCCTCACCCAGGAGATCAAAAGGACATGGCTGCAAGTAGCAGAGGAGCTGATAAGTTTCAGTGTGATGAAAAGGACATGGGTCCAGTGCCTCAAATACCTCATAAGATCTGGGAAGGTGAGTTACATCTAGGTGTTGGACCTCCAACTCTGTGCACAGCAACATGCACATGAGCTCAGCAGACTGCGTGCCTACAGTGTTCTCCATCATTGTTTGAGCCAGTGTAAAGTCACATCATTGAGTTGTCGAACTATCTTCATACGTTGCACGCACCATCGCGACCGGCGAGACTGGAACACGAGAGGAACAGTGTCCATCACTCCTGACTTTCTCACAACGATTGAAACTGCTAAGCCACAGAGCAGAGCAACACAGACATTGCTGGCCTCCTCGGCAGGTTACACTCTGTAAAGCCAGCACCATCACCTACATGGGCGCAATCCATGATCCCTTGGACCTGGGAGTATCCATCGATGGGCAGTATAACCCAGTGTCCTCTGTGCTATGCGGAACTCGCTGTCTCAACATAAATGTATTCCTCTGCTCTCCAAATAGAACATCCATGACGTTTCTAATATCATGATGAGCTTCCAATGCAAGATACCCGCCAGATATGTGGTTGATCCCAGGAATGACTCAGATGCATAAACATTTACGGGTCAATGGCATTGATGGCTGCAGGTAGGGGACTGCCGCAACAAATCAGGTTATTGTGCAGCATGGTGCAAAAAAGTCCGAGACCATCTGTACAGCATTCGTACTCTGTCATTTGAAGTTAACTGACTTTTAGGCGTCACATATGATGTCGAGGTCAGCACCTTCTCCCCAATTCTGTGCAACCTGGCCCACTCCTGACCAGGAGAATGCCTCTACTGAGGCTCTCAGCTGCTTGCCCCTCAGTGCATTGTCAGAATAGCAGAATGGGCAGCACAGTAGCATAGTGGTTCGCACAATTGCTTCACAGCTCCAGGGTCCCAGGTTCGATTCCGGCTTGGGTCACTGTCTGTGCGGAGTCTGCACATCCTCCCCGTGAGTGCGTGGGTTTCCTGCGGGTGCTCCGGTTTCCTCCCACAGTCCAAAAATGTGCAGGTTAGGTGGATTGGCCATGATAAATTGCCCTTAGTGTCCAAAATTGCCCTTAGTGTTGGGTGGGGTTACTGGGTTATGGGGATCGGGTGGAGGTGTTGACCTTGGGTAGGGTGCTCTTTCCAAGAGCCGGTGCAGTCTCGATGGGCCGAATGGCCAAAAGTGCACTGTAAATTCTATGTTAATCTATGTTAAATAGCCTCTTCCATCTCCACTCCTGGAGCTGCTGTTGGTTTGTGTAGCAGAGTTTCCTCTGCCAATCTCTGCTGCCCAGGCAATGCCAGCAGCCAGTCAGCTTGACCGGCATCAGTCCACATCAAGCTTGGATGACCAGGAGTCTCTCCTGCTCTTACCATCTGCCATTCGCATGTGTTGGAAGGATTGTGCAGGTCAACACTTAACCTGTCGGCCACGTTATGAATGCAACTTCCTTGGCTATCAAGTTGTGCGGTGGAATTTGAACCTGGAGCTTCTGGCTCAGAGGCAGGGACACTACCCATTGCCCCACAAGACCGAGTGAACTGGCCCAGTGCAACCTTTTAACTGACTCCGCAACTTTAACAGTCACTGAGTTGGGGGCGTGGCAGTTTCCAAACACCCTTCTCCAACATCCCAATTAAAACAGCATTGCATTCCGGAGGGGACAGATTCTAGCAACTTTCAAATCACACCTGTTTGGGGAAAAATTATACAGCAATTTGACTGTAGTATACTTCACTCTCACTCTCATGAGAGACCAGATGAAGATGCTTGGAGTTAAAATCTAGTCTTTATTTACAAGCTTTAGCGAGGGCCCTCAGTATTCTAATTAGCATACCAAAAGCCCAGATATAAGAATGGTACAGGCAGTGACACTTTGAGGTTCGATTACAAGAAATTAGCATATGCCAATCATTTGTTACTATTTATCTGTGTCCAATCATGACTATCGATTAAGGTTACATCACGCGTAGCATATGAGAATAATTAACCAATCACATTCTAAAGGTCCACATGCTTAATTAGACTATTCAATCATAACAAATGCACGTATGCTGTCTTGCAATTAGTGATATCGATGGTCCGATATCCAGGTGTAGCCATTAACATAACATTTTGCTATCAGCAGTCTTACTGTGGCCATCACAATGGTACCTTGCTGCACATTGTAGAATAGACCTTGAATTGTTACACATGCAGTTTCTCTGCCTGAAAACTGGCTTCTCAGAGACACACTGTGCCCTTGTAATATCTGTTACATGTGGCAATTCCATAGGCTGAAATTGAAGAATTCCCCTTCTCCAATAAAATGGTGGAACTGTACGGTTTAAAATGGTTGCAGAATACTATCTAGCATCTAAGGATGCCCAAATCATCCTCTTCCGCACCCATACCCGCCCCCAACCACACTAGAATTGAAAATCCAGCCCGGTGTATCTGACCAAAATAAACATTAAAAGTTGAGTCTTTGATGAAATCAAACAGCAACATAAAACAGGGTTTGTTTTCTGACACGGGTATTCGTGAATTTGTGAAGGATCAAATTCTGGATATATTGGGGAAAAAGTGAACTTCAAAAAAATTGGACCCTTGTTCTCCCCCGTTACTGTCATGATATTCAGGTAAACATCATAGCACATACATACATACATACTGATGGACAGATCAACGGACCAATCAACACACACAACACGACAGCCAATCACAGGCAAGAGCATACATAGAACAAAACAGGGAACACAACACTTCCTGGGCACTGGAACAGGAGACGGCTCAAGGCACAGAGCTCATTACAAGCCACTCAGACATCCACCATGTGCTGAGTGCCACTACAAGATAGAATTAGGAATAGGTCCACGGAATCAAGGGTCATGATCGAACCCCAGTAAACAGCTTACCAGTGTAAATAGATGTTTATAATAAAACTGCATTGTACCATTCGCAACCGTGTTGGTTCATCTGTGTAGCAGAGTACCCAAAACTTCAGTTACATTTTCCAAAGCGTAGCTTCCAGTTATTCTTTCTCAAAATCATGAGGCTGCATTTACCACCTGCACAACACCTGGATCTGTATCGGAACAATCCAAAACCTCTCCACTACATCCAAATGAGGCCAATCTGGAAGTATGCAGAATAGATTGGAATATGGGTAAATCCAGGATCATCCCGATTTGAGTTAACTCTCCAATGGGTCCAGTGGGTCAATCTATGAAAACATTATGAATTCCTTCGGAATAAGATAAACCTGGAAAACATTCTGAATAAATATGGACGGGCGAGTCGAGGAAACAGTCTGAACCACTACAGCTGGAGTAGAATCATAGAATTTACAGTGCAGAAGGAGGCCATTCGGCCCAGCGCATCTGCACCGGCTCTTGGAAAGAGCACCCTACCCAAGGTCAACACCTCCACCCTATCCCCATAACCCAGTAACCCCACCCAACACTAAGGACAATTTTGGACACTAAGGACAATTTATCATGGCCAATCCACCTAACCTGCACATCTTTGGACTGTGGGAGGAAACCGGAGCACCAGGAGGAAACCCACGCAGACATGGGGAGAACGTGCAGACTCCGCACAGACAGTGACCCAAGCCGGAATCGAACCTGGGACCCTGGAGCTGTGAAGCAATTGTGCTATCCACAAAAGTTTGGGAAATATTCAGAATTTTTATTATTGGTTATAAGTCTTGGAAAAACTCAGGATTTTCACGTATTGGAACTGTTTCGAATGGGATAATTTAAGGAGTCACTTGCATTAATGCGAACGGATTAATCTGGCTTCAAATGACACCAACATCAGCAGATTTCTGGGACTGCCATTGGTCATGGAACAATGTTGAGAAGAGCGACATTTCAAAAGTCAATTTTTCAAGTCAGTGGATGCACATTGTCCAGCTGGGGAAGGCTTGATGAATTATCTGGTATTTTCCCCATTGTTTTTCTTCGATGTTCATATGCAATGCCTGAAATGTTTTAAAAATGGACAAGATGCTTTGTAAATACAGCTTTTTCTTAAGATTTCTGGAAAATAATCTAATCGATCTGAATTGGATAAATCATGATTTGATAATTGGAAGGGGCAAATTTAGAGGTATTCACAATGAGCCCTCTCAGATGTTGTATCTGCAATGGCGTTTCATAACCATTAAATGCAGTAAGATTCCAGTCAACTTTCCAATAATTTTAATAATTATTATCTATAGTTGCTCTAATTAAATCTTCTGTTAAACACAATGACTATCACAGAAAGAAAGCAACCAATTAAAATTTGCTAATTTGAATTAAATTTATATCAGTGAATTTTCGAATTGTGCATGCTGAATTCCTTTGTGCTTCAGATGGGGAAAGATTTTGTAAAAAGAAGCACGTGTCACTCTTCTTTTCGACTGTTGTTGCAATCACAAAGCAGAACAAATCCGTTACATCTTGCAGACTCGATGATGTGTGTGTTAAGCTTCTATTTTATTGTTCTCGGCTGTACCTTAGCTCATTTGTCTCTTCATTATCAAAGGCCCGAACCTTAAAACTACCTGTTTATTAAAGTCCACCTTTCCTTTATTTAGATGATGCACTTAGTAAAGATGGAACCCCCCCCCCCCGCCCCCCCCGGCCGAGCTTTTCACTCAGGCTATGTACATTTGAAGTTCCCTTGGTCTATACATTTCCTCAACCTTCTTACATCTGGGCCTCACCACGGTATAAGCTTTGACTAATTCCAAACTGTTATTGTCACAGAGCAACAACCAGGTTATGATGCCATGCTGATGAATGACTGGCCCCATACTCATATTACCAGCTAAACGTGAGAAGTGCCTCTCAAGTCTGCCAGCTGCCATGAAACCAACTTTAGAACTGGAATGGCAAAAACAGAAGACAATTTCATTTGGCAGTAAGTCAGAGTGAATAATGCAAATGGCAGATGACAAAGAGGGGGTGCTCTATAAATGTAGCTTTTGGAGCACAGGAAAAGACAGAGGTCATTTAGTCCCGGCCCCCCCCCGGGCCCATTTTGCCATTCAATCGGAGTTCACGACTGATTTGTGATCGAACTCCATACAGCTGCCTTTCCCCTGCATCCCTTTGTGCAGGGGTTCCACCAGCTCCACCTGTTACTTCGGCAGGCGATCGGTAGGAACACTAGAGAAACAGCATAAATAGCTGCAAATGCCTCTCTCTGGGACACCTGCTGAGGTCCCGTTGAAGTGTTGATGGGACACCAGATTCTCCAGAAACGGCGCGGTGTCCGCCGACTGGCGCCCAAAACGGCGCCAATCAGTCGGGCATCGCGCCGCCCCAAAGGTGCGGAATGCTCCGCATCTTTGGGGCTGAGCCCCAACATTGAGGGGCTAGGCCGACGCCGGAGGAATTTCCGCCCCGCCAGCTGGCGGAAACGGCCTTTGTTGCCCCGCCAGCTGGCGCGGAAATGACATCTCGGGGCGGCGAATGCGCGGGAGCGTCAGCGGCCGCTGACAGTTTCCCCCGCATGCGCAGTGGAGGGAGTCTCTTCCGCCTCCGCCATGGTGGAGACCATGGCGGAGGCGGAAGGGAAAGAGTGCCCCCATGGCACAGGCCCGCCCGCGGATCGGTGGGCCCCGATCGCGGGCCAGGCCACCGTGGGGGTACCCCCGGGGTCAGATCGCCCCGCGCCCCCCCCAGGACCCCGGAGCCCGTCCGCGCCGCCTTGTCCCACCGGTAAGGTATGTGATTTAATTTACGCCAGCGGGACAGGCAATTTATCGGCGGGACTTCGGCCCATTCGGGCCGGAGAATTGAGCGGGGGGGCCCGCCAACCGGCGCGGCGCGATTCCCTCCCCTGCCGAATATCCGGTGCCGGAGACTTGGGCAACCGGCGGGGGCAGGATTCACGCCAGCCCCCCGGCGATTCTCCAACCCGGCGGGGGTCGGAGAATGTCGCCCTGAAGACCCCATGCAGCAATTACTCCAACAAACCTCTACCATTTTGAGCAATTAAAATTCACAACCACTTTATTAGGATGCAAATTGAACAGGCTAATGCCTCGGATGGTACAAATCTTTAAGATCCTATTAGTTCTTTGGCCAAAGGTTTGGTAACAGAGTTGAGGGGGGAGAGGAATCTTTGCCTCTTCATTAATCATTCAGCTTTACTCAGTGAAAGGGATTGAACAAATGAGCGCAAGAGACTGGAGGATCAGCAAGTTATATACACTAATCTCTGTAGGCAATTATCTGACCTTCCCTTCTGTTGACTGAGATCCTGTATGTAATGTGCTTTCTTGCTAAATTTACCGCAGGCCCTGACTAGTATCTTCTATTGCACTGCTATCTACAACCTAATTTCTGTCGGGAATCTGACTTAGCAGATAAATCTGATATGAAAGTTTTGTAATTCTGACATCTGATATTATCATGCGCTATATTTATCTGGCTGCACAGTTTCCAACGGTGACCTTGGAGGAGCTGAATGAAGGAGCGCTGCTACCTTTAAAGGGTCTGAGACCTTATTAACGAGCTTGTGTCTATAGAACTTTTTTTCTTCTTCGGGGCTCCTGTTCACTTTCCTAGTTTGCACATTAGATTGGATAGATCAACCTTCTGACCAGGGAAGCAAGGAATTCTATGTAAGGATTCACTGTCCCCTGGCCACACAACTTACATATAATTAAACATATAAAGGTCATGATTCATTACAGGGTCAAGTTGGCCAAGTCAGACCCACGTCCAATGCATCCAGGATCCAGCCCTCTATTGCACCAGACTCCTGGAATTATGGTGGAACTACCTTAGTTACCAGCAGTGTATTGGCCAGCAAAGCAGTTTTTCATCTACAGCTACTAGCAGTCTGTAACTAACCTCTGGATAGAGGCAAATTGGATGTGCTAGATGTAAGGTGTGGGATACATTGTGTGGAGGATTTTCCGGCCGTTCTCACTGGCGGTGAACCCCCGCGGCAGATTTCCCAAAGGCAGGGGTTGGATTCAATGGGAACCGGATGTGGGAACGGAAGATCCCAACACCGGTCAATGGCAGACTGCCTCCCGCCACCATGAAACACGCCGCGCCGCGAGAGGCATGGGAAATGTTTCCTCTTGTCGGAGAATGTAGAACGAGGGGTCACTTTTTAAAATAAAGGGTCGCTCATTTAAGACGAAGATGAGGAGACATTTTGCCTCAGAGAGCCGTGAGTTTCTGGAACTCTCTTCCTCAAAAAGCAGTGGAAGCAAAATCTGTGAATATTTTAAACGCAGAGCTAGATAGATTCTTAATTATCAAGGGGGTGAAAAGGTTGAAGTGACAATCAGATCAGCCATGATCTTACTGAATGGCGGATCAGGTTTGAGGGGCCAGTGGCCTACTCCTGCTCTTGATTTGTATGTCCGGATGTAAATCGGGCGAATTCCAGAGTGACAATTCCTAGGGTAGTACGGGAGAACCCTAAAACTGTTCAACACCACAAATTTACCGGAATTTCATTAAATGAACAACACAAATTAGGCTATTTGAATTCTATCAGTGTAACTTACTATTCCTTTCTTAATCATGTGGTTAGCAAAGTTTTGCTTAAACGTATCAATGCTATTGGCCAAAACATCTTCTTGTGGTAGTGTTCGACATTCAAATCACTCTCTGAGTAATAACATTTCTCCTGAGTACTTTATTGAATTCATTAATGACTATCATATTTCTGGCACCGAGATTTGTTCTCGGCAACACGTGGAATGTCTCTCCTGTTCACTACGTGGCACCACCTGGGCGGCACGGTAGCACAGTGGTTAGCACTGTTGCTTCACAGCGCCAGGGTCCCAGGTTCGATTCCCAGTTTTGGTCACTGTCTGTGTGGAGCTGCACGTTCTCCCTGTGTCTGCGTGGGTTTCCTCCGGGTGCTCCTGCTTCCTCCCACAAGTCCCGAAAGACGTGCTGTTAGGCAATTTGGACATTCTGAATTCTCCCTCCGTGTACCCAAACAGGCGCTGGAATGTGGCGACTCGGGGCTTTTCATAGTAACTTCATTACAGTTTTAATTTAAGTCTACTTGTGACAATAAAAATTATTCATTCATCACCTGAAGCATTCATTCCCTCCACCACTGGCGCATTATAGTTGCAATTTGTCATAATCTTCCAAATCAACAACAGGATTCCCAGACGGAGAATGGCAGAAGATGTGTTGGAGTGTCTGCCCCTGCTGATTTTAAAGTCACACAATATCTTAGCTTGAAAACATATTGCAGTTCTTTCACTGTTGCTGGGCCAAAATCCTGAAACTCTCTTCCTACATTTTTTGCTCCTCAACCCCAATTAGATTTTGATTTTCTCAGGATTATGTGGCTCCTTTTTCTTCCTACCAAAATCCCCACCTCACATTTATCTATATTGAAATTAATTTGTCAATTATACAGCCACGCTGCAGTTTTATTAATGCAGCTCATTTTTTCTCAGTCTTCCTTAGTATTAACTACACCCATATTTTGTTCCCACCTGCAGGTTTTGAATTTATATTTCAGATTTCCTAACCCAAATCATTTATATAAATGGTGAACAATTGTAGTCCCAGCACTGCTTGCTGTGGAATACCATTACCCACATTTTATGTACATTCGGACTTTTGTTGACTTACAGGGGTCTTTGATGTCAAACAGTCACTGCTTAATGAAATGAAATGAATGAAAATCGCTTATTGTCACGAGTAGGCTTCAATGAAGTTACTGTGAAAAGCCCCTAGTCGCCACATTCCAGCGCCTGTTCGGGGAGGCTGGTACGGGAATTGAACCGTGCTGCTGGCCTGCCTTGGTCTGCTTTAAAAGCCAACGATTTAGCCCAGTGTGCTAAACCAGCCCCTAATTTGCAGAAGGCTGAGTTTGCGTAGCTGATCGGATGTTGTATCTCCTCAGCAATGGTGGTCTTTTGAGGGAGGTATCTGCCAAAGATATGGGAAAGGCTCAACATATTCCAAAGTCTCTCCTTCAACATATATGGGCGATAGAATATTTGGCTGACCAGGCGTGGCTCGATATTTGAGTCTTGCTTTGCCAACATTTAAGGACAGGCGAGACTCTGGTGCATGGAATTGAGGAGATGATGGGGGAGGGAGGGGGGTGGGGGGCGCAAAGAAAATGCTTCCATGACACCCTGAAGCTTCCCTTGAAGCATAGTAACATTGAAATGAATGACTGGGAGGATCATTTGTTCAAAATGGTGACAACCTGATCGTCAAGCTGCATCATGGTTTGAGCCCACGAGCCTGAATGATGAGGCAGAGTGAAGGCAGAAAAGGAAAGTTCTATGGGTCACGGATCGGCCTGTTCAGTAACATGAAGACCCATGACAGAAAATTACAACCCTGAATAGACGTCATCCTCAATTTCAGGGACAGACGATGACACACCTTTTGCTGACTGTCCTTAACCCATGCCTCACTGTTTTGTCACCAGTTTGCTATCCATTCTGCTACTTCTCCCCTGACTTGACATGTTCTGACCTTATTCATGAGTCTTCTGTGGGGTATCTTAATCGTAACAAATCCAAATATATTAGTTACAGCTCTCCTATTGTGTTGCTGAGTACAAATAACTTTATTCTGCCTGCCCCAGTCATGGTTAACCTCTTAAAGACATGATGTGGAGATGCCGGCGTTGGACTGGGGTGAGCACAGTAAGAAGTCTTACAACACCAGGTTAAAGCCCAACAGGTTTGTTTCGATGTCACTAGCTTTTGGAGCGCTCCTCCTTCCTCAGGTGAATGAAGAGGTATGTTCCAGAAACATATTTACAGACAGATTCAAAGATGCCAGACAATGCTAGGAATGCGAGCATTAGCAGGTGATTAAATCTTTACAGATCCAGAGATGGGGTAACCCCAGGTTAAAGAGGTGTGAATTGTGACAAGCCAGGACAGTTGGTAGGATTTCACAGGCCAGATGGTGGGGGATGAATGTAATGTGACATGAATCCCAGGTCCCGGTTGAGGCCGGACTCATGTGTGCGGAACTTGGCTATATGCTTCTGCTCGGCGATTCTGCGTTGTCGCGCGTCCTGAAGGCCGCCTTGGAGAACGCTTACCCGGAGATCAGAGGCTGAATGCCCTTGACTGCTGAAGTGTTCCCCGACTGGAAGGGAACATTCCTGCCTGGTGATTGTCGCACGATGTCCGTTCATTCGTTGTCGCAGCGTCTGCATGGTCTCGCCAATGTACCACGCTTCGGGACTTCCTTTCCTGCAGCGTATGAGGTAGACAACGTTGGCCGCGTCGCACGAGTATGTACTGCGTACCTGGTGGGTGGTGTTCTCACATGTAACGGTGGTATCCATGTCGATGATCTGGCATGTCTTGCAGAGATTGCCATGGCAGGCTTGTGTGGTGTCGTGGTCACTGTTCTGAAGACTGGGTAGTTTGCTGCAAACAATGGTTTGTTTGAGGTTGCGCGGTTGTTTGAAGGCAAGTAGTGGGGGTGTGGGGATGACCTTGGCAAGATGTTCATCTTCATCGATGACGTGTTGAAGGCTGTGAAGTAGATGTCATAGTTTCTCCGCTCCGGGAAAGTACTGGACGACGAAGGGTATTCTGTCGGTTGTGTCCCATGTTTGTCTTCTGAGGAGGTCGGTGCGTTTTCTTGCTGTGACGCGTTGGAACTGTCGATCGATGAGTCGAGCGCCATATCCCGTTCGTACGAGGGCATCTTTCAACGTCTGTAGATGTCTGTTACGCTCCTCCTCGTCTGAGCAGATCCTGCATATACGGAGAGCTTGTCCATAGGGGATGGCTTCTTTCATGTGTTTAGGGTGGAAGCTGGAGAAGTGGAGCATCGTGAGGTTATCCGTGGGTTTGCGGTAAAGCGAAGTGCTGAGGTGACCGTCCTTGATGGAGACGAGTCTCCAAGAATGCAGCTGATTTTGGAGAGTAGTCCATGGTGAGTCTGATGGTTGGATGGAACTTATTGATGTCATCGTGTAGTCGTTTCAGTGATTCTTCACTGTGGGTCCAAAGGAAAAAAGTCATCAATGTATCTGGTGTAACTACGACATCTTCTTCACAGCCTTCAACACGTCATCGATGAAGATGAACATCTTGCCAAGGTCATCCCCACACCCCCACTACTTGCCTTCAAACAACCGCGCAACCTCAAACAAACCATTGTTTGCAGCAAACTACTCAGCCTTCAGAACAGTGACCATGACACCACACAAGCCTGCCATGGCAATCTCTGCAAGATGTGCCAGATCATCAACATGGATACCACCATTACACGTGTGAACACCACCCACCAGGTACGCGGTACATACTCGTGCGACTCGGCCAACGTTGTCTACCTCATACGCTGCAGGAAAGGAAGTCCCGAAGCGTGGTACATTGGCGAGACCATGCAGACGCTGTGACAACGAATGAACGGACATCGTGCGACAATCACCAGGCAGGAATGTTCCCTTCCAGTCGGGGAACACTTCAGCAGTCAAGGGCATTCAGCCTCTGATCTCCGGGAAAGCGTTCTCCAAGGCTGCCTTCAGGACGCGCGACAACGCAGAATCGCCGAGCAGAAGCTTATAGCCAAGTTCCGCACACATGAGTGCGGTCTCAACCGGGACCTGGGATTCATGTCGCATTACATTCACACCCCACCATCTGGCCTGCAAAATCCTACCAACTGTCCTGGCTTGACACAATTCACACCTTCTTAACCTGGGGTTACCCCATCTCTGGATCTGTAAAGATTTAATCACCTGCTAATGCTCACATTCCAAGCATTGTCTGGCATCTTTGAATCTGTCTATATATATGTTTCTGGAACATACCTCTTCATTCACCTGAGGAAGGAGCAGCGCTCCGAAAGCTAGTGACATCGAAACAAACCTGTTGGACTTTAACCTGGTGTTGTAAGACTTCGTACTCTTAAAGACTGTTAGACCATTCCCTATTGGTTGAAAGTTGTGGGCAGTAATTAAATTCATTCAAGGCATGTGCCGCTCTGCGATTTGTTTCCGCATTTTGACCAAGTGCTGCTCTCCAATTCACACATGTCCCAAGACAGAGAGATGCCCTTCAGATTTGCTAACTAGGTTTCACAGGTTGTGGTTGGAAACCATCGTGCTCACGTAGGTTATGTTGAGAAAAATAAATCAATGCCCAAGTACCTTCATTACGAAGCTGTGCTGTTCATTACCCTTAGAGTATTCAAATCCAACTCTCAGTGATATTGGGTACTCTGTCCATGCTGTGTTTGTACCTATTTAGTCAGTTGTTAACCATGTTGCTTCAGCCACTTTTGGACCACATTCCTCACACGAGGTGTAAACTATGGATGAGAGTTAATTGGCAATTATCTGCTGAATAACAAGTTAATCAACTTTCTGCAGCTCCAAATGAAAGTATGTCAGGGTAAATTAAACCCAGCTGTCTGTCACTTCAGTTTATTTTACTGAGATAGTCCCTAATCCCTTGACCTATTCAGCTCCTGCATTAACAATGTAGGAAGCAACACTTAGTGCAAGGTTGACCTCGAATCTTCAATTTGGAGTTGATATTTTATCCCAACATTAAAAATAATTGAGCATGTACATCCTTAAGGGACTTCCTTCTCGGAATACAGGAAAGTTGTCTTGACCCGGACAAAAAGGAGCTTAATTTGCTGTAAGGGTGAAAACAGGCAGTGTTAATACATACTGATTTGAAATTATGGTTTTAGCATGTAATTTTCATCCTAATTGCTGATTATCATAACTTGAACTTGAGCTTCTAAAATAAACATACTGCAGGTTTACACCTGGCCGGCGAACTGGAAGGAGCTGGAGGCTAATATCACCACTCGACTGAGACATGGGACAGGCCTGCTCTGAGTGCTGTCTTACAGAGGTCGGGTTCTGGTCATAAACTAGCTGATTGCCTCCATGTTGTGGTCCTGGCTGGTCACTTTGATGTCTTCCCCTGAGTGTTTTGCAAAAATGCAGAGATTTTCACAGTTCTTCTGGGACAAAAGACTTCACTGGGTCGCTGCTAAATCTCCTCCTAAGGAGAGGTGGTCAGGCACCGGTGTATCTCTGTACCCAGGTGGCGAACTTCCACCTTCAGACCCTGCAGCGATGCCTTTACATTGAGCTCCCTCCGAGGTGGTGTGCCCAGGCGGCATACATCTTTCGCCAGGGACATGGACTGCATTATAGCATGCGGCTCCTGTTCATGACCTGAGGGCTCTTTGTAACATCTTACAGGCACTGTCCACCTTTTATCCGAACCTCATCAGAGCCTGGAGCATAGTTGCCTCTCACCCCAACTCTTCCCCATAATCGGTAATGGCTGTCATCAGGGATCCATTGCTCAGGAAACCGCTCGGTGGTGTTCAGGCCCACTGGCACACAATGTCTCAAGGATGCCTTGAGCACGGTAGCCTTGTGGATAGCACAATTGCTTCACAGCTCCAGGGTCCCAGGTTCAATTCCAGCTTGGGTCACTGTCTGTGCGGAGTCTGCACATCCTCCCTGTGTCTGCGTGGGTTGCCTCCGGGTGCTCCGGTTTCCTCCCACAGTCCAAAGATGTGCAGGTTAGGTGGATTGGCCATGATAAATTGCCCCTAGTGTCCAAAATTGCCCTTAGTGTTGGGTGGGGTTACTGGGTTATGGGGATAGGGTGGCGGTGTTGACCTTGGGTAGGGTGCTCTTTCCAAGGGCTGGTGCAGACTCGGTGGGCCGAATGGCCTCCTTCTGCTCTGTAAATTCTATGATGCTCAGCGCGGTAGCATAGTGGTTAGCAGGTTCGCACAGTTGCTTCACAGCTCCAGGGTCCCAGGTTTGATTCCCGGCTCAGGTCACTGTCTGTGCGGAGTCTGCATGCTCTCCCCGTGTCTGCGTGGGTTTCCTCCCACAATCCAAAGATGTGCGGGTTAGGTGGATGCACCATGCTAAATTGCCCTTTGTGTCCAAAACGGTTAAGTGGGGGTTACTGGGTTACGGTTACGGGGATAGGGTAGAGACGTGGGCTTGAGTAGGGTGTTCTTTGTCATGGCCGGTGCAGACTCGATGGGCCAAATGGCCTCCTTCTGCACTGTAAATTCTATGATTCTATGAGGTGTGAGGGAGAGTCCCATGTGAGTGTACCCCTGCTCGGATGGAATTTCACATTGGCCACAAGTCCGTACCCTCCCTCGGGTGCCACTGCCTCGCAACCTGACTCACCTCACAAAAATGTCCTCTGTGTGCTTTACACGAGGCGGAAGGTGTCTTGTATGGGCAGGTGCTGCACACCTTTCACCCGCTTGCCTTTATCCACATTCCCTTGTTGCGGTCTGGTGGCTGAAGTCCCCGGTAGGTCTACACGGAAATCCCCGGTAAGTCCCCGGTAAGTCTACACGGAAATCCCCCCCTTACCATCGAGGACCTATGGTGAAGGGTGTTGGTTACAGCAGATTCATAAAACCATAGGCTGCATTGGTTCATGGGCCAAGATGATTGGATCTTGTGGACTCCATGGACTATGCATATGTAAGTTGTCCTCGGCTGCACCACCTTTTTAGTCTTCTGAAAAGTCTGTTACTTTCCCTTTGGGTGCACTTCAGCCCCACACTCCTGATCCTCAGGTACCCGGTGTGCGAGCAGGATCTCCTCATGGGCCTACTCCTGGGCCTAGCCACACTGGCTGTTAATTGGTCCAGACAGACAGCAGTCAAGGAGCTCTTCCATCCTGACTGTCTTCCCCTTTTCTGCTGGGTGTCCCTGGAAAGGGAGCGCGCAGTGTCTGCCGGCACCATCGAGGTCGTCCATACCCAGTGGGCACCATAGGGAAAAGGGTGCATCATCAACCCTTTCAATCAATTTTTTTTTGATGTATTGAGTTTCTTTTGTGATTCTGCTTACTTTGATGCAGAATGCCTTTAAGGAACTGCATTTAATTTATCCCTCAATTTGTTGGTTTAGTTTATTTGGCTAATCCAAAAAAGACACACTGCGGGTTTCACACTCAAATGCTAATTAGGCATAATTTCCATACAGTTGTATATGTGTACTCCGTGCACCAGCTTCCCCTGAAGGTGCAGAGTAGGTTGGTAGACACACAGTAACATGTTGTAGGATGGCTTAGGGACCAGTTGAGAGAATGCACACAATCCTGGATATGGTACTTGGACATTGTGATGAATGTAGGAATTTCAGATATATTGGGCTGGATTTTCCGATCGCCAACACCGAAATCAAGTTCGGCGGTCGGCTGGAGAATCCATTTTTACGCTGGAATAGTGGGGCGGCGGCGTATATCATAAACGACATTCTTGAGGAGTACGCTGTATGCCTTCGGGACGGCCTCAAGACGTCACCTGAGGCTCTCCCCCGGTGCTCCGCCCCTGATGGGCCGAGTCCGCGACGGTGTGGGACACGTGTCCAGCGCCGCCACAGTCGGGGGGGTACCGTTCCGCTGGCAGGGAGGACTTCGGCGGGCGCTCGAGGGGCTGGTAGAGGGGCGGTCTGCAGGTGGCGAGGGGGGTTATAGGAGGGCATATTTTGGCAGGCCGGATCCGCACCCGGCCGGCGCCATGCTGCACAGTGCGGCTGCCACAGGCCGGCGCCGTGCGCATGCGCGGCCACGGACCCGGCCATTCTGCGACCATATCTGCAGGCGAAGCCGGGGGCTTTACACAGCACGGCTGCTAGCCTCACCGGGTGGAGGATCTGTACGGGGGCAGCACCGACTTTCTGTTCGTGAGACCAGATGGATCCTGCGGACATAGCCGCATAATCAGAGAATCCAGCCCAGTATTTTATGTATTTGGTGCAATAAGGTTTAAAAGCCTGGGTTAGTGTGTGTATGACTGCTGTAGTAATGTTTTTAAAAATCCTGATTTGGAAGACAGCTGGGCCTTTTGGAGCCAGAGGTGCAATTAAAGCATCATAAAAGTTTGTGCTTATGGTCTTTTATTAAATCCCCGGGGAGTAGATAATTAGGGACAGTGCCACATTATCTACTCTTTCCTGTGCTCTTGTTCTTGTCCTACTAATGTTCTGGTCAATAAAATCCGCAGGATGTTGACAATGGATGATTTAGTGATGGCAAGGCCGTAGAATAGCAAGAGGAGATGGTTAAATTTTGCCTTGATGGAAATGGTGATTGCCTGGCATTTGTGTGGCTCGATTGTTAACTGTCAGTTATTAGCCCGCGCCTGTCTGTTGCCCAGGTCTTACCTCACTTGGACATGAACCGAAGAAACCCTTTTGAGATTTATTCTAGAATGTTATCATAACCAAAAGGTTTGTCTAAGATCACTAACTGATGTATGTGAGCCTCAATGCACCAACTCCTGTGGTGAGTAATGCAATGAGAAAGCAATAAGCCCATGTTGGTCCGATACAGCCTGAATGTCCATACCCGCTGTTTTTCCTTGCGAGTCTTTAAAACTGGGAATATTGTGGTCTGCACAGTAGTAGAGTGGGGGAGGTTAGAAAGTGCAAACGTTCTCGGAAGTCTTCTCTGATGTTTTGTTTCAATTCCCTCTGCTCTGCCCCTGTATTTTTGCAGCATTATTGCATCGACAGACTGCTTAGTTTATTTTGCAATATAAGAAAAGGATGACTTGAGTGACTTACATCAGGGGTACGGCAGTAATTATGTTATTACACTAGTAATCCAGAGACCTGGACAAATGAACAAGGGTATGAGTTCATATCCCACCATGGCAACTGGGGAATTTAAATTGAGTTACCGAAATGGATCTGTTATAAAAAAAACTAAATTCAGCAACTGTGACCATGAAAACAAAAGATTGTTGTAAGAACTAACATGGTTTACAAAGATCTTTTCAGCGAAGGAAGTCTGCTGCTCTTGGCTTGCCTTTTTGCTACTCTAAACCCACAGCAATGTGGTTGACACTTCACTTGACCGATCATTCAGTTGTGTCAAACTGCCATGAAAAAGCAAATAAGTATAAAACTGGGCAGATCACGTATGTTCGCTGATTTTGACATGGCCCAGCCAAAGTCCTCCATAACACCTGAGGGCTTGTTCCAAAATTTGGAGAGCTGTCCCACATCTTAGTCAAGCAGCAGCCGAGCATGGTTAGCACTGCTGCCTCACAGCACCAGAAACTGGGGATCAATTCCGGCCTCGGGTGATTGTGTGGAGTTTGTATGTTCTCCCTATGTCAGCGTGGGTTTCATCCGGGTGCTCCGGTTTCATCCGGGTGCTCCGGTTTCCTCCCACAGTCCAAAGAAGTGCAGGTTGGGTGAATTGACCATTCTAAATCGTCCTCGTGTCCATAGATATGCAGGTCAGATGGGGTTATGGGGTTACGGGGGTCGGCTGGGGGAGTAGGCCTAGGTAGCATGCCCTTTCAGACGGTCAGTGCAGACTCGATGGGCCCAATGGTCTCCTTCTGCGCTGTTGGAATTCTATTCTATTGTAATATTCAAAGAATCCTACCTTTCAGACAATGTCCCAAATTCCAAATCAACATGGAGTTCAACAACTTTAGACTGCCTTTCTCCACCATCTTAAACTCTTATTTTTTAAATATCCCGGACGTGTATTTCCTGAATGCAACCCCCCCCCCCCCCCCCTCCCCACACACACACACACACCAGGCCATCTGTCTTTTGTTCTTCAAATTACTACATCTTGTTGTCATCTCTCACAGCTACAGTTTAATATCTAACACATTTATCTGTCGCTTTCATTCTGAAGAAGGGTCATGCAATTTGAAACGTTAACTCTGATTCTCTCCCTACAATTGCTGCCAGACATGTTGAGTTTTTCTAGCATCCTCTGTTCTTGTCCCAAACTCCTCCATCACTGTCCAAAATATGTCATGGCCCACTGGACAGATCCACTTAAGGTGACAACCCGACAGTATGCAGCCGGGAGGGAATGGCCATGGGAGCCCCCAGCATTGACTCCAGCTCCACAGAGCCGCATAGTATCAAATCAAATATGGGGAAGGAATGTTCCTGCTGGATACCATCCATCGCCTTCGCTCAAGTGATGAATCAATATGTTGAGCACCGATTGGAAGAAGCACTTTGGCAGCACAGCAGAGATTCTACCCTGAATGGGGGATTTCAATATCTATCACCACACGTGGCTGGTTAGCACCATACCTGAACAAGCTTGCTGAGTTCTGAAGGGTGTAGCTGCGAGAGAACCGTCATGCATGAAATACCTACTTGATCTAAGATTTCACTTCTCACTAAATTGTCTCTCTCTGATGTGCCTGCCTACAGCTGCATTAGTAGGAATGAGCATCACAAGGCCTCATAGAAATAAAGTCCTGACACCTTCCATTGTTGTGTGGATCGGGGTAATTTCAGCACTTCACACCTGGATATCCATGATGTTTGGCAGCCCATCAACAAAACTGCACTCCACTTCAATTTGTAACATCAAGACATAGCATGCTACTTACCCTTTCCATCATCCCTGGTTGAATGAATAGTGCTGGAGAGCATGCCAGAGACAGCACATAGGAACATAGAAATTAGGAGCAGAAGTGGGCAAGTCAGCCCTTTGAGCCTGCTCCACCATTCAACCAGATCATGGCTGATTCTTCCTAGTCTCAAATTCACCTTCCCACCTGTTCCCCTCTCCCTTTAACCCACATATATATCTACCTCCTTCTTGAAACCATTTAATGACTCCGATTCCACCTCATTATGGGGCAGCGAGTTCCACAAATTCACCACCCTCTGCGAGACGTAGTTCCTCCTCATCTCAGTTCTAAACCAGGCGCACATAAAAATGAGATAACTCAAGGGTGTATGTATGTTAAACAACATGCTATGGACAGAGCTAAATGACCCTATAAATCAACAGATCAGATCATTGCTCTGCAGTCCTGCAACATCCAGTTGTGAATGGTCTTGAGCAATTTACCAACAAACTAGAGAAGGAGGAAGTTTCATGAACCTTTCCATCCTCAGTGAGGGGGATTTCCAACACATGAGTGCAAAAGACAAGACTGAAGCATTTGCAACCATCTTCAACCAGAAGTGGATGATCCATCTTGGACTCCTCCTGAGGTCCCCAGCATTCCAGACATCTTTCGTGAAAATTGTTTCACTCTGAGTCCGACCAAGGAATGACTATGTGCTCTGCATATAGCAAAGGCTATAGTCCATAACAACATCCGAGTAGTAGTACCGAAGACTGTGTGCCAGATCTAGCTGCATCCTTAGCCAAGCTGTTCCAGTATAGCTACAACACTGGCATCTACCTGATAAAGTGGAAGATTGCTCACATATGTCCTATCCACAAAAAATGGACACATCCAGTCCAGTCAATTAACTCCCCACCAGTCTGCCCTCAATTATTAGCCAAATTTTGATAAATGACATTGACATTGCTAACAAGTAGCACTTGCTCATATATATCATGCTTATGAATGCTCAGTTAGGTCCCACCAGCAGCATCGAGCACTGTACCTCAATACAGCTTTGCTCCAAACATGGGCAAATGAGCTGAATTATAGAGGTGAGATGATACTTACTGCACTTTACATCAGGGCAGCATTTAACTGAGTTTGGCTTCAAGGAACCAAAATCAACAGCAATTGGGGGAACAAATTCATTGGTTGGTGTCACACCTAGCACAAAGGAAGATGGTTGTGGTTGTTGAAGGTCAATCATCTCAGTTCATTTCTACAGGAGTTCCTTAGCTTAGTGCCCTGGGACCAACCGTCTTCAGCTGCTACAAAATGACCTTCCCTCCATCATATGGTCAGAAGTGAGGATTTTTGCTGAAGATTGCAAAGTGGTCAACCTTGGGCTGATGAGGGAGAAGTAAGAATCCTGACACACAAGTGCCAGGCAATGACCACCTCCAACAAGAGGGAATCGACCAACTCCCTATGGCATTTAGAGCGCGATTTAATGGAAAAGTTTCCAAGTGTGGTAGCGAGCGGGAACTGCCATGAGCTTCCCGATGCTCAGTCCAACGAGGCCGTCACCGCTATACAGATTAATTGAACCACGTAAGGAAGCCCCATGGGCTTCACGTCACAAATGACTGTCCTGCCGGCTTATTCGCTAGGACCGCACTTGCCAGCCCACTGCTAACAAGGGAGAGCAGCGCTTAAACCGATCCTGCACAGCCACACAAGTCACAGTCATGCCACCGAGGAGACCAGCCCTACGATTCGGGGATGCCGACCTGGCCAGACTGTTGGACGCCGTAGAGGTCAGATGGGGTGCCCAGTTCACCCAAGCTTCTTGGACGGGTCAGTCGCAGGGCAGCCAGTGCCCCCTGGGAGGAACTGACAGCGGCCGTCAGCCTGGGGAGCTTCACCAAGAGGACTGGCACCCAGTGCCATAAGAAGGTCAACGGCCTCCACCAGGCTGCATGGGTGGGTTGGCACTGACCCCCCCCAACAAACCCCCCCTCCCCACGAGCATGCACCTGCCACCACTCCCGGCCAGCACATTTCCATGCCCTGGCCCACCCATGTCCAGCAGTGCCGCCCACACCACCACCCGGTAGAGTACCCATTTCCCTTCCCCAAACTGCACATTCCCCCCCATACTCCCCACCCCCACTACAGCACAGTAACATTGTGGTTGGCCCTATGGCTTCACATCGCCAGGGTCCCAGGTTCGATTCCCAGCTTGGGTCACTGTCTGTGCAGAGTCTGCATGTTCTCCCCGTGATTGCGTGGCTTTCCTCCGGATGATCCGGTTTCGTCCCACAAGTCCCAAAAGACACACTGTTAGGTGAATCGGATGTTCTGGATTCTCCCTCTGTGTACCCGAACAGGTGCCGGAATGTGGCGACTCGGGGCTTTTCACAGTAACTTCATTGCAGTGTTAATGTAAGCCTACTTGTGACAATAAAGATTATTATTATTATCATCCCCACCCTCCATACTCCCCATCCCCAATACTCCCCACTCCCCCTTTCCCCATATGTCCCATCTCCACCCACGCCGAAACCCCCCCACGATGAACGACTGCTGCAGCTCACGATGCCGCCTCTGTGCCCTCACAGGAGAAGTTGGTCCACAACTGATGGGAGAGGGCCCAGATGGGTGGCAGATTTCAGCACATCAGAGTCCTCACCCCCTACGAGGAATGGGCCCTGGAGGTCGCACGGGTGGTCGTGGGCATATCTGTCACCAACATTGAGGTTGGCATACAGCGCAGAGGTGATGTTACACCGGCCCCCACCCAGATGTTGTGTCATATGTGTTAATGCCATGAAGACTGACCCATCCCTCCCACTGACCACATGTCCATTCTCCCACAGGATCCCATTCCAATAGTGCCATCCTGTCAGTGTGGTCCCGCCCACTGCCTCCACCAGCAGGCTGCCTCCACCTCTAATGTGCATCCTGAGAACATGCCTAGGCACAGCAGTAGAGCACGGAATGTAGGTCGAGGATCACTGAGACAACACTGGGGGAAGGGGTGTATGGGCTAATGGGTGGGAGGGTGTGAAGAGGGGAGGAGTGGGGAAAGTGGTTGGGAGGGGTGGGGAGGGTGGGGTGGCACCATCAGTGCCTCTGGCACTTTCTTCCGCAATATAGACCAAGCACCAATCCCCTGCCCCAGCTCCTCAGACATGGAAGTCCTGGATACCTCTTCCCCAACCCCCCATCCTCCCGCCTGCTACCTAGGCAGTCCACGTGCAGGTGATGGGTGTTAGTGAGCACTCAGCGGACAGGCAGGAGGCAGACTATGGCATAGGCCCACCAGCGCAATCACTTAGCGGGTTATCATTACCCACCTGCCCTCAACAATGACCACTGACAGTGCCGACATAGTCCCATCACCCTGGAGTGATGTTATACAGACCCTGAGAAGGTGGAACGGGGAAAGGAGGTGGAAGGGGGAGGGGAAGAGGGGAGAGGGAAGGCTGAGGTGCGCAGGGGTGGGAAGGGGGGGGAGTTTGGGAGGGGGAGTATGACAGACGAGGCCACGGTCTATGTGGGCCTCCCTGGGCCTCCAGGCTTGCCGGACCCTCACTGCTGTCCTCCATCCTCCGGTTGTTTCAGCGGGTCCTCCTCGGGTGCTCCAGCCCCTCCTGGCACAGCACCTCCTCAACGGAGGTCACCAAATGTTCCTCCCCCTCCACCTCCAGCATGTCACCCCGCTGCTGTGTCAGGTTGTAGAAAACACAGCAGGCCAACACAAAGCCAATGATCCCATTATGGGGGCACTGCAGGGCACCACCAGAGTGGTTGAATTGTGAGTAGCCTGATGCATGGGTGTCCGCACGGACTTCATTATCTCGGGTCTCCGCATCGGTCTCCGGCCTCTGTACTAGCGTCAGTAGCCACGTCCTCAAGAGCTTGGTCCCCCAAAAGCCGACCGGCCATCCTGGGTGATCCTCGAAGAGGCCGGCATATCTGACTGCCCCAGGATGTAGCTGTCGTGCACACTCCCTGGGAAGCTTGTGTGGTCGTATGACTGGGGGTATTACGGTACCTTCAGAGGTGAGCTGCCATTGGTTCAGAGGACTCGCTGCCCATTGGCCCAGGTAAGTAATGTGCCTCTCAGGATATAAGAAACCGTGTTCCCCAGCAGTCGGCCATTCTTCTGTACGTCTGCTGTCGGGCACACATCTTGTGTATTAAAGCCTTTTGTTTGGATCGCATCTTCGCCTTGTGTCCAATTGATGGTGCATCAATTTAATACACAAGTTTTAAAAAGATGGAGCTTCGTATCAAGCCGGAGTTCCTTCGACTCAGCCCGCGCGCAGCAAATGCAACAGCTGCATTTAAACACTGGCTGGCGTGTTTTAACAGTTATTTAAGCACAGCCCAAAGCCGCCCGTCGCGAGAACAAAAACTTCATATCCTCCCACTCGTGCGTGGGCACTGCCGTGTACACGCTCATAGAGGACGAACCAGACTTTGACGCAGCTATGGACTTACTAAAAGGACATTTCATCCAGCCAGTGAACCAGGTCTACGCACGGCACTTGCTGGCCACGAGACAGCAATTCCCCGGTGAGTCCTTAGATGAATTCTACCAGACCCTCCTTGTTCTGGGGAGGAACTGCGCCTGTCCACAAGTTTCTGCAGCAGAACACACCAAACTTTTAATTCGAGATGCTTTCGTGGCGGGTATTCAATCTACCCAGATCCGCCAGAGACTCTTGGAGAAGGAAACTTTAAGCCTCGCTGAGGCGCGGGCCCTCGCCTCCTCTCTCGATATCGCAAACCGCAACGCCCGCGCGTATGCTCCCAACCACGCGGCGGCTCCCTGGGCGGCATGGAACACGACCCACCTCACCTCCGCAGACTCTGACCCCCCCCTCCCAGGCCTACGCCGCAGGGTGCCCCGATAAACCCACGGGGCACCGCTGCTATTTTTGCGGCCAGGCCAAGCACCTCCGCCAGCGCTGTCCGGCCCGCGCCACAACCTGTAAAGGCTGCGGCAAAAAGGGGCATTACCCGACTGTTTGCCAGTCCAAGGCGGTCGCTGCGGTCCCGAGCAGCGACCGCGGGTTCCCACCCCCGCGCTCCTCACGTGCCCTGAGCGGCCCGCGGACCTCGCTGCCCCCACCGCTCACCGCCACAAGTGACCACCGGGCGCCGCCATTGCGGGCACCCGACCCCACGTGCGATCCCAGGGCACCGCCATTTTGTTCACCCCCCACCATGTGCGGCCGACGGGCGCCGCCATCTTGGATCGGCACCGAGGACCCCGCAAGTGACCACTCGCTGCTGGATGACGACTCAGAGTTCCTGCCTCGACTCGCCTCAGTAACATTGGATCAGTCACGGCCCCGCAAGCTTTCCACCACAACCACGGTCTGGAAGCCAGGATCAAATTCAAACGAATCTGATAAAAATCCAGGGCAGTCAACAACGGGTACAAGTCTCCGTTCAAAGTAAGGTACCTTTAAGGGCTAGGGTTTGTCCGTTTAAATGTTGTCCGAGAGAATTGCCTAAGTTTTTTTGAATTAAAACAGAGAATTTTCTTTGAGGAAAAGAGGACGCCGGACAGAGATACTGTGCGTTAAAGAGGTATAGGTCAAAACGACTGCGTGGAAGAAGGTAAGTAAGACCTTATGTGAAACTTTTAATGGAAGAAATAGAGGACCAGAGGTAAAGATAACAGTTTTTGGGGTATTTTGATAACGGGAATAAGGAATTAAGACTGAAATAAGGATAAGAACCGCATGCAGAACTAATTGGTGTGACTAACCCAGGATTGTAAGTGAAACCGCTGTCTGTGCCAAGGCAATAGGACAAGGGAGTGCTTGACTCAAGGTGCCCTACCTTAAATCGAACGTTAAGAGGAGGAATCTCCCACACTAAGGTTGGGTGTTGAAGCGGGCACTGAGAGGCACAGGCACTCAGGGTGCAAGGCACGGACAGTGTAAATCGGGTAACAGCACAGACTCTGTAGGGGCGAACAACGCAGAGTCGACACAGTTACTAATTATAACAGGGGCTTTGATAACAGATACACATGTGTAAGTGTTGAGGAAAAGGGGACCCGATCCACCCTGACCAAGAGACACGCGACGGAGAGTCCATTAGGGGCCCGGGCGGAGTTTGATAACCTTGTTCGTCTGTAGGGAACACCACAATACATAGTAGGGTACTAGGGAGCTGAGGCTCCCTCTTTGGGGTGATGGACAAGCCTTGCTAGTGGAGGTGGTGGCCAAGCGGGAGGCATTGTACTTAAAGGGGCTGGGGACAGGGGCCGACAAACCCACTAAAGACCAGCACACATCCCAATAAGACAACACAAAATAGACCAAGCGTGAGGTGTCAGGAATAGTTGGGGGAGCACAGGAGCCGAGACTCACTGGGGCCCCACTACGAGACCCTACAGCAATACAGACGGTGCTGGAGCAGTATCAGTGATAAGGAGATAAGAGAGAGAGAGTTGGGGCGCTTTTACTGTTAGAACCAGCACACGGGGGTTGCAGGACTGCTAGACAGAAAAATGGCAGACCACGTTACTAAGGGAGAAACTGCAGTAGCTCTCATTTTTAAGTATTTGTTAGCCAGAGAAGCGATAGTTGCAAAGATGAAACGGAAAGGGTGGAACGCACCACAACCTTTGGAAGATCAAAGAAAATGGGTGGACGGAGTAAAACGGGACAAAACAAAAGTAATGTTGGTGACCCAGTTAGCTGGACTAATTGAGAGGGTAAATGCCTCCATGGAGGAGAGACACAAAGAGACAGAACAAATTAAGGTGTTGCAGGAGAGAGTGAGGGAATTAGAACGCAGAAACCACAGTGCGGAGATAGCGCAGAGATCAAAGGAAACGGACCCTCTGCCCTCATACGAGTCAGTGCAGAGTGATGCAACCGCTCCAGTATCAGAGTGGGACATAAAAACTTACAATCTCGCGCCAGTCACCAGACGAGGGACGGCAGCACAACCGAAAGCAACCTATAAGCCTTTCACCCCAGGGGAAAGGCAGCTGATCATGGCCTCACTGGGGAAGTTAAAACCCAGAAGCGCAAACCTGTAATTTTGGGGCGAATTAGATACACTCTGGGTAGGGCACCAGTTACATTTAAGGGACATACACCAGCTGGTCAGGGCAGCCTGTCCAGCGGATAAATGGAGGCTAGTGGCAGGAGGTCCAGCGACCCAAGCAGCACAGGACTATAATGGAGGAAGGTGGACACATGCCGTTCCTGTAACGGCTGAGACAGACGCCCAGCAGGCACCCTTCACCTTATTTAAGACAGAAATCCAACGGGTCTTAGGTAACTCCCCCACTAATTGGAGCAGGATCACAAATACTAAACAAGGACAGGGGGGGAAAGTGCATCGGAGTTTGGAGAGAGATTATTCCAAGTATATAAGGAGTGTTCAGGACAGGACAATGTGGATAGGGGAGACAGGGCTTTTATCCAGGCATTCAAGGACGGGCTATCAGAGGCACACCAAGAAATCCTTAAGATGGGGGTGATAGCATCCCAGGACTATGACGAGCTAGTCGAGTGGGCTAGCGGGATAAAGGAAGGGAAGGTTGCCCAGACAAAGCCCAGACCAGAGAGGACCGGAGCCCCCCATAACAGAGGGGAGGGGAGAACCGGGCTCAGCTGCTACACGTGTGGCCAGCCAGGGCATATGGCTAGATTCTGCAGGGAAGCACCATTCAGGGGGAGACCAGAGAACGACGGACCCCGCTGTGACCATTGCCACAGGGCAGGGCACACCGAGGCAACGTGTTGGGGGAAACATGGGAGACCCCAAGACCACTATAGACCAAGCCCGGAGGCACCACATCCCCGGAATTCACAAGGGTGACTAAAAGGGACCCTGGGAACAGATACAAATGGATTTCATTGGACCACTGACTCCCTCTCACGGGAAAACATACTGCTTGGTAATAGTAGATCAATTCACCAGGTGGGTCGGTTGCCAGGATCTTGGCAGCAGAAGTCATTCCCCGATGGGGGATGCCAATTCAGGTTGATTCGGACCAGGGAACACACTTCACAGGAAAAGTGAGGAAAAATATTTGCCAACTATTGGGAATGAAACAGAAATTTCACATCCCCTACCACCCACAAAGTTCCGGGATGGTGGAGAGGATGAATCGGACTCTAAAAATAACCATAGCGAAAGCAATGCAATCCTCAGGGAGAAATTGGACAGAAGTCCTACCTGCAGTTCTAATGAGGCTTAGGGCTACCACAAATTGAACTACCGGCTTGACTCCATATGAGCTGATGACCGGGCGAGCAATGCACTTACCCGAAAGCATTATTACAGGCGGGACAGATGTGGGCCCAATAAAGGATAAGATCCGTCAATACATCCGAGACCTCAGCACCCAATTAAAGGGGATGCGCCCGTCCGTAACTTTAAATCAGGCACAGGTCGACACAAAGGAGGACTCAGAAATATTACCGGAGGTCCCAAAAGCCAGGAGCCGGGTCTTAACAAAAATGCTTCCTGCAAAACCAGGATTTGCCCCGAAATGGCACGGACCTTACGAGGTCATTATTAGCGGAGATACCTGTGCCTGTATAGATATAAGGGGACAGGGGATCTGGAAACACTGGACCCAATTGAAGCTGTATGAAGACAAATGAATTAAAGAGACTATTTTTCTTTTATATTTAAATTCCACAGGGACCAGGAGCAGATCTACTATCAAGACGTCGAAACAAACAACTTTTAATTTAATTACCGGTTTATTTTCTGTGTATACTATAATTATAAAAAATACTGTTGTAAAAAAACGATATGGGAATAGGGACACATTTGATGATAGCCATGACCATTGTAAATATACTCCAACACATGAGGGTTAGGGGAGCAGCACCACCAATCGTGGAAGAAAACCTATTCCTGAAAACACACATTCAGATCTATGGGAATAGGACCGCTTGTTACCCTTCAGCGCGATCAGTAAACTCCCTATTCATCGCGACACCAGGGTGGCTCCCACAAGAGTTATTCACTATCGACACATCAGGGGCGCCCTGCAAGGAACATAGTGGGTACTTCAAACAAGGGATACAAGGGAGGTGTGTAGAGCTCACTCAGCCGGGAATTCCAGGGGGGGGTGGGACCCCAACGGGTAGACAAACATGGGGACTACCCACAATGTTTTAAGGGAAAGGGATGGGGGTGCGTGCATGCCTTTGTCCTAAAAACGATTCGTGCGCTGAGACACATTGTGCTCTCCAGGAGTGCCGGGTCCGGGAAGGACACTGCACCTGTGACTGCAAGCAGCAAAAATGCATTGCAGCCACCGCGGGTAGGCAGCTCATGTGTGGCAAGTGCAATGGCACCCATGTAAGCTCAGCCTCGTGGACATACCCATTCCATTCTCACCAAGGGGTACAATCGAGTGGGCAGTCCCGGGGGAGGGAAGGTTTCACAACATGGAACCATGGGGTCAGGCGACCCAGGGGTAATGCATGTTATCGGGTTAAAGAGGGTTATGTGTTTTTATTTTAAAATATATACATGACGGCCACAGACAGGCCTCCAAGGTTCTTTGCCGTAGGGACAATCAGACCCCTCACGGTTCCATGCCCAAGCGAAGGGCATGTCCAGAAACGCATAGTGACCAGGGCCATCAGCGCAGAATTCTGCGCCGACTGGCAGGTCCCTGTCACATTAGGATCTTCTTTGGGATATGGATTTCTGGGGACACTATCCCTAGGGGGCGCAGGAGTGGTCAGTGCCAAGAATAGGAATTTCTTCATGTGTGGACTGACCATCTTAGGGAACAGCACCCTACAAGCACTAGGGGCAATTGACCAAGAACTCGCGGAGCTCAGACTATACACACAGCAAACGAGATATGCAGTAGACTATCAGTTAGCCAGACAAGGAGGGGTATGCACCATCATCAAAGAAAAATGCATTACATATGTATATGACGAAACGTTAAACATAACAGCAGCCATGTCCAGGATACAAAAGCAATTGGATAGCTTTAAACAGGGATTCGCAGGGACTGATGAGTGGTTAGGGTGGTTGTTTAACACAGTTTAGGGAGCATACATCATGAAAGGATTAATTTTAGTGGTAGCCATCCTGTTCACACTCTGCCTGGGCCTAACTTGTATTAAAATGATATGTGCGAATATTGTATCGAGAACGCTATCCATTGCCAGTATCCAGATGCAAGAAGTTCACCCCACCGTAGAGGAAGAGGAACAACAGCAAGGACCACATCTGCACAGGTCTCTATACCTCTGAAGATCGTCCATGGGGGGTCAGCCATGAATGGGACCCCCTGGACGAGAGGAGGGATTGAAGTAGGCCATTTTCCAAGACCATATTTTTATCTCATCTCATCAAACATTCTTCATTTATGAAGCTGTTTTATTGGACTGATTGGCACCGTTTAACATTTATTGGACTGTTTTATTGGACTGATTGGCACCGTTTAACATTTATTGGACTGTTTTATTGGCCTGATTGGCACCGTTTATAATATAATGTGCCCACAATGCAGAAGGGGACACCCGGATGGACATTCGTTTAAATCCCCTTCTGCACTGATGGAAGACACTTGTTCTGCCCAGCAACAGCACGAAGCTGCATCTTAAAACGGCCCCATGGCCAGGAGATCGGGATATCTGCGAGTCAAGACCCTGGCAGTGGGATATATGGCACAACTGTATTGCAAAGACTTATGAAAGAATGAAATTATATATTAATAAAGTGGCCAAGGCAGGCAAAGAAACCAGAATAGGAGGAATAAAAGAAATGTATAGATTAGATTAGCGTCCCCCACACACACAGCAGCATAAAGATGACATTAACACCTCATCTAGCAAACACAGAAACAAAAGCTTAGCACAGCCACAGACATCGGAGGTCGATTTAGTTAAGGAGACACATCAGGGAGATAATGGGAAACACATGAAAGAAGGGAAGGACACTCGGAGCAATCACGGATAATCTCATCAACACGAACACACTCCATACAGATGCAAATTGACAAGGGAGGGACACTCGTTGCAAGCACAGATAATCTCATCAACACGGACACACTCCATACAGATGCAAATTGACTAGGGAGGGACACTCGGAGCAAGCACAGATAATCTCATCAACACAGACACACACCATACAGATGCAAATTGACAAAGATGCATATTCTCAGTTTAAACCTGTCTGAGAGATCTAAATCAAAACTACCATTTAACTATTATGTATGAGCAAATGTTCCCGCTCGAATTTGGATTCCTATAAAAATCCAGAGCGAATGTGTAATTGTTGAGATCAACGTGGACCAAGCCACTGTTTGAGCTGGCTGCGTGGGTCTCCCTGAAGGCTTCAGTAATTGTACAATAAAGAACAACGCTTTGAACCTTGCCTTGAGACTCGGCCTCTTGACTGCACTGGTACAAGGGATTTTTCCCGACAACAAACTGTTCACCTATTTCCAGCCCCCCCCCCCCCCCCCCCCTGATTATTGCATACTGTACATAGTTATTGTTCTGTTCTCCTCTTGAATAGTGGTTACGGGTCAGTGTGCAGCCATTGATGCAACGGCACGGTGTAAACATCTCTAGTCATACTACCAGCCTCACGTACTCACGGGACACCACCACCCCCCCACCTTTTCAACAAGGGGTGAATGTGGTAGTATGACTGGGGGTATTACGGTACCTTCAGAGGTGAGCTGCCATTGGTGCAGAGGGCTCGCTGCCCATTGGCCCAGGTAAGTCATGTGCCTCTCAGGATATAAGAACCCGTGTTCCCCGGCAGTCGGCCATTCTCCTGTACGTCTGCTGTCGGGCACACATCTTGTGTATTAAAGCCTTTTGTTTGGATCGCATCTTTGCCTTGTGTCCAATTAATGGTGCATCAGCTTACACACACATGCATGATCTTCAGTTTGCGGTCGTACATGATGGCCACTGGGAGCTGGTATCCTCCATCTCCACGTGGTACCAAGCGTGCAAGGTGCTGCACCATCTCCTTGTTGAGGTGGAGCCTCTTGCGGCACATGCGATCAGTAATTTGTTTGAAAGACCAGTGCCGCCTGTACTCTTTGTGCCTAACCCATGTTTTATACAGTTCCAGCATAACCTCCCTGCTCTTAAACTATATGCCTCAGCTAATAAAGGCAAGTTATACCATATGTCTTCTTAACCACTTTATCCACCCGCCCTTCTACTATATGGGACCAGTTTACATGCACACCAAGATACATCTGATCCTTGGTGCTTCCCAGGGTCCTGCCGTTCATCATGTATTCCCTTGTCCTCCCCAAGTACATCACCTCGCACATATCCGGATTGAATTCCATTTGCCACTGATCAGCCCATCTGACTAGCCCGTCTATATCCTCCTGTAATCTAAGACTCGCCTCCTTTCTATTTACTACCCCACCAATTCTCGTATCATCTGCGAACGTACTGATCAACCAGCCAACATTCAAATCTAAATCACCATATACTGTCAGCACCAAAGATGTGTTGACATCTTTCGAAATTCATGGAATACGCCTCAGTGTTAAATTCATTAGTGCCAGGTGCAAAATCGCACAAAGCGATAGAGTTTCAAGCAGATCTGGTATAATGTCAATTGTGACATTACCATAAACTTATTTCATAGGTCTGCTGTTTCAGTTGTAATTGCAAGTAGACTTATGCAACTTTATAATCCTCTTTGAACGCTGCCTTTTACAAGCCTACTGGGAGCAGCAGATAGCACTGCTTATTTTCTCATGTTGCTGAATACAATGGAAACCCAGTTAACCTAAACCAGAAAACAATGGATAAACTCAGCAGGTCTGGCGGCATCTGTGGAGAGAGAAACGGAGTTAACATTTCAAGTCCATCTGACCCTTAAGGGCTCCAAACATTAACCCTGTTCCTATCTCCACAGATGCTTATCCAGCTTTTTCTGCTTTTGTTTCAGATTTCCAGTGTCCATCCGCAGTAATTTGTTTTATTAACCTCAGCCATTTTGCTGATTGGGATGTGGGGTGTAATATATGTACAGTCATGAAGTACAATCCACTCTTGATAATTCAGACCCCTTCATGGTTAAACAATTAGCAGCAATTTAAGGATTCAATCCGCCTCCCCTGCTATAATATGCTGGGCAGTGAAAGGCAGGCAAGTATGGGAAGGCTGTTTTTTTCACCAAGGTTGGTGGAAGGTGTTGTATTTGGTGTTCGTTGGCCAGCAAGGAATCTACCGAACTGCTTATGACTTGTGCAAACCAGGATCTTTATTGAATCACATGTGGTAAGGTAACAATCTGATACAGAGCAAGCTATCATGGAGTTTCTTTATACTCCCCTGGAACTACCCCTATGCACGACAATCCTCGTGTACGTCTTATAACCTTCTGCCGGATCACTGGCTCTGCCCTCACTTATATCTGAGTGCCTTATCACATGACCACTGTCTCCAGACCGCAGGGTGGATCTGTACCGCCACCTGCTGGTTGGAGGTCGCACCACCACTATCTACAATATTGTTTATCGGCATATCACCACAAAAGGCTGGGAAGGAAGGGGAAATACATCAATTGGTGGTTGGGGGAGGTTGTGGGGTGGGGTGGGGAAGCTTGTCCTGTATACATCGGGGTCACCCTTCCTAAATTTTCACCCCTCCTTTTTGCCTTCATGCCTGGCCTCCAAAACTCACCCTGTCACCTCTCATCAATGTTCCCTAGAGTGCCTGAGCCTTCTCCTCCTATAAAGCCCAGCAGTCCTAGCAATCCCCACTACTGAGTTCTGGTGAAGCCGTGGACTACAAAAGTTGGCCGGCAGCTCTCGAGGCCGGGACCTTCTGCCACTGAGAGACGGAAAGTCCACTCTTTGCTTGTTGAGGTCACCTGCAATAAACATCACTGGGGGACCACCTTTTTTATTAAGTCAGTAAGTTTTTGGAATGTGGGGGGAGGTGGCAAGCAACACATTGCCCTCGCTTTTAAAATTCAGTCCAGTTTTAGTGGTGCTAACTGAAGATTTGTCAGGATATGAGAGAGAACTCCTCTCATCACACTAGGGAGAACTCCTCTCATCAGACTAGGGTACCTATTTTGCATCCACCAGAGAGAGCACATGGGACATCACACATCAGTTCAACGCCTCTTCAGTAAAATGTGCGATTTTCCACCCTCCCCCGACATATCCCCCATGGCGATATCATAGAATTTACAGTGCAGGAGGAGGCCATTCGGCCCATCGAGTCGGCACCGGCTCTTGGAAAGAGCACCCTACCCAAGGTCAACACTTCCACCCTATCTCCATAACCCAGTAACCTCACCCAAAACTAAGGGCAATTTTGGACACTAAGGGCAATTTATCATGGCCAATCCACCTAACCTGCACATCTTTGGACTGTGGGAGGAAACCGGAGCACCCAGAGGAAACCCACGCACACACGGGGAGAACGTGCAGACTCCGCACAAACAGTGACCCAAGCTGGAATCGAACCTGGGACCCTGGAGCTGTGATGCAATTGTGCTATCTACAATGCTACCGTGCTGCCCCGTGGATAGCAATTGTGCTATCCACAATGCTACCGTGATATCCCGCCATTGTCCACGATGAGATCTTCCACTCCCAGCACTGCCAATGAGTTTTCACATTGTCCGCACCCTCTGTTGCCAGGGAACCCACGGCAAGAGGTGGTCAGTGGCTGGACCAGAAGAGCCCGCCAGCAGGAACAGCCACAATATTTTGGCCAGACAGTGGCTCACTCCCTGTGTACCACCCTGAAATGTCAGCCCTGATTACATGCTCACGTCTGTGGAGTGGGTCTTGAACTTATAACACTTCTTCAGAGGTGATGAGAGTGCTACCCTTGAGCCATGTCCTACGACTTCACTGATTATAAAATAACATTCAGCTTCATTATTTGAATTCTTAAATCAAATTGTGTCCAGAGTGATCACAGAGACCAACAGCAAAGGATCTGGGAAGTCACTTAAATAAAACTTATTGGAAGCATACTCCAAATTCCTCGCTGTTGTAATTATGTGGAGTCTAGTTTCTTTATCTTGATTGAGGGTTTGCCATATTTTCAGTTAAATAGTCAAATACAACGCTATTATTTTTCAACAATTAACCTTTTAGGATTTGGAATTCCTCCAACTTTCAGTCCAAACTTCCCATGAAGTCTCACACACTGAGACCACACAAGTACTGTCTCTACCATAATTTGTGAGTGTGCTTTTGGAGACGCACAATTCATTTAGCAGTCTGGCATCTGTCTGGATACTCATCTTGCATCAAACCCAACTAGCATAAGAGTTTAACTCGTGGTTTTAATATCAATTAGCAATGGTTAGTGTTGACCTGAATCTTCTTTCTCTTTTTCTTTTGTGATTTCCCTTAATCCCAAATCATCGGGGAAAATTAAAATGGACTGCCTGTTATCAGTAATTAATTTATCTGCACTTCTGCAGTATTTTCATAATCTTCTGACCATGTGTGTTACATAACCTTAGGCTGCTTATTTAAGCTCAGTTTAAAACTGGTCCTCTATTGCAGTACGGGACAGAGAACTGCAGGTGCAAACACTTACGTGCACAACAGCCACAGAGACCCTTTGTCCCTTTCGAGAAACAAGGGTCACTTTTCGGGTTCACCGCTCTCCCTCTTTTGGCAAAAAAAGCACCTTGCCGATTACCGCAGGACCTGTTGGGAGCTGAGAAAAGGACACATCTGTTTGTGCTACAATTGGAAGAAATCAAAATATTTGAATCCTGTATTATTTTAGCAAATGAGTGAAATTACAAGCAGCCTTCAAACTGTTTGTACAAGTCCTCAGGAATCTTGAACTATTTTGGAGATTTCACCCATGCGTGATGACAATTATATCTGGAATCCTGTGGAATTTGAAGGTAAAACGCACATTGATCCTCCACATGGGTTCCCCTATGAGGCCGATTGGTAACAGTGAAGTTAGGTAGGGTAGGAAACAAAACAATTCATGCAAAGAGCAAATCCAAATCCAACTTATTTAAAAAATAATTAAACTTGCTTCAAGTAAGAACTGTTCTTATCAGATATTTCTCTTCTCATTGTAACTTACTGATCCCATGAACCATATAGGTACATCGGCACAATTGCTTCCAAACCGCAGGGTTTTATCTGGAAAAATCTGTGAAACAAAGCAACCTCCTTTGAAAAAAAACTCTTAGCAGTTTGATATTTTATGCAGGCAAACCTAGATTTAATACCATTGCTGTTTGGGAATTAAAACGAGGAAGGAAAACTTGTTACAGAAGGAGCTCAGCATAAAATTTGTCTCATTCTAATATCGTGAAAGCTGTCTCTGCAAAGGTCTTCTCAAATGAATCTTGTCAGTCCAACTGCCCAGTGATCTTCAGTCCGGTACTCTACAACTGGCCTGTCATCCATTATTCCAAATCTGTCCATTCTTATACAGGGTAGTCCTTGTGGTGCTGCTACACTTAGCAGGTAATCAAATAGCAAGGCAACCGGTCAAATCTCCCTACCGTTAATCAAACCGTATAATTTGCACTGGCAGCACAGATTATGGTAAATCAACAAGGCCTGGAGTAAAGGGGCTGTCAGTAGAGACAGAAATTTGTAAAGAAACAATATCCCGAGGGCTTGCAGAAATATTCCACAGAAGAGTCCAATGGAACGTGACTACGTCTACTTAATGGTGAAAAGTCAGAATTTGTTTTTGGTCAAGCGAATTTGGTTGAAAATGGAACAACAGGACTTCAGAATCTTTTCACTGATCAGGAAAAAATTTTGTGTTGAATTATCTTGACTGTTTAATCCAAGACAAAAACTGTGTAGAATCATCCAATAAAAAGCTTGCATACATTTGAGGGTCAATCACTATTAACACTGTGAAATAACCTATTCCTGCACTTTATTGTTTACCTAAATATGTGCATGTATTTTGAAAGCTGAAATGAGATGCGGTAATAATATGGTGGTTGTTTACAAAATTTAATCAAATTGCAGGTCATAGATTTTCCTCTGCCTTCAAACACACAATCTGCTCTCTGCCTTAACAGGCAGGAAGTGCACAACCGGTGGATAGGAAAGAAAGAGTTTGCAAGAGATTTCTTCCAAGAGATTTTACTGGGAATCTGAACGTTGAAGGCCTGAAAAAAGTAAGATGTTTTATGGTATTTCTTTTTAGAGCATTGATCTAATCTTGTTATTGTGTCATAACCCCCACGGGGACCAAGGGGAAACCATCATTGATCTCCCTGTGGGACTCTTGAAGTACCAGCTTCCCAGATAGGGGGCGGAGGCCACCCACCTGGGGCTCCTTATGAACCAAGATAAAAGCTGACCCAAACCAGAGCCTGGTGTGGTTAGTTCTCCCAGCAAGGACTGGACTGGGAGTGACATGTTGCCTTGAGCAGAACTTTGTAAATTGTTAAATAAAGCCATGTTCATTTACCGCCAACTTCCTCTGAGAGACTAAATCGAGAAATCGGTAAAGGTCACCGGCACTGAATTGAAGAAAGTGGCTGGTCAGTGCCAAGATCTCCACAAGTGTGCCAGATTTCCACTCATATTAACGGGACCATTATTTTAGAGATGTGACAATTGCTTCTCATGTTACGTTCTGCTTCTCTTTGATGTAAAAATACTAAACATAGGCAAGGATTGGTAAAACAAAAAAATGGGTTCTTTATTTGAAGATGAGGCCTACAAGTCGAGAGTCATGACTGAGAATAGTTTAAGATACAGTCCTTTAAAGGCACATCATATCACAACGTCAGATTTCTTTAAAAAGTGACCATTTCTTTGAAGTTTTGACAACACAAAATCTTAACAGTGAATCATAAATAATACTGCACATATAGGGCGCAATTTAACTAAATGGGAACAAAGTTCCATGACGAACGTGATTCTTGGCGCTTGCTGCTCCGAGAAACACACTATCGAACGGCACTCAGCTTAGATAGGGGGCATCAGCAGGGAATGTGCAGCTGAGGCCGGATATAGCTCCATTTTCTGCACTGAGAAATTCCACTTGCTGGAACTCCTCAGTATAGTGTGAGATTAGGACGCCTTTTTTAAATGGCACCCCGCTCCCTGGAGCCCCTGACACAACCCCCGACCCCCATCAAGCCCCAATTCACTGTGTGGGTTCCAGGGCCCCCTACAACCCCACCCAACACCAGCGCACGACACCACCCCCACCCGACCGCCACCGTGTGAAAATTGCCAGCTTGGCACCTTGGCAGTGCCAACCTGGTACCATGGCAGTGCCTCTGCCTGCTAGCAGTGCCGCATGGGCACCTTGTCAGTGTGCCAGGCTGGCAGAGCCAGGGTGAAACCAGCAGTGCCAGGGTACCACACTGCCCAAAGGACATATACCTGGGGGTCTTCGATCCCAGAGAGACCCGCACGAGGGCCGTTGCGTCTGGTCCCAGTTTGTGGAGACCAGCACTGAACGGCGCTCATCCGAGTTTTCCGAAGTGATGGGGATAGATTCCAACACCTTGGATGCCGTGGGAAACTGCACATTAAAATGTGATTAGTTGTCTTGCTCTAATATGCGGATTTACCAAAGATCTCGCCCACAATGGGCGGGATTTACCTCGCGACATCTCACGAGATAGGGTTAGATCCAGTTTCTAACAGCCACACGTGCCGCCGCGCACTGTTTTTCAGACGCAGCGTGGCTGTTCGATCACGCCTTTCATGTCTGCTGCGATCAAAATTTTATGAACAAGGTGGCAAAATAGTCAAACAATGAAAAAAAGAAAAGCAATAATTTAATTTGTTTAAACATGCTAGTTTTGCCAGGGAAACAGAAAGAACTGTCAAGATATGGATGCTTGCTGGGGGGCATTGCTGTGTCACAGAATTCACACTGACATGAAAGCAACCTCTGAAAGGTCAAAATTGTATGCAGATATAAGATCGGAGTTTGGATTTGGGCATGAATTATATTATGCAAATTTGGTAATGGAAATGAGACACAGATCACTTCCAGTTTGCACCAAGTTATCACCGATCTACACGATGACCAACTGAAATAATGAAAATAATGAAAAAGTACTAATAATGCATTTCCCCATTAAAGAAAGGAGAGGTCAGTAACATGGATGATCTATCATAGATTAGAGCCACATATACAAAACCGTTCCGTGTATCCCGGGCTGATTCTGATGCATTAGTTGCAATTGGTGCCCACTGCCAAATCCAGTCTTGCCTTTATTCTACTAAGTTAGCTATTGGAATGATAATTGAGAACGGTTGCAAAGATCTTGACATGTGAGCAAATCCTTATGTCATTGGCAAAACCGTGGTCTATTGTCCTGTGTTCAGCAATTACAATGCATTTTGACAATTCAAAGCCTTTGGGTAGGGAACATGCTCGTGGCACATTTACTGAAAGCAACCCTTCTCATTAAGCACGGAACACAGTCGGTGTTAGGAGACAAAAAAAAGAGTCCATGACCTGTGCAATTAGGTGGCTGAAATTTGTTAATTGATATGATGAGATTGCCGGGAACCATTTATAGCATTCGAAGTATGCAGGTGCTTTTAGACATGGGACAATGGGACAATGGATGTCAGGGATGATTTAATCGGTTGACTTTATCAAAAAGAATGAGCTTGCATTTGTAAAGAGCTGTTCACAATCCCAAAATGCCCGGAAGCACTTTACAGCCAACTAAATACTCTTTGAAGTGTAGTCACTGTTGTAAAGTAGGAAATGTGACAGTCAGATGGCATGCAGCAAAACCACGCAAACAGAAATATGATTATGACCAGATGATCTGTTTTATTAATGTTGACCAAAAGATAAATATTGGTCAAAATACTGGGGAAAATCACTTTTCCCTTCTTTGTATAATGCCACTGAATCTTTGGTAGCCCTGTCTACCCTCTCAGCTGGATATGGTTTTAACATTTCAGCCGAAATACTCCACCTCGAATGGCTCAGCACTCCCCAGAGTCCTGACAAGAAGTCAGTGACCTGCAACAGTCATGCTTTCTCTTTCCATAGATGCTGCCAGTTCTGCTCAGTATTTTCTGCTTTTACTCCCTCAGTACTGCACTGAAGTGTTAACCTGGATAATCTGCCCACATTTCTGGAGTGGCGTTTGAGCTGATGACTGTCCAACTCATAGGCAAGAGAGCTACCCTAATGTCATTACTGAAAAGTAAACTCAAGTAATTTTTTTCCAAACATCATCAAGATTAGATTATGACTGTTTATCTGCTTTTAAGTTAATATACAGTGTTTATTTTCATTAGGTCATTAGATGTATGGTGCAGAATGTTTTTCCCATGCTCTATTAGGCAAGAACGCGATGCACATGCTTCAGATATTAAACTAGGCAGTTGCCAGCTCTATTTGTTAAGTACACTGTAATTCTCATGCTAGTGCAATGCCATCTATAGTTGCAACAGTGAGAAAAGTATATTGAAAAGTCCAACGCAAAGAGCAAATGCAGCACCCACTATAATACATTGCAACACATACCAAACATCCTGCAACGTAATGGTCATGGGAGGACTAAGTTGTCCTCAATAGCAGTACATCAGAAAGTTGGGGAAAAAAATGAGTCATGCTCGAATAATAACCCAGTCACTCCAACTGAAACATGTACAGGTGTGAAGGCAGATTTGAATCTTTAATCGAATAACCTGGCTACATTTGCTGTCTTGGCTCATGCAGAATGAATTTCCACACTCTCTCCAAGTGCCTTGGATGAGACAAAAAAATTGTATAAGAAATTGTTGCGGCTGGTCGATTTTTTCAACCTGTGTTTAAATATTGGTGGTTGTAGGAATGGAGAGGTGAGGTTATCGGAGTTTCATCGTAGCATAATAAAAGTATTTGTGATAGAAGCCAAAGTGGATTACAAGAGAATCTTGTGCTCAGATATAAAAGGCTCAGAAATCCAAAGGTTCACATTTGGTACAATTATTTACACTCTTAACAGTCCCTGGGCAGCACGGTGGTGCAGTGGTTAGCACTACTGCTTCACGGCGTTGAGGTCTCAGGTTCAATCCCAGCCCTGGATCACTGTCTGGGTGGAGTTTGCACATTCTCCCCGTTTCTGTGTGGGTCTCATCCCACAACCCAAAAAAAGATCGGTGGGTTGGCCACGCTAAATTGCCCCTTAATTGGAGAAAAATAAATGGATACTCTAAATTTAAAAAAAAATCTTAACAGTCCCTTTATGAAGGCATCCAACAGGCATCAATTATTATTATTGTTTTGTTTTCCCCCAGGATGGGAATAAACAATTACCCGACATGAGTATCCATATTCCATAACAGTTTACAGTTACTGAAGATAGGTGACTTCACCAAATGTAACTTTCGAGACCTCCGTTCCCACCAATACTATGGAGCCTAAAAAACCTCACTTTATATCCTTTGAACAAACTTCAGTGTGATTGGTGAGGAAGGTAATGGGGTGCCCATCCTGTTCAGTGCTGAGGTGCAGCCATCTGGGACTTTGGAGGCTGATGGATCTGTATTTTGTTAATATATTTCTGTGTCACCGCATTATATATCAATCTTACAGAACTCGAGACTGAGCTTCTTGGGTGAAGTCAAGCATATCTTTATTTATGTCAGTTTCAAAGCCTATTGATCAAGTCAAATTTTATACGAATACAGAATCTAAAAAGCTTTTTGTCCAATGCAAATACAGATGATTAAGTTGAATTCAAGATACAATTCAGTTTGAGGTCATTTCTTCAGATCAAAACGCACAATGCAAAAATGAAACATAAGTAAATAGCTGTTTGCAAACAAAGTAGAAATAGGTTTCAAAGGTTAGGTTAAAGATGAATTCAGAGAGAGAGACAGAGAGAGATGAGAGCCTAAAGATGATTTTTGGAGAAAGCAAAAAAGGTTCTCTCTCTTGATCTCATAAGGAAATCATAATCTTTTTTAGGTTCTGTCCCCTTTCTGACTGTGATTAGGTTAAAATATTTTTAATTCATTTAATTCGATGAAATGTCTATCTATCAAATTTTAAGAGATAATATGGCATGGGAAAACTTCTCTATGTTTCTATAATATGGTGTGATCAGGTCACCTGTTTCCGACCATGTTCTCCAGAACTGGGATGGTTGCCCAGTAATGATGACAATGAGTCTATTCTGTAATGTAGATAGTCAGTTTGAATACTGACTTTCTTATCAGATCTTTTCCTCTGCTCTCAGCATTTTCTGCTGTTATGGCTAATATATATGATTTTTAATAGTATAATGTCACAAAATCATTTCTTTCCTTAAACCTTTATTACCTATAACAAAGTAGGTTTCTATCAGAGGCTGACCTCGTGAAGGGGTTCTGCTCATATCAGCAGAGCCCTGATGTGAATTTAATGTTAGTTTGTGCTAAGATAATTTCTAGAGTTATTTCATACTTGTGCAGAATTCCCCAATGGCCCCATCAGCGGATTCAATGGCAAATGAGGCGGGGGGGGGATTTAGCAGGAGCGCAAAAATAGGTTTCACACCGCCGTATATTCCCTGAGATATCTTCCGCTGGTGCCATTGCGGACCTGGAAACCTGCTGGAGGCCAGCGTGAAGCTGATTTGCATCCTGCTAATGGGATGCAGGTGAAAGACCAATCAGAATCTTCTAGGGATGAGTAACACACATTCCCTTGTTGATATTCCCAAATCTGGAGAACAAATTCAATAAAAAAAATCTCATCATAGAATTTACAGTGCAGAAGGAGGCCATTTGGCCCATCGAGTCTGCACCGGCTCTTGGACAGAGCGCCCTACCCAGGGTCAACACCTCCGCCCTATCCCCATAACCCAGTAACCCCACCCAACACTTAAGGGCAATTTTGGACACGAAGGGCAATTTATCATGGCCAATCCACCTAACCTGCACACCTTTGAACTGTGGGAGGAAACCGGAGCACCCGGAGGAAACCGGAGCACACACGGGGAGGATGTGCAGACTCCGCACAGACAGTGACCTAAGCCGGAATCAAACCTGGGGACCCTGGAGCTATGAAGCAATTGTGATGAACCTTTATCTCTTTCTGTCATTCATGTGTCAATGTCGCTCACTGCAGTTTGCCACAGTGCTGTTCAGCAGCATCAATTTGTCAGTCTGGTTCATGTATAATCTTCACTTATTTGCTTATGCTGCTCTCGGGAGTTTGAGCTGATGATTGCATGAGCGCACTTGTTTCGTAAGTGCCCTCTCTCGGCTCAGTAGGATAGAGGCATGACTCAGCTACCTCCTTATCTTTCTTAGTGACACCGACCCAAAGGCTGCTTGCCACCTGAAATACTTTGTTGGTTAACCTTATTGAAGTAGCTATCCAGACAGGTTCATCTTCAGTTGATATCTTTGCCTGTCTGAGGAATCAGTGCGGTGGGACATACATCTCAGACTGGCAAATGGGACAGGAAACATGCAGTAAGTGCATGTGCTGAGCAGGTATGTAAAAATACAGATGGCTGAGGAATTATTTCCTTCGATATTTTCTTTTAATACATTGGATTCTGGACATTATCCATGATTATGTGGGATGGACATAAGTCCGTCATTCATTCCATCCCATGTAATTCCCTTATCATATCCAGGGGTCAATGTGGAAGAAGACTTTGAACAACAATCAGGACACTGGAACCCTGAATTGTGCCTCTCCCAATCCAATCCCAGCAGGTTGAAACTGGAGAAAGGTTGTTATTGGATCCCAAGGTGTCTATATGTCACAGTCGGATCATTTCCTATAGAAACTGCACCTGATCTAAATACCTCAAACTGATATTCCTGGTGGCCACTCTCTCCACAGGAGTCTGCAATTTGATTTTCCAATTGTATATTTTTGGACAGTTTTTTGTGACAGATTCGTCCTTTTCTCCACTTCTCACTCAAAACGATGTTTATACCGCCCTTTGAGCTGAGCAAATGAGCGCACTTCCACTTGCTCCTCCTCCTTAATGCTCTATAGTGTATTCAGAATTGATGAGGGAGAAGATAGGGAGACATTGGGTGGGATTCTTCAAGCCCCGTGCCAGGCCAGAGAATCGCTGCAACCGTGCCACGCCACCCCGACGCTGGCACGCGATTATCCGAGGAGCGGAGAATCGGCGCCATTTGCGTCAGCGCGTTTGGCGTGGCGCTGGTCCATGGCCGCTGTCCTTGATGGGCCGAGCGGCCGGGCAGAAATGGCAGAGTCCCACCGGCGCCGTCCACACCTGCTCGCAGCCGGCGGGAACTCTGCGCGCAGGGTCGGGGGGCAGGCTGTGGGAGGGGGGGGAGGGGTGCTCCTTCACCGGAGGAGGACCTCCGATGGGGTCTGGCCCACGATCGGGGCCCACTGATCGGCGGGCCGGCCTCTCCAGCCCCGGCCCTATTTTGTTATGCGGCCGGCCCCTGAACCCTCACGCCATGTTGCGTCAGGGCCGGCGCGTTGAGGAAGTCCCCCGCGCATGTGAGTGTTGGCGCAGCACCACTGCGCATGCGCGGGTTGGCGTGGCACCCAGTTGGCACCGGGAAGGGAGGCTGGAGCGGCGTGAATCGCTCCAGCGCCATGCTGGCCCCCTGAGGGGGCTAGAATGAGTAGTGCCTGCGCCCGTTTCGCGCCGTCGTGAAACGCGACGGCGTTCACAACGGCGCAGACACTCTGCCTCCATTTTGGAGAATCCCACCCCTTTTTTCCACTGGCGGAGGAGTTGAAAAGCAGAGGGCACCAATTTAAGCTCATTGTCAAAAGCACCAAAGGCAACATAGAATCATAGAATTTACAGTGCAGTAGGAGGCCATTCGGCCCATCGAGTCTGCACCGGCTCTTTGAAAGAGCACTTTACCCAAGTCCACACCTCCACCCTATCCCCATAACCCAATAACCCCACCCAACACTAAGGGCGATTTTGGACACTAAGGGCCAATCCACCTAACCTGCACATCTTTGGACTGTGGGAGGAAACCGGAGCACCCAGAGGAAACCCGCACAGCCACGGGGAGAACGTGCAGACTCCGCACAGACAGTGACCCAATCCGGGAATCGAACCTGGGACCCTGGCGCTGTGAAGCAACAGAGCTAACCACTGCGCTACCATGCCGCCAATCCACCGAGTATAAGCCCAAACTGTTCACTCTGTTCTCATACGTCAACCCTTTCATCCCTGAAATCAATCTGATGAACCTCCTCTGAACTGCCTCCAATTCCACCACATCCTTCCTCAAATAAGGAGACCAAAACTGGAGACAATACCCTCAACAACACCCTGTACAATTGCAACAACACTTCTCTACTTTTATACTCCACTCCAATAAATGCTAAAATTCCTTTTGCCTATTTTATTCCATGCTACACCTGCATAGTGACTTTCGGCGATTCATGAACAAAGATACCCAGATCGCAATGCTCAGACGCATTTACAATCTGCTTTCCATTTAGATAATAATTTGCCTTTCTATTTTTCAGCCAAAATGAATAACCTCACATTTATCCACATTAAACTCCATCTGCCAGATTTTGGCCCATTCTCCGAGCCTATCTATATCCGTCTGTAAACTCTTTATCTTCTCTTCACTGCCTGGTTTCCCACCTATTTTAGCATCACCCACAAATTTTGTTATGTTACACTCTGTCCCTGCATGCAGATCATTGGTATAGACTGGAAACAGCTGAGGTCCGAGGACTGTAACTTGTGGCACCCCACCAGTTACAGTTCACCATGCAGAGAAAATTTATCTTGTCCCTTTGCTTTCTGTCAGTCAACCAATCCCCAATGCAATCTAGTACTCTAATCCCCTGAAACCTCACCTTCTGGATTAATCTTTTATGCGGCACCTTGTCAAAAGCCTACTGGAAGTCTAGATATGTCACATCCACAGGTTCCCCATTATCCACCTTGCTGGTCACATTCTCAAAGAACTCAAGCAAATTTGTCAAGAATGACTTACCCCTCATAATAGCAATGCGACAATGGTGGATTGAGCTTTGTCTTCCCAAATTCAGTCATCTCCTCCTTATTGATTGATTCCAGTAACTTCCTCACCGCAGAGGTCAAGCTAACTGGTCTATAGTTTCCTAATTTTTGCCTCTCTGCCTCTTTGAGTAGCTCAAATTAGCATGTTTCCAATACACCGGGGCCTTTCCAGAATCCAGAGAATTTTGAAATATCATAACCAATGCATCCACTATCTCTGCTGCCACCTCCTTTAATACCTTAGGCTGCAGACAATCAGGTCCCAGAGATTTATCTGCCTTTAATCCCATTAGTTTATTCAATATCTTCTCCTTAGCGATAGTTATTGCACCAGGTTCCTCTGCATTAACTGCAGTTTTTGGAAAGTTTTTATTATCCTCTTCCATGGAACGAGGCAAACCTATGGTTCATTGCCTCTGCCATTGTATTCCCCATTATTACCTCACCAGTATTGTCCTCTAAAGGCCAACATTTACTTTTGCTATTCACTTCCTCTTTATATACTTATAGAAGCTTTTGGTATTAATGTTTATGTTTTATGCTAGTTTCCTTTCGTAGTTCATCTTAGCTCTTTAGATTTTATTTTTAATAGCCTTTTGCTGAACCTCCCAATCAGTCCGGCATCGCGCCGCCCCAAAGGTGCGGAATCCTCTGCATCTTGAGCGGCCGAGCCCTAACCTTGAGGGGCTAGGCCCGCGCCGGACTGATTTCCGCCCCGCCAGCTGGCTGGAAAGGCCTTTGGTGCCCCGCCAGCTGGCGCGGAAATTACATTGCCGGGCAGCGCATGCGCGGGAGCGTCAGTGGCCGCTCACGGCATCCCCGCGCATGCGCAGTGGAGGGGGTCTCTTCCGCCTCCGCCATGCTGGAGACCATGGCGAAGGTGGTAAGAAAAGAGTGCCCCCATGGCACAGGCCCGCCTGCGGATCGGTGGGCCCCGATCGCGGGCCAGACCACCGTGGGGGCACACCCCGGGACCAGATCGCCCCACGCCTTCCCAGGTTCCCGGAGCCCACCCGCGCCTCCTTGTCCCGCCGGTAAGAGAGGTGGTTTAATCCACGCCGGCGGGACAGGCATTCCAGCAGCGGTACTTCGGCCATCCGGGCCGGAGAATCGTCAGGGGGGGGCCCGCCAACCGGTGCGGCGCGATTCCCACCCCCGCCGAATCTCCGGTGCCGGAGAATTCGGCAACCGGCGGGGGCGGGATTCACGCCAGCCCCCGGCGATTCTCCGACCCGGCGGGGGGTCGAGAATCCCGCCCCCTGTCTTCATAGAGTTTACAGTGCAGAAGGAGGCCATTCGGCCCATCGAGTCTGCACCGGCTCTTGGAAAGAGCACCCTTACTTACGTCTTAATACAGCCTTGATGTTATCTTTAACCAATAAAGCAACTCCACCTCCTGTTCCATCCTGTCTATCCTTTCTGAATACTGAAAAAACACTTGAAACAATAATCCCCGTAGCAACTCTGGGTGCCAGGAATATACAAGTGTTCCTACTACCCACAGGTCCCAAGACAGGAAATGCACCGAAACATGTATTCCATTGAGGCCTTAAAAAGCTAATTATCTGATAAGAAATAAAAAGAGGAGAGAATTAATTACCTGAAGAGAAAAATAATGCATGGCTTTGGGATTGTGTGTTGCTCTGGCAGCGAGCTGGCTCTGGAAAGATGGGCAGATTGGCCTCATTCTGTGTTGTAACCATTCTTCGATGTTTTGTATTTCTGTCATTTGAATGATTACAATCCATCAGTCCATTTCTGACAGGGAATTTTGTATTCATTTTCGGAAAGATACCAGATATACCGAACAATCGGCCTGGATGTGAGGCATGATTGTTACTTTTCTTGTCCCACTCACCTTCGTCCCTCTCAAAAATCAGAGAGGTGGACACAAGAAATCCTGATGCTTCACCAAATGCTGTGTATGAGAATGGCACCCCACACTGGCAAAGGTTACTTTTCCTGACAAGGACTGCTCTGTCAATTTACAAATTTAAATGGTGAACGTTGACGAATCCTCTAAAAATAGGACTGGTGAAAATTAATTTAACGCATGTGTGTGTGTGTGTAAAGCACCCTGTCCCTTAAATTTGTGTTGTAAGCAATGGCCTTGAACAATACTTGCAGTTTTTAATATTTCATAAGCACACAATTTAATTGCTTTTAATTGCTTTGCGTAAAATAAGGAATTCAACCATAGGCCAACAGGCTGAGGAATCCCATCAATAATGTAACTTCAGGACTTCATTTACAACTCGTGTGTTTCAACGGAATGACATTTGATGTGGTTGTGTTGAGTTTGGCAGCTGAATATAGATTGAGGTGGAAACACTGCAATAGGTTGTACTATAACATATTGGATACTGACACAGCCATGCATTTGAATAGATTACATCGGATCACTGATCAAATTTTCCTCAGAAAAAGTCTGAGTTTACTGATGTTGTGTTTCCCCATATTGCACTTACAGAGTACAGTACTAAAGACTGTATCTGGGGCAGATTTCATATTTTGTGACTGTGTGAAAAGGTGATAGCAAGTCGGTAGCCCATTTTACATCCCGTCTGATTTTTATTTCTACCCTCAAATGCAAGAGCTTTTCCTTGGTGTTGGGCAACGAGGGCCGGGATACTCCCCTACCCGGCGGGGCGGGGGGTCCCGGTGGGATGGAGTGGCGGGAACCACTCCGGCGTCGGGCCGCACCTTTAGGGACCAAGCCCTCACCTTGAGGGGTTAGGCCCGCGCCGGAGTGGTTGGCGCGCCGCCGGCCGGCGGGAAAGGCCTTTGGCGCCACGCCAGCTGGGGCTGAAAGGACTTTGCCGGCCGACGGACGTCCGCGCATGCGCGTAGCGTCAGCGGCTGCTGACGTCATCCCCGCGCATGCGCAGGGGTGGGTATCTCTTACGCGTCGGCCATGGGGAAGGGTGTGGCCGAGGCGGACAGAGAAGAGAGCCCCCACGGCACAGGCCCTCCCGCGAATCGGTGGGCCCCGATCGCAGGCCTGGCCACCGTGGGGCACCCCCCAGGGGCAGATCGCCCTGTGCCTCCTCCAGGACTCCGGAGCCCACCTGCGCTGCCTGTCCCGCCGGTAAGAGAGGTGGTTTGATTCTCGCCGGCGGGACAGGCATTCCAGCAGCGGGACTTCGGCCCATCGCGGGCCGGAGAATTGCCGGGGGGGGCCCGCCGACTGGCGCAATTCCCGCCCCTGCCAAATATCCGGTGCCGGAGAATTCGGCAACTGGCGGGGATGGGTTTCACGCCAGCCCCGTTACTGGGAAAAGCCCCTAGATTCTCCGACCCGGCGGGATGTTGGAGAATCTCGCCCCTTGTTTGTCGTTAAAAGGAACAGTGCTTTCAGAACAATTGAAATATTTGGTCAAAATTTGCTGAAACAGATCAATCAACAACATCTGAAACTGACCAAGAAATGTCAGATGACACAGCATCATTGAAGACTTGCCAACAGGCTATGGGTTTTAAAGACTTTTGTAAAAAGAGCTGGACTTTGAATCATAGAAGGACAGGAGGCCATTCAGCCCAACGAGCCCATACCAACGTTCAACAAGAACAATTGAGTCAGTCTCATTGTTTCACCCTCCCACTGTAGCCTTGCAATGTTTTCCCCTCAACTGCTTATCCAATTCCCTGTTGAAAGCCACAATTCGATTGCCTCCATCATCTTGCACAACGTGCATTCTAGATCCTAGCTACTTGCTGCAAAAATATGTATTTCTCATGTTGCCTTTGATTCTGTTACCTAATCGCCTTAAATTTTGTGTCCTCTGGGTCTTCGCCCTTCTGACAATGGGAACGATTCTCTCTATGTAAAATCCCTTTGGATTTTGAACATCGCTGTCAAATTTCATCTCAATCTTCTCTTCTCTAAGGAGGCCATCTCCATTCTCCCAACATAACCAAAATATCTCAAATTTGGAATTAGTCTTGTAAATCTTTTCTGCAGCCTCTCTGAGGCCTTCACATCCTTACTAAATGCACTGAGCTGAGGGTGAACCACTTCATCAGTTTCTTGCTTTTGGACTTTGCGTCTTCATTTATCAAGCCCAGGATCCCTTGTGTCTTTTTACCCACTTTCTCAACCTGCCCTGCCACCTGCCACAATGTGTGCACACCTCTCGCTCCAGGCCTCCTTGTTCCTGCACACCCTTGGTTTATATTGCCTCTCTTTGTTCTCCGTGCAAAAATGTACCACTTTGTACTTCTCAAAGTTTCATCTGTTACGTGTCTTCCCACTCCACCAGCCTGCCTCTGTCCTCTTGAAGTCTATAACTATCCTCCTCACAGTTGATAACATTTCCAGTTGTGTCATCATGACCTTGACAGTAGGAAGATAGCTTACTAGCACAGAAGGTTTCAAAAATGTTCATAAAAATTCAGTGTGTGCACGGTTTTTAAAAAGCAGTGCAGAATGAACGAAGAGGTGGGCAGCATTGTAGCATTGTGGATAGCACAATTGCTTCACAGCTCCAGGGTCCCAGGTTCGATTCCGGCTTGGGTCACTGCCTGTGCGGAGTCTGTACGTCCTCCCCGTGTGTGCGTGGGTTTCCTCCGGGTGCTCCGGTTTCCTCCCACAGTCCAAAGATGTGCAGCTTAGGTGGATTGGCCATGATAAATTGCCCTTAGTGTCCAAAATTGGCCTTAGTGTTGGGTTTGGTTGCTGGGTTATGGGGATAGGGTGGAGGTGTTGACCTTGGGTGGGGTGCTCTTTCCAAGAGCCGGTGCAGACTCGATGGGCCGAATGGCCTCCTTCTGCACTGTAAATTCTATGATTCTATGATTCTGGAAAGCAGAGATTTTGTTCGAGTGTTGGCATTTCTGCTATGATTGTTCCTATTATACTTGCTGTTATTGCTAGCACACTTAAATTGTTTAGCCAAAAGTCATTTGGAGCTGTTTGAAAAAAATGTATAATTTTAACCACTGTTTCCAGTGTAGATAGCAAATGACCTAATAATAAAATAATAATAATCACTTATTGTCACAAGTAGGCTTCAAATAAGTTACTGGGAAAAGCCCCTAGTCGCCACATTCCGGCACCTTTCAGGGAGGCTGGTACGGGAATTGAACCCACGCTGCTGGCCTTATTCTGCATCACAAACCAGCTACCTCGCCCACTGAGCTAAACCAGCTATGCTAAAATTTTATTTAGTTTAGCACTAACCACCTCAGTTAAAAAAGGAAGACATGCATTTATAAAGCATTGTTCATGATCTCAGGTTGCCCCCAGAGCATTTTACAGCCAATTAAGTGCTTTTGAAGTGCAGTGACTGATAATGCAAGAAGCGCAGCAGCCAATTTGTACATAGCAAGGTCCCACAAGCGCAATGTGATAATGATCCTGTAAATCTGTTTCTGAAATGCTATTTTAAAGATGAATATCAGCAGGATGATACTGAAATTGTGCCATGAAATATTTTAAATCCTAAAGTTGAGAGGGCAGACAGCGTTTCTGGTTTAATGTCTCATCCAAAAGACAGCACTTCTATTTTTTCCAATTAAGGGGCAATGTTAGCGTGGCCAATCCACTTCCCCTGCGCATCTTTGGGTTGTGGGGGTGAGACTCACGCAGACTTAGGGAGAATGTGCAAACTCCACATGGACAGTGACCAGGGGCTGGGATCGAATCATGGATCTTGGCGTGGTAGCACAGTGGTTAGCACCGTTGCTTCATAACGCCAGGGTCCCAGGTTCAATTCCCGGCTTGGGTCCCTGTCTGTGCGGAGTCTGCACATTCTCCCCGTGTCTGCGTGGGTTCCCTCCGGGTGCTCCGGTTTCCTTCCACAAGTCTCAAAACCAAAAGACATGCTTGTGAGGTGAATTGGGCATTCTGAATTCTCCCTCAGTGTACCTGAACAGATGGCAGAGTGTGGTGGCTTGGGGATTTTCACAGTAGCTTTATTGCAGTGTTAATGTGAGCCTACTTGTGACAATAATAAAGATTCTTATTATGAGGCAGCAGTGCTAACCACTGCACCACCATCCTACCCTCAAGACAGCACTTTCTTAGTACTGCACTGGCACGCTAGCCTTGATCTTTGTGCTCAGAGCCGTGGATCAGAACTTAACTCCATAACTTTCTAACTCTGCTAAGACTGCTGCCAGCTGAGTGACAGGTGGCACCGGCAAATTGTTGTGTATACTGCTGTAATTAAAGTTTACCACTTAACCTTAACTTCAATATTCCACAGTTGTACCTTTCCTGAAATACACCACAATACAGTAGAGTGACACCAGACAGGGCTTTAGTGGGCATTATCACCTAATATTCATCCAGACCTTTACTACGCTCTGGTGAAGCAATTGTGAAAGTTTGAGTGTCATGACATCATGAGCACCTCCCTAGTGACCTGCATTGACATTTGTCATAGAGCCTCTATAGTGCAGAAGGAGACCATTCGGCCCATCGAGTATGCACCGACCCTTGGAAAGAGTACCTTACCTAGGCCCACATCACAACCCTATCCCTGTAACCCAGTAACCCCACCTAACCTGGGGTAACTTAGCATGGCCAATCATGATCCACAGATGGGCATCGCAAAGACTCATCGCATCTTTCCTGTGTATGCTGTAGATGCATCATTGCCTTCATTGGCACGTGGGTTCTGTCACCAGTCCCCTGCACTCAGAGGGAGTCAGCGATCCTGTGGAATGCGATGGACATCTCACTTTTGTGTGCTGGCGACATATCGCAGCTGATAAAGTCAGGCCTGTGATCTCTGTGACCTGTCAAATGTGGGTCCTTGTTCTGGGTGGTCATCCTGTGGACACACGTGACCAGTGCCTGCCTGAGACCACCTTCATGCAGAAAAATTGAGGGACACTGACAGATGACAAACATGGTCCAAGTTCCTCTTTTAACAATTCCCAGAGACAGCCAAAACCTCTTGGCTGCAACATGGCTCTTCACTCACAGCTCCCCTGATATCATTTGGAAAGACAGCCTTAAGCTCTCTGGGGTGGATAAATCCTGATGAATCACTGGGCATGGTGCCTGGCATTTCCTAAGTGTTACTGTACCTGATCTCCATGCTGCAGTGTAAAATCTAGTGGTAAAACCAATTTTCCGAGATTGAATTGAAGGAAAGTCCTTTGCAAAAACTTGTTGGTTCTGCTTAATTCACTATTCCTCAGTTGAGGTCAAGTTTCTTGTTGAGCCTTTGAATACAAACGCTTTTATATTCTCAAAACAAATGTACTCAATGACGATTGAGAAGCAGTTAAGTACATTATTAAAACAGAAGATTTTGAAAATAGCAAATGAATAAGTCGGACATATTCAGCGATAAAGATTTTGCAGTTGAAGTAAATCTTTTCCTTTAACCTGGATGCACCAAGTACCAAATTTTTGCCCTAATAACTTGTTTTGTTCCAATGTGTGAAAAGGAGCTCTTCACAAATTGGATTCAAGGGATATTCCCCATGTCGATTCACTAGTTTGAAACTGTTAACATTTATGAAGAAACTAAAGAGTTGGACACAGAAACTTGAAGAAAATCCTTTTAGTACATCTCCAAACGTTTTGGAAATCTTTGCTTTCAAAATTCTTCCCGGTCCATCGAGTGTGGGTGCAGGTGGGTCGATTTTGTTCCTGGTCATGTGTATTCTTACAATCGCAAGCAAGGTTGTTTTATACTGGACCGAATTATATGTATCAAAGCGAGCAGTTCATATTTTAGAGTGGAAAAGCAGTGCCATAGTTTGAGATACAAACATCTAATAGTTCTTAGTATACTCCCCGCTTAAAATATAGCAAAACCCCCAAGTAAACCGTGATTGGCTTGCGTTATGTAGCTAATTCAATCTGCAATAAAAATGCTTGATAAATGGAGCTGGTTGCACGTGGCATTGCTTAAAGCCAATATGTGATTGGCAGGAGTAAAGTGCTAAAACTAGTGGGGTCATCTATCGCTTTGATGTCTGATGCGGTGAATTTAAATCCTCTGGCCTTGTTGTGAAGAGTAATCCACTTCTGAGCATCATAGCATAAGTTTACTATTAAGCACGCCTTAAGAGAAATCCTTGTGTCATAAGATGAGCATGGCAATCGGCCTCCTGGTGAACCTTTGAAAGCCATTCTGGTTGTTGGATCTGAAAGTCTGAAAATGAGGGATTAAAAGGTGCATTACTTGGTAGGATTATGTTGAAAATGAAACTGGTGGACTAACGTATCTTGATTACTATACTTCCGAAGGCCAGAGAATACTGACTGTACTTGACCTGAGGGTTAAGCTGCCATGAAGCAGATCAAAGTCTGTCATAAACGTAACCATGTTGGTTGTCAGATTATAAATCCACATAAAATTTTAATGAAGTTTTTTTTCTTCAAACTATTGTCAATTACTGTCAATTACACACCGTACAATTTTCATGAGCAGCAGGCGCTCCACTAATATTTTATGTCCCATGAATAACTATGTAATTACAGAATAAAAGCATTGTAATTGCAATATTAGTTGGTATTAATGTACATTTGGTGTGAAAATTGTATTACATATCAAACACGTTTTGAGCTGGCTTGAATTATGAGGCACACCTGAAAGATTCTGAAGTTCCAAAGGCCGTACCAGCCTCCCCGAACAGGCGCCGGAATGTGGCGACTAGGGGCTTGTCACAGTAACTTCATTTGAAGCCTACTTGTGACAATAAGCGATTTTCATTTTCATTTCAAAAGCGAACACAAGTGGTTTTAAAACCGGCTTCGGAATACTAAGGGGAATGTTTTCTGGAATCTCCATTTTTTCCCCCCCCAACTCTCGTTGAGAGTTTTTCAGTTACTGTATGCCATATTTATTTGAGAATTCCAACATGTGCTTTGATTCTGCCATTATTGTCGAGTGGGACAAAAAAATGTCCCGTGGTTCCAAAGGGCAGGATTGGCCAAATGGCCACATTCAGTGTGACACGATTCTGTGATTCTGTTTCTGCCCTGCTTTAAAAAAACATGGGACAAGTAGTGGGTTTGAAACATAGAATTCTGTTGGAAGAAATTTTGTTTCTGGAGATGATAAAAGGCAAGCAATCATGGTGCAATTGTGATAATGATCCTTTAACGCTTCCCAACAAGCCACTTGACCAGTATAAATGACGGGGAAAAAATAAACCAGTGCTTCATCTGTGGAGTGCGTGGTATCGTGGCAAAATGTTCGAGTGCGATGCTTGAAATCAATGTTATAAATGTTACTGGGTAAGTGCTGCTGAATTACATAAAGAGGAGCTTCGAACCTTTAAAAAACCAGACTCGTAGCAGAAAACTCCTCACATGTTGTTACCACCGCTCCCATCAAGCTGAAACCCGCAAGTGTCTGATTGTTGTATGCCTGGCTCCCATTTACGCTTCACTTCAGGTTTCAGGCTATCGAGGAGTTTGATATACATCCATATCCTTGCTGAGCTTGAACAGGTCGTCATTCTCCCTGCTGTAAGACCAGGCTGCCAGATAAGATGGAATTCTGATTGAAACCCTGAAGGAAGGTGAGCGTGCTGTGTTTCAATATCTGCACTATGTTTTGCTCAGCTGTTGGAGGGATGGAGAGGTCCCGCCAAGGTGCGGCAAGTGCAACCGTCATTCCATTGCATGAAAACAAAGAAGATTAGCACATTTGTAACAGGTTTGGAGGAATTTTCCACATTAGTTGTGCTGGGAAGGCATCCACATGGGTCATTCTTTCAACGACTGCGGGTGCCTGCTGGGCATGTTTATCTGGAGAACCAATGTGGGGTCTGTGCTGGAAGATCGACTACCGATACCTTGACGCTGAGACAACCAGGATAGCCTTTTTAAGTTGCTTTTTACTGATTTCCCAAAGATTTTTAACCTGGTCTGTATAAATTCTGAATGCTGGGATGAGTTGGTTACTACCACCCTGCTTTACCCCTAACCAGCTCACTCTGATTTGAATCTTCCATCATGGCATGATCGCAATAAAGCAAATTAATTTTGAAATCCTAATGGGGTTTCAAACATATATGGGCGGGTTTCTCGATAATCGGCGCGATGGCCGGAACCTGGCACCAAAAACGGCGCAAATCACTCCGGCGTTGGGCCCCCCGAAATGATGCAAATTCTTCGGCCTGGAATGGGCTAGCAGCAGCGTGACGCCATTCGCGACAGCGTCACCCATCACGGACGTGCCACGTCATTGATGCCGCGTGGCGTCACAGCACAAAAGACGCCCCCCCCTCCCCCGGAGACCCGTCAAGATGGTTGCGGATGCAGAGGATGCACCACCGAGTGAGACCCTCCACGGTCTACCGCCCTTTTCCCCTTCCGCCATATCCCCCATAACCCCCTTCCCCCATATCCCCCATATCCCTCATATCCCCCTTCCCCCACATACCCATATCCCCCATGTCGCCCATATCCCCCTTCCCCATATCCCTCATATCCCCCTTCCCCATATCCCTCATCCCCCATATCCCTCATATCCCCCTTCCCCCATATCCCTCATATCCCCCTTCTCCCATATCCCCCATATCCCCCTTCCCCCATATCCCCCATATCTCCCTTTCCCCATATCCCCCTTCCCCCATATCCCCTGATCCCCGTCTGCGTGTCTAACCATGCATGCTGTATTGTGTATTGCAGGACCAAACGTCGAGGCACCCGTCCCCGCAGATGCCAACTGCCCCCAGGATGATCCACGGTGGCCACGGGACAGGGAGAGACCCGGCCCATCAGGCATACCACGCCCCCAGGACGATCCAGGGCGGCCACGAGACAGGGACAGACCCGGAGCACCAGGGAGACGACACCTCCATCTCGTGCGAGTGTGGCGACGCAGGCGGGCAACACCCAGCGACGAGGGGGCAGCCACAGGTCCCCGTCGCAGCCGAGCCAGGACACCCCTATCCAGGACACCCCTATCCAGGACACCCCTATCCAGGACAACGCTACCCAGGACACTGACACACACAACACTGACACACAGGACACTGACACACAGGACACTGACACACAGGACACTGACACACAGGGGACGGGTGGACAGGAACCACCACCAGGGGACCATGGACTTTGGGTTGGAAGGAGAGCACGACACAACGCCACTGCTATATCCTACACCCTACACCATCTCAGAGACATTCACCTCGGTTGGGCACTTTAGCGATGAGGCGTCTGGTACACTCACTGGTGCGCACAACACAGCCGTCCCGGTACAGCAGGTGGAGGTAGGAGCAGCCGAGGGGCTGGGAGGTCGGAGGGCAGCCACCCGGCGCGAGCAACCATCTGCTGCCCAGACGGGTCCCGGGTTCCTGGAGTTACCACACCCACCCATTGACCCGATGCAGTCAGGGACCCAGAGACGATCAAAGGGAGTGATGGCCGGCTTGCGGCAGCTGCAGACTCAGGTGGAGGAGTCCACCCGCATCCAGGAGCTGGGAGTGGTGCTGGTCAAGCGTGCCACCCAGGCCAAAACCGCAAGGGTGGCGTCCGTGGTGGAGGCAATGGGTGTGATGGTGTCAGACATGGGGGGCAGTATGCAAGGCCTGGGGCTTTCCGTGCAGGCGGCGTCTGTGGCACAGGACATGGCTGCCCTCTCACAGGAAGCCATAAGCCAGAGCCAGCAGCAGATCGCAGAGGCGCTCAATGCTGTGGCCCAGTCTCAGCAGGCTGTGGCCCAGTCTCAGCAGGCCAACGCTGAGGGCATCGGCGCCATTGCCCAGGTGCTGGCCGGCGTCGCCCAGACACAGACAGGGATGACCAACTCCCTGAGCTCCATGGCTGCAAATGTGCAGGCCTTTGCTGATACCAGGGTGCGCCTCCAGGACTGGCAGCGACAGGTGTCGGGGGGGCATCGGATGGTCGGTCTGTTCGCATCCCCGACCCATGTAGAGGCCCGGGGGCCATCGGGCACCCCGAGGGAGGAGGAGGTGCTGAGGCCCGTTCCGGGTCCCCCTGTAGGGGAGGTCCCAGAACACCGCGACACATCGGACTCCCCCCCCCCTGCTTCCATCCCAGATGCATCTGGTGGGCAACGGGAAGGACAGGCTAGCAGCTCGCCATCCCAGTCACCCGAGCCGCAGCCTGGCCCATCTAGGCCGGGCCACCCCAGGAAACGGCCGCCAAAGGGATCCCGAGTCAGAGGGCAGGAATCGCAGGAGTCCACCTCCAGTTCTGCTGTACCGTCTGGGGAACCACTTAGACATAGTCAAAGGGCCCGTAAGGCCAAACAATTAGACACTGAGTAAGTTGGCACAGGTTTAGGGCACAGATGAGTTATAGGGGCTAGGGCACGTGTATGGACTGTTATTAATATCACTTTCACACCTGCAGAAGCTGCCTTTGTGCTCTGTCCGATGCGTGCGGGGGGGTGGTGTGAGGTGAGCACCAGTGTGTGTGTGAGAGGTGATAGAATGTCGGCCTCAAGTGAGTGTGCCCCCCCCTCCCCCCGGGCCACCCTCGCCATCCCTCCGGGCAGACGACGGGACCGTGCGCTGCAGTGCCACGGCCGCATGCAGGGACGGTCCGGGTGGAGGGTGGTACTGTGGCCATGGGTCAGACATTGTCCAACGATGTGGAGCCAGGAGCTCATCGCAGAGCGGGTCGTCATCATCCTCCATGGCCTGCAAGGGACACGCTTCCACCGGCGACCGTGTGAGCCCGGCCCGTTGTGCCGCAGGTGGATGTGCAATGGAGGGGTGGTGTGCATGCGGGTGGGGTGAGGGTGGTTGGTGGTATGCATGCGGGTGGGGTGAGGGTGGTTGGTGGTGGGTGGGTGAGGGGGGCGAGGATGGTCGGCTGGTGCCGTGGTGTGCAGTCTGTGCCCATGTTCCCCTAGTCAGTGAACCGGGCGGCTATCAGCCTGTCCCGTGCCCGCTGTCCCAGCCGGTAACGGTGGGCAGTCTCCCGTCCATGTCCTGACCATTGCCCCCATCCTCCTCATCTGGGAGGACTGCGCCTCGTCTTGCTGCTCCTCCACTTCACCCTCCTCTGCCTGCAGGACATCGCCCCTCTGCTGGGCTATGTTGTGCAGGACGCAGCAGAACACAATGATGCAGCTGATCCTATCTGAGGGTTACTGGAGGGCCCCTCCAAATCGGTCCAGGCACCTGAAATGCAGCAGCCCAAAGCACCTCTCTATCACACCCCTGGTCGCTGCATGGGCATCGTTGTAGCCGATCTCTGCGTCAGTCTGTGGCCTCCGTATAGGCGTCATCAGCCACAACCGCAACGGGTAACCCCTGTCGCCCAGCACCCAGCCCCTCAGCCTGGGGGGGCATCCCTCGAACATGCCGGGGATGAAAGATTGCGCCAATGCGAATGAATCATGTACACTGCCCAGGTAACGGGCGCAGACCTGCAGGATCATCATGCGGTGGTCGCAGACCACCTGAATGTTCATGGAATAGGTCCCCTTCCTATTTGTGAACATGGCCCTGTTATCCGCAGGTGGCCACACGGCGATGTCCATCCCATCGATCGCCCCCTGGACCATGGGAATCCCGGCCGCCGCAGCGAAGCCCGCTGCCCGGGCATCCTGGCTGGTCCGGTCCACAGGGAACTGGATGTAGCGGTCCGCAATGGCATATAGGGTGTCTGTCACTGCCCGGGTGCACCGGTGCACCGATGCCTGAGAGATGCCAGACAGGTCCCCACTCGGCGCCTGGAATGTCCCCGTGGCATAAATGTACAGAACCACCTTAACCTTGACGGACGCGGGGAGAGGGTGTCCTCCCCCAGTGCACCATCAGGTGGCAGATATGGGCGACGGTTTCCTGGTTCATCCGGAGTCTCCTCCTGCATGCCCGGTCCGTGAGGTCCTGGTAAAACGAGCGGGGCCGGTACACACGGGGCCTCATCGGGCGTCTCCGTCGCCGTGGCTCCACCTCCTCCTCCTCATCCTCCTCCTCGTGCGCCTCCTCCTCGTCCTGTTGTGCGGGCGGCCCTCCAGCCTGGGCGGCTGCCACCTGCCCCTCTGCGGCACGCTCCTCTGCAGCAGCCTCCGCCGCCTCCCTGGCACGCTCCTGCTCCAGCTCCCCAGGGCAACATGTAGAAGTGCGGCTCCCGCCACGGTGGCCAACATCGCTGGGTGATCACCGGCGGGGGGGGGGTCGGAGAATCCCGCCCATATGTGTTTTGACACCAACTCTCACCTCTTTACCAAAGGCGATCACAGTTGAAGGAGGCGGGAATGTTGAAGGAGTGCCGAGGTGGTGGCCTAAAGAGTCCCTCAGGGGCCGACAGGAACATTCAGCTCCCTCAGATCCATAATGAAACATGTATTAACTTAACTTTCTCAGCCTGCTCGCAACACGTTTTCTCTGTTGAAGCTGTCAGCAACAGTGAGAGGGAGAGAGCTGGTTTCGATTTTCCTCATGTGCGTCCCACCCACTGGTTGAAGAGCTGGTGGGAAACGGTGCATTGCCCACATAGGGGAACCCAACCAAATGAAATGCCTCTCAGACGCTTGGCTGGCCGGCATCAAGCCTTCCTCTGGATCTAGCACACTGGTGCTAGAAATCTCATCCCCACTCAAAGCCCTGGTCAATCAGCGTCTCTCCATTCTGGCAAGTGCCAGCGGGACCAATGGGTGCTGCAGATAGTGCTGCAAGGATTTCATCAGGAATGTCATGAATCTCTCACCTGAGGCGAGAGAGGTTGTGATGGGAGTCACAGGAGAAGAAACCAGTAGGGTCAGAATCAAGAATGAGGGAGTAGCTTTGAGGAATTGAACAAACGAATGTGATATAAAATAGTTAGTTCAAATATTAGTTACAGTAATGTGGATGTGATCAGTCTAATAGTAGTGAGTTCACAGACAAAGGATTTTAGAAAGCATGGCAAGGAAGGGGAGGGGTGTCTGGTGGAGGATAGGAAAAGGATGTTGGGTAACAAGAGGCCCAGGGTTAAGGAATGAGAAATGAGCCAATCAGGATGTATGGCCAGGTCACGAGGGGTATAGGATGGCTTATGGGAATCTTGTATGTGAAACGTGATGCCATTTGAATGTATTTGTAGAGATTCCTTTGTCTCCAATAGCACTCGGTTCGGGAGACCCCAGGAGGCAGCTTGTGTTCTGGGTCTTTGTGAAGCGAGTCAGACTTGCAAGTTGGTTAAAAATAAATAATACTATACCTACAAATCCATCTCGAGTTTTATTGAGGCCAGACTGACGGGTAAAGACATTAATATTGTCAGCTTTAAGTAAAACCCCACCCACCCACCCCGGTGTCAGGTCCCTCATTTGTGCATAAGAGTGCCTGACAATGCAGCACCCTTCTTTGTAGGGGTTTGCCGGTGGCAATCAGGAGACATGGGAAAGCTGTGTAACTCCCATCTAACCCAGAGCCACCACTAAATACCCCCGACTCTGCGGCACTCAACAGAAGGACCCAAGAACCTTCTGCACTGCACTGTTCTCACCCTGCCTGAGTCGGAAGGTCGGAATGAAAATGTTGCTGCATGTCAGCATAAGTTAATAGGAATGGAGTGGTGATCTTTATAATAGTAGTAACCTTTATTGTCACAAGTAGGCATACATTAACACTGCAATGAAGTTACTGTTAAAATCCCCTCGTCCCAACATTCCGGCGTCTGTCTGGGTACACGGAGGGAGAATTCAGAATGTCCAAATTACCTAACAGCACATCTTTCGGGACTTGTGGGAGGAAACCAGAGCATCCGGAGGAAACAGACATGGGGCCAACGTGCAATCTCCTCACAGACAGTGACCCAAGCCGGGAATCGAACTTGGGACCTGGCGCTGTGAAGCAACAGTGCTAACCACTGTGCTACTGTGTCACCCTGACTGAATCTGATTGTGATTCTGACTGTGACTGAATCTGACTGACAGAATCTGACTGTGATTCTGACTATGATTGCCACTCCATAGAAGTTCTGGTCCAATGTTAACAATATTCAGCCAGTCAACCATATTACGAATGTTACCATTTATATTATAGCCTTGTCACTACCTTGTGTGTTCAAATTTTTAGTGACATTTCAGCCATGGATCTTAAAATTAACATGTCAAATTGAGATAAAAATAAATATTTAAATTATGAACTGTAGCCCTGAATAAAATTTACTTCAGTTTAGTTTAATGTCCAAAAATGTAAGATTTTTTTATTGCTCACTCACTTTTACGATTTAAATGGTTTCTTAAACATAGAGTAAACTTGTACACAGAACATTCATTTAAAGGTGATGGTCGCTGGAATAGCTTGATCCTTGTACACAGTTTCCAGTGTGCATGTGTCTACTTCTATCGCCTTATGCGCATAGTTAGAAGTGGAAATCTCCAGGCATTTAACCAAACAAAATTCTAGCTTATATGGACAGAACAGCTGATTGTGGAAAAAAACTGATTTACATCTTGCTGGCTCTCAGTATTTCCATGGTGCTACTACAAGTTACACACATAATTTTACCTTGGACAGCAGTACAACCAAGTGAAAAGAGTCAGACGGAGAGAAAATGGAGGCCAATTCTGTGTATTGGCATATCAGAGAGAGAGTGTCATGTTATTCAGGTAAACATCATAGCACAAACATACATACATTCTGATGGACAGATCAACGGACCAATCAACACACACACAACACCACAGCCAATCATAGGCAAGAGCATACACAGTACAAAACAGGGAACACAACACTTCCTGGGCATTCCAGCAGGAGACAGCTCAGGGCACAGAGCTCATCGCAAGCCACTCAGACATCCACCATGTGCTGAGTGCCACTTCAAGATAGTATTAGGAATAGGTCCACAGATTCTAGGGTTATGATCGAACCTCAGTAACCAGTTTACCACTGTAAATAAATATTAGTAATAAAACTGAGTTGTACCATTTGCAACCGTGTTGGTTCGTCTGTGTAGCAGAGTACCCAACACATCAGAGAGGAAATAAAACATGGGCTGGATTCTCCGTTGGCTGATGTTGAAATCGAGAAACGTGATTGGGCGGAGACTAAGTTCTGACACTAAAATTGCAGCAGGCGCCGTTTTGACGCCAAATCAATGCATTCCAGAACGCATGTACAGTTAGCATTGTTTGCATGTCATTAGCGGGTCTGACCCGGTACCGATTCTCTGAGGCCTCCCCGATTCTCCTCCTCCAATGGGCTGGGTTCCCGACGGCACGGTTCACTTGTGCTTTCAAAAATCATGAAACCGGTATCATGGCTGCTGAGGGAGAGAAAGGGAGTACGTAGAGTGTCCAACATCATCATAGTTTGCTGAGAGTTCTGCCGCTGATCGGGAGGCTACTGCCAGGGCCGGTGGGAGTAGCGGGGGTTGGCCAGGAGATGGGCTGTGGGGACGGAGTGGACAGACAGGGAATACCATTGCCGCAGACGGAAAGGCAGTCATGCAGCTGCGCACGCCACTGATGACCCACTGTGAACTTAGGGCCATGGGTCGTATCGGTGTCCCCCCAGGCCACCCCTGCTAAGTGCCGTCTGGCCCCAGCCGACCCATCAGCTGTATTGGGGGTGCTCCAGCACAGCCAGTGTTGGCTGGAATGGTGTGTTCGGGAGCGCAGTGTGTATATGCAGCTGCAGCTTGTCAGCCTCCCGAGTGTCAATCACGGACCCGCCGAATCCCACACTGTTATTCATTGGAATAGATTGTGTCCACATGGCGACGGTACTAGTCCCTCCACAGTTGCTGTCGATCCAGGTACCATGCCAGTTTTACTGTCGTGAAAGTCCATGAATTCTGCGTCGCCGTCAACACTTAGTCTCAGAAATGGAGATCCCCGCCCATGATTTTCAATCGCACAGTCCTCCTTTTAAAATCTCTGCTGAAAATTCCCCGTTAATCTATGCTTTTCTAATTATTGTGGAGATAGTAAAATGTTACTCGGAATGTAATTCAGAATAACTGGGCAACAGTTTCCTCAGCTGTGACAGCTGGTCTTAATGCAATCACTCCCATCTCTCAGGCTGACCGTTGTGGTTTGAAGACTCACTCCAGACGAAGCACAAAAATCCACACCGGGTAGGATTTTCCAGTCGTTCCTGTCCTCTATTTATTGAACCCTCTATTAAGGGCAAAAGTTCCTCCCTATCTACCCTATCTATGTCCCTCATAATTTTGTACACCTCAATGAGGTCCACCCTCGGCCTTCTCTGCTCTAAACAAAACAACTCCAGCCTAACCAGCCCCTCTTCGTAGCTGAAATGCTCCGGCCCAGGCAATGTCTTGGAGAATCTCCTCTGCACCTTTTCTGATGCAATCACATCCTTCCAACAGTATAGCAACCAAAACTGCACACAGTACTCTAGCTGTGACCTAATGAGTGTTTTATATAACTCCATCATAACCTCACTATTCTTATATTCTATGCATTGGCTAATAAAGGCAAGTATCCCATTTGCCTTCTTGACCACTTTATCGACCTGTTCTGCTGCTTTCAGGGATCTATGGACATGCACACCCAGGTTCCTCTGGACCTCTGCACTTCCTTGCATGCTGTCATTCATTGCGTACTCCCTTACCTCGTTAGTCCTCCCAAAATGCATCACCTCACACTTTTCAGGGTTAAATTCTATTTTGCCACTGTTTGCCCATCTGACCAGCCCGTCCAGATCATCCTGTGATCTAATGCTTTCCTCCTCGCTCTTTACAACACCACCAATTTTTGTGTCACCTGTGAGCTAACTGATCATACCTACTACTTTCATGTTAATATGCACTAAAGACAGCAAGGGACCGAGAACCGATCCCTGCAGTACACCACTGGATAGAGGCTCCCAGTCACATAACCAACCTTCGATCATCACCCTCTGTTTCCTGCCACTATGCCAATTTTGATCCAATTTGTCAAATTGCCTTTGATCCCATGGGCTGCTACCTTCTTGGTCAGTCTCCCATGTGGAACCCTATCATGACACTGACTGAAGTCCATGTAGACTACATTAACTGCACTGGCCTCATCTACACACCTCGTCACCTCCTTGAAAATTCAATCATATTAGTTAGGCATAGTCTCCGCCCAACAAAGCAATGCTGAATATATTTGATTAATCCTTGCCTCTCCAAGTGGAAATTTCCCTCCCACTCATGTTAGACTTCCAGGTCTGTAATTACCAGGTTTTTCACTACTTCTCTTCTTGAATAATGCTACCACGTTAGCTGTCCTCCCATCCCCTGGTACCTCTCTTGTGACCAGTGAGAATCTGAAAATTAATGCCAGAGTCCCTGCAACCTCCTCTCTTGCTTCATTCAGCAGCCTGGAGCACATACAATTAGATCTCTACCCACAATCATGCTTTTTATCATTCTCCTGTAATCCAATTCCTCTCCCTCCTTTTTTCCTTGCTCCAAACACCAACCCTTTGATCTTCTTGATGTCTGGGCTCTGCATCAGAGATCTACAGATGCTGCCTTGCCTCTCAGAATTCCCTGCCTGGGATCCCACCAGCCTCTCAATCTGGCCGGCTAGAAGTAGGCTCTTGTGAGCCCTTGCCCTTAATTTCATCGGAAACTTGTCTTACCGATATTTCCTGGTTTTCCAGCAGTTGGCAAACTCCCTTGTTACCTCTCTGTCTTCCCACAAATATGTGGGCTGCAGTTATACACCAGACAGTCTGTCCATCATAAAACTATGATATTTAAAATACTTACGATGCATGGCAGGGTAAAATTTTCATTTCTTGTTTTTCTGTGGAAACAGTGCCTCAGATCGCAACTGCCAATGTTTTGTTTTATACACCAGAGCTTGAGGTGACAATGAAGAGCCATTTTCACTGATATTAATATACAAGGGAGGAAGAGATGTGCGAACTGTCATCACGCGGAAGGTGCACAGATGCTACACTGTGTTGAAACGCGGAGCTGATATTTCATGCACGTTTAGCACCAGGAATCTAACAATTTGTGCCAGAAGCAGGCAGATAAATTCTGCTCTTGCTGCTTCTAAGGAAGTCCCAGAATCGCAACAAGCAGACTGCAGCAGAATCGATTCCCAAAAACACGAATATAAAAATTGACAAGAATGAATTCATTGAGCACGGAAGAATGTAAAGCATCCAATATCATGAAAAATAAAAACTGGACAAGAATATTATTAAGCACTTTTGAGATTAAAATGAAAAATCTTGCAATAAAACAGTCCACCCGTTGACACCTATGGAAACATGCATGTCCTGTTACATATAGGTAAAGCACTGCAGTCTGGAAGCATTTTCATCATGGCATGTATAATATTTCTGAACAGAAACCTGTTCTCTGAGGACTTGTAGCAAATCATTGCTTTTAACACTTAAAAAGTAAACCTCCACATATGAAACTTATCATGAACCTCGGAGAAATTGTCAGCCGCAGCTCATATAACCTTGAGGTTGTATATTTGCTATTTTTCAGATCCAGTAGAAGTGAGGAAATTGAAAGAAGATGCAGTGGTGCACGTAACCCTATTTAAAATAAACAGATGAACGAACGCCTGAGCAGAAATAATCTGTGCAGGAATGGAGCACGAGTGCATTCAGCAATTCAATTGCGGATTTTACCAATCGGATAAAACATACTTTACGGAAGGTGCAGCAACCATTGCTTTACCTGGAGATTCAGTCTTACCATGGAAAAGGGCAGAGATAGAGCAGGAGTAAAGATTTTGAGCTGGGGGAAGGAGAATATTGCAGAATTTGGAAGGAACTTGGCTGAGGTGGACTGGCCAACACTGCTAGAGGATAAATCAGTGGGAAGCGCTAAAAAGCGAGATCCTAAATGTACAAAATAGACATATCCCCTGCAAACAAAGAGCGGTACTGTCAAATCTAGACTGCCCTGGTTGTCTAGAGGAGTACAGGGAAAGATCGAACAGAGAAAGAAAGTGTATGATAAGCACTGCAGATAGCCTAGACGTGTAGACGAAGTGCAGAGATGAAGTCAGAAAGGAAATTAAAGCGAGGGCATGAAAAAAGATTTGCAAGTAATGTTAAAGAAAAGCCAACGATGTTTTACCAATATATTAATGGTAAAAGGTTAGTTAAGGAAAAAAATGAGACCTGTCAGAGATGAAGAAGAGAACTTGTGTGGAGATGTATGTATCGTGAGATTAAAATGAAAGAGGCTGTGGGAAGGGTTTCAAATGAATACTTTGTCTCCGTGTTTTCAAAGGAAATGGATGATGCAAATATAGTAGTCCAGGAGGAACACTGTGAGATACTGGATGGGATAATCATAAACAGAGAGGAGGTACTTGAATGGTTGAAATCCCTGAAATTTGCTAAGTTACCAGAGCCAGATGAATTGTTTCCAAGGCTACTGAAGGAGGTCAGGGAGGAGATCGAAGATGCTCTGAGGATGGTTTTCCGATTCTCGCTCGACCCAAAGGCGGTACCGGAGGACTGGAGAAATGAAAACATGGTTAAAAAGGGATCAAAGGAAATGCCAAACAATTATAGGCCAGTTATTCTTACGTTGGTGGTGGGCAAATTAGTAGAATCAATCCTGAGTGATAGGATTAACTGTCACATAGAAAAGTGTGGCCTAGTCAGTAATAGTCAGCATGGATTTGTTAAAGGAAGGTTTTGCCTCACAAATTTGATTGAATTTCGAGGAAGTGACAAGAAGGGTTGATGAAGGTCGTGCAGTGGACATTGTGGACATGGGTTTTAGCAAGGCGCTTGACAAAGGTACCACATGGCAGACTGGTCAAGAAAGTGAAAGCCCATGGGGTGCAGGGCAATGTGGCAAACTGGATAAAAAGTTGGCTTAGTAACAAGAAACAAAGGGTAATGGTTGATGGCTGCCCTTGCAATTGGAAAGTTGTTTCAAGTGGTGTTCCATAGGGCTCAGTGTTGGGACCATTACTGTTAATGTTATATTAACAATTTGGATGTGCACGTGGGGAGCACGATTTGGAAAGTTGCAGATGACACAAAGATTGACTGAGTGGTGGGCGGTGTAGAGGATAGGTATATTCTCTAAAATTATATGGATGGATTGGTGGAGTGGGTGGCAAAGTGGCAGACAGAATGTAGCACAGAGAAATGTGAGGTCATGCAGTTAGGAAGGTCAAACAATTATAGGGAGTACACAATAAATGGGAATATACAAATAATAATTATAATAATAATCTTTATTGTCACAAGTAGTCTTACATCAAAAATGCAATGAGCTACTGTGAAAAACCCTAGTCACCACATTCCGGCGCCTGTTTGGTACACAGAGGGAGAATTCAGAATGTCTAATTTACCTCACAGCACATCTTTTGGGACTTGTGGGAGGAAACTGGTCACCACATTTCAGGAAGAATGTGATTGCTCTGGAGAGAGTGCAGAGGAGGTATACAGGTTGCCAGGGCTACAAAAGTGTAGCTACAAGGAGGGATTGGATAGGTTGGGGTTATTTTCCTTGGGACAAAGAAAGTTGAGGAGTGACTTAATTGAGGTGTACAAATTTATGAGGGGAAGATACAGGGTGGACAGGATAAATGTGTTTCTCTTGGGGGAGAATTCTAGAACCAGGGTACATAGATTCAAGATAAGTGGAAGAAGGTGTAGAGGGGACATGAGGAAGAACGTTTTTACGCAGAGGGTAGTGGGAGTCCAGAATCCGCTGCCCGAGTTGGTGGTGGAGGCAGAGACCCTAAACTCTTTTAAAAACTACCTGGATCTGCACTTTAAGTATAGCAAGATACAAGGCTATGGACCAGCTGTAGGATTAGAAAGGGTGCTTGAGTGTCCACGGGCTGGCATGGACAAGATGGGCCGAATGGCCTCCCTCGGTGCTGTAACATTTCTATAATTCTATGATTCTAGATCTATTGAGAGCAGAGACAAATAACTTCATGATAAAACCATGTTATTTTGGTTTCAATGAGCTCTATCACTTCGTCAGAATCTCAAGATGAGTTATAAGTTCAGAATACCACCTGCTGTCCCAAACCAATATCAGTACATCTTTGTATAATACCTTTTACGATCAAACTCCCAAAGTACATTCTGAATTACTTTAGCACAGAGCGACTGTTGTTAGGCAGGCAGACGCGGCAGCCATTTTACGTGAGAAAAATTCCATAAATAACCATAAAATGAATGTCACGATACATCAATGTTTGGCTAAAGCGGCAGAAGAACTTTCTACTTAGTTTCAGACAGTGCCGTGGGATTTATAATGGTCAGTGAATCACTAAAACAGGATCAGGCACTTCGATGTTAATATTGATGAGCTGTGCGTTCATTTGGCCAGATGTTCTTGTCATGTGGTCTGCTCCGGTAACAGTGGCTATCTTTAACATTTCGTCTGTACAATGACCGGTATACTAGTGAATCTTCTCTTCTCCAACATGAAGTTATATTTAGGTGCTTCGGCAACCAGATTTATAGATGAGAATAAAAAAACAGTGCAATATATGCATGAGAGTGTAACTTTCATCTTGTATGCTACGAGACCAGCTCCAGCAGAGGATCCTCTATAACATAATTTATAGCATCCTTTAGGTATCTATTAAACGTGATTAAACTATTTGAGAAGGTTTGGCAAGTGTAGTAGACTTTCAGAAGGCATTTAATAAAGTGCCACACAGGAAGCTTACAAAGACAGAAATCCATGGAATTAAGAGGAAATGGCAGTGTGAATAAACAAACTGGCTTAGCAGCACAAAGCAAACAGTGGAGATGACGACACATAGATGTTCTTCAGGCAATGATGCATTTTGCAGTGTGGTTTCCTTAAGTGTCCTTTTCAAATGTTGGATCTTTTTTGTATGAGCGACCTGGACTCCAGGGTTTGGAGCAGCATTCCAAAACTTGCCGACGATATAAAACTTGGCAAAATGGTTGACAGTAATGGAGAGAGCTACGGGTCCCAGGGTGGCACAAACAGCATTGTGAAATGGACAGAAGCATGCCAGGTGGAGTTCAATACAGAAATGGCAGGATTTTGAAAAACGTAGATGAACATAGAGACCTAGATGTCCAAATATAGGTAAGTGGAGGTGGTTTAAAAACGTGGCTTTAGAAATGGGAAAGTAGAGTTAAAAGCAAAAAGATCATGGTGGAATTTATAAATCACTGTTTAGGCCTTAGGTAGAGTATTACAGACACTTCTAAGTTTCTGGATGGATGTTAAGGCCTTCATAATTGTGCAGAGGTTTACCAAAATGTCCCCAGGAACGTCCATTATCAGAAGAGGCTGTAAAAGTTAGGACTATTATTTTTAGAATCGAGGTGATTAAGATGTGACCTAGTGTAAGTTTTCAAGATGATGTGAAGTTTGGCAACAGTCGATGCAGAAAAATGATTCAGATGGCGAATGGGTCAGCAACTAGAAATCATACAGATTCAAAATAATTACAACGATGTGGAGAGAAAATGAAGAGAAATGTTTTCATTTAGAAAGTCGCAGGGATTTGTATGTATGTTTGAGGAGAACTTGACAAGAGTAAGAGTGGGTTGTGGAGCCGAAGTTGGATTGCACCATAGGTCGACACTGAGCCCCTTCAACTCCTGACTGCCATGGATGTTCTAATTTAGCAGTTGAGATGGGAAGTACCATGGTCAATGATGTTTGCAACTGATATTGAGGGGATAATGAGAACATGGCTGAGTATTTGAAGAACTGGAGATAATCACAGGAAGGCAGGGGTATGAAGATCGGTAGACCATGAACCCGATATAACGGACTGAGGCCAGGGAAGAGGATTTGGGTGAAGGTGTAAAGAATGTGTGTGAAGACTTGGAGAAAGTGAGCCATTTCAAGCACTTGGGGTCAGTGGTGGAAGAAGATGGAAATATGGAAATGGAAGTTCAGTAATAGATTCGCTCTGGTTGGAGTAATAGGAAGAAGTGCAGTGGAGCATTGTGCGTAAAAAGTATTGTTAAACTGAGAGGAAGAATCTGCAATATAGTTGTGATACCGGTCTTGTTATATGATACAGAAACGTGGCCAACATCAAAACGAGGAACGACGACTGGAGACTGGATAGTAATGATATGTGGATCCTGAGATGGATGTGCGGAGTGAGAAGAAAGTTCAAGATCTAAAACCAGAACATAAGGCCCGGGGGGGGGGGGGGGGGGGGGGGGGGGGGGAGAATCAGTGAAAATTGTGATAGTATCAAAGTGTTTGAAACGGTATGGTCATCTGTTGCGGAGAGAGACAGAGAGAGGAAATGTGGCGAGGTGAGTGATCCAGATGGGAATGTCAGGTAGAAGGAGAAGAGGAGTGCTTCAGGCCAGGTGGAAGGATGCGGTGGCGAGAGATTTAAATGCAGCAGGATTGGAAAATGAATGGGTAACTGGGGGGTTGGAGAAGGGTGACCAACCAGCATTTTGGTGACCCGAAGTAAAATGGGAGCAGAAGGAAGAAATTGTTGTTTGAATTTGGAACACTCTACCTTAAAAGGTGGTTGAACCTGATTCCATAAATGATTTTAAAAGCACTTGAGGATGAGAAACTTACTGGGTTATAAAGAGAAAGCAGGGAAGTGAGACCAAAGCTGACTGCTCTTTCAAACAGCAGCACAGAGTGACGTCCTTCTGTGCTTTAGGCTTCTCTGATTCTACAATCTGTAGGAATGTAAAATGTTCCTTTAAATCACTACTTTGTGCTACTTGGATGTCACACCTCATGCATACCCTATATTTGAGTTTATGGAGCAAAATCTGTTTGACAATTTATTCAAATTATATAATTCTATCAAGTTGAAAATGTGTTTGTGTGGGATCCCCTAGCCTGCTGCACATGCGTGTATAAGGGAGGTAACATATGCACTATTTGAAAGGGCTCGCCCGTGCATCAACTTTGATCGGGACCAGGTGAACCAGGACGCAACGGCTATGGGCTTCGCCCACATCGCTGGCATGCCCCAGGCGCAGGGTATCATCGACTGCACATTTGTGGCTCTGCGTTCCCTCTGGCAGCATGGGGCGCCATTTGTGGACTGCAAGGGATTCCATTCCCGCAATGTTCAGATCATGTGTCACTACACGATGCACATTGTGGAACTCCGTGCCCGTTCCTGGGGAGCATCCATGACAGCTACATCTTGCGATACTCGCAAATCCTCGCAAATCCTGAAGGACAGTAGCGGCTGGAGGGGTGGCTCCTCGGGGACAAAGGGCGTCCATCCAGGTGGTAGCTGATGACACCAGTGTAGATGCCCCAAACACCCACTAGGACTCACAACAATGAGTTTCATGTGTCAGTGTGTGTACTGTTCAAGCAGGCGATTGGCCTGCTCAAGTTGTAGTTCTGGTGCCTGGACCGGTGAGCACTCCAGTACAGCCCTGGACCATTCTGCTCTGCCATGGATGGGGGGGGTGGGGGGAGGGGGGGGAGGTGGGGGGTGCTCAAGTGGCCTGCGCTAAGAGCAACACGGCATTTCTGCGTTGTCAGTGTGGGAGGTGGGATAGACACAGTGCTGCTATTCAGCAGCGTCTTGGGCTCAGGCATCCCTCCCGAGTGTTGGACCCTTGGGACATTCCTCCCTCTGCCTGTTGTGGATCTTCAGGTGTGAGGTGTTCACCAGTGAGTGACCCAGAAGCCTGCCTACTGCACATCCCCACAGATGTCCGGGTATTTACGCTAGTGGAGGGTGCATGTCACATTTGTGACATTTCTTCAATGCTCATCTCCAAGTCGTCTCCCTGGGAGCTGGTCTGGTCTGTGGTGTCCAGGGGCCACGAGGATTGTCCAGGCACCTCTGCTGATTGACCTGCAATGGAAGGAAGATGGCATTAGTACAGGATAGGGAAACACTGAAAGGAGAAAGGTAACTCCCATCAGGCTCGCGCCATGGCTAACCGTGTTGATGATTCTCACTTGTGTCTTATCCCTCACCTCACCCTCTGCACAGGTGAGTTTGTGCTCCTCTCTGGCAAGCTTGTGGGCTCGTTCGTCCAATGTGGTTCCTGTCTTGAGCTCCGGCAGCACTCCGGCTGGCTGTGCCCACTCAAGCCTGTTATGCTTGGGCTTGTACTGCAATGCGACAGATGGGGAAAGCGTAGGTGGGTGTCATGCCAGGTCATATGATAATGTGGACTGGCATGTGGAGGGAAGTGGCAGCGAGAATGAATGGAGCACAGGAGCTTTCAGGGGGAGAACGAGGAGGGGGCGGGTCGGTGTGGTAAGTGTTGATGCCCCAGGAGGTGAGTGGGAGTGAGTTCTCCGTGGATGTGTGATGGGTGTTTAGAGGGTGCTTGCTGGTAACATGAGGAGGCAGGCTTACCCTGGCTGCACGAAGAAGGTCATTTGTCTTCTTACGGCATTCCAGCTTCTTATGGAGTGAGCTGGAACTGACAACCGCGGCCATAACCTCCCAGGCGGGGTTGGTGACCTTGCAGGCAGGGTGTCTGCCCAATCGAGGGTAGAGGGTCTGCCCCCTCTGCTGGACCCCATTCAGAAGCTTGCTAAAGGCTCCCTCGGTGAAGTGTGGTGCAGTCGTTCTGGCAGCCATCCCTCTGATTGGACTTGGAACAAGTGCTGGGGAGGCATTTAAATGGTGAACTCCACTGATTGCAGCCATTACATCATGGCGGAGTAAGTGAATCAGACGACGGCCACCACAGGTGCGCCATGAAACATGTAGAGAAAAAAGGCGACTTTTCGAGCCAACGCCGCCGGCTGAATTTTGACCGGTTTTCTCGCTGGGATAGACACTTTGAAACTATATTGGAAAATTCCGTCCATTGTCTACAATAGCTTGTTTTAACAAAATGCATACCTACTACCACCATTCAGGAGCCACACAGAATAAATAAAATGCATGAATTAGTTTACAGGCTTTCTTCAGAGATTCGAATTTTCAAAACAGATGTTTTATTGCTCTTGTGAGGGGTGAAGAGGTTTGAGGAGAGTTTTGTCAGCCAAGAATTATGAAGTGTCGATCTCGTCATTCATTTTCTATGTCACTGGCATTTTACAGATCTAAGAGGCGGTGGATATCAATATGAAAGTATTTTCACGTAACACATTGCTCCTCAGAATTAATTCTCGCCCCACCCCCAACCCCCACCAAGCCTTATCCTCACAGCATCAACTACCTTACCCAAAGTCCAAAGTGCTATTGGACATGCCAGGGTGAATGTAAACAAAACTTTTACCTTCTTAGCCTTGGTTCAGAAGAGATGTTTAAGCTGCTGAACATGTGTTGAACAGAACGAAGGACTCATAATCAGCACTATTTAAAGGGATCATCAACTATTGAAAGTTAGTGGCTGGCTAATTTCTCCTGGCTGTTGGCACAAATCTACAAGTGTTTGGTGTTTTCCACAATTGTTTCAAGTTACAAAAACCTACAGGCAGAGTTGTTCTAAGTGTTGAAGGATTTGTTTCCATGAGTTCAAGGCTCCTGCACAACCAGTTGCTGCCAGACATTGGTGCTCAATAGGCCTTCACCTTGGAATAGAGCATTACTTCGAGAAAGAGCAGAGACCACACCGAGCAGGACAAGCTGCTGGAAGAGGGAGGAGAAGGAACAAAAATAAGAAAAGAGGAGGAAGAGAAGGAGCAAGAAGAGGTTGGAACCTACACAATACTAGCCTACCCTGTGTGAAATGCGTGTAACTGCAGCTCCATTTGTCCATTCACCAGTAGCTCCACACTCTTTACATTCCCTCTCTCAGTGGCCATCATAGTGTCCTCTTGCTATCGAGCAACTACAAATGCACCACAACATTCAAAACAAAATTTACAGATGAAATCCTACCATTTTGCATAACTATGTAAACCAATCACCTTGTCATTCCCTTCGCACCTTGCTTTGCCTATCCGAGTGCTTCTATACAGTGCTACCCCAGTAAGTTCAGCATGACTGTGGAAGGATGCTGACTTTCAGTTGAGGAGACTGCAGCTAGCCTCGGAGAATCACCTTGAACATTGCTAGGCCGAGAAGACTCAACTTCAGACTGCACCATCTCGCCATGGGTTCTGGCAGTCTGACCTGGGTGGCTGACAGACAACAGCAAGGGCAGCTAGCAGAGCGGTTGGGAGGATGAATGCTATGATCCCACGAGAGGGCAGCAAGTTTGTGCCCCATGGCACTACTGTGATTCCCCTAGGTCCTTGCTTCAGCAATCTTAATAATGTGTTAGAGGGGACTGCTGTGAGCCCCTTGAACCCCTTTGAACACTGGTATCTGTATCCGTGGTAAAAACAGTCTAAACTTTCATGATCCTTCAGTCTGAGATGCCTGCAAAACTCAAGATTGCAATGGAAACTGAGACATTGGCCATCATGGTTGGGTCCACAAGTACTCTGATGTTGTTGGCCACCACTTCTTTGGTGGGAACGATGAGCTTCATGCTCTGCATGAAGTCCTGTGCCAAGTCCTGATGCTGAACTCTTTCATGCTCCGTCAGACTTGCCAATGTATCAACTGTTTCATTGTGCATACTCAGAAACCTTCTTCTGTAAATTGTCACATCTGTGATCATTGCAGCGGAATTCCTGTGACGTTGCCCTCCCTGTAGAAACAGTAGTTTCTCTGCTGTACCCCACTGATGTCTAGTGTCCCACAACATGCAGACTCTGCCTCAGTGCTACCTTCCAAATTATGTGCAGTGTCAGTATCTGGGCTGGTGCCTGTGAGAGTGAAATAGATTGATAGTGTGCCTTCATCATCATTTTTTCTTGATCTTCTTCCCTTGCCCAACCAGGTTGCATTTCTTGGGTAACTGAAAGTAGAAAGGTGCAGATGAATACAATCCCTACAGTGCAGTAGGAGGCCATTCGAACTATCGGGTCTGTACCGACAATACCAAGGTCCATTCCTCCGCCCTATCCCCGTAACCCGATCTGACCTGCACATCCCGGGACACTATCGAGCAATTTAGCATGGCTAATCCAACCAACCTGCACATCTTTGGACTGTGGGAGAAAACCCGAGCATCCAGAGGAAATCCACACAGACACGGGAAGAATGTGCAAACTCCACATGGACAGTCATCCAAGGCCAAAATCAAACCTGGGTCCCCGATGCTATGAGGCAGTAGTGCTAACCAATGTGCCACGGTGCAGCCCTAAGGTGAAGGTAGCTATCGGGATGTGTTGATGTTAAATATTAAAGTTCCATTTCACCGGTTGGATTCACATATGGAACCTTTCTTTTTAAAAGGCCGTTTCAACTACTTTTGAAACAAAGACACTGACTTAATGTGGCTTCCTGAGGTCACCTGACCTTAAGGACACAGTAGCATAGTGGCTAGCACAGTCGCTTCACAGTTCCAGGGTCCCAGGTCCGATTCCCGTCTTGGGTCACTGTTTGTGTGGAGTCTGCACGTTCCCCCCGTGACTGCGTGGGTTTCCTCCGGGTGCTCCGGTTTCCTCCCACAGTCCAAAGATGTGTAGGTTAGGTGGACTGGCCATGAAAAATTGCCCTCAGTGTCCAAAAAGGTTAGGTGGGGTTACTGGGTTACGGGGATAGGGTGGAGGCTTGGGCTTAAGTAGGGCGCTCTTTCCAAGAGCCGGTGCAGACTCAATGGGCCAAACAGCCTCCGTCTGCACTGTAAATTCTATGATTCTGCAACTGCAAGTTGGTCAAACTTCTGGAAGGTTCAAAAGTGGATTGCAAAATAACATACACAGACAATGCTTCTGTGGAATTTCACACCTGCCAATGTCAAAGATTGTTCCAAGAACACCAAAACAATAAGCTAGAGTTGACATTATCAAGGTCAGACTGCCAATTGCCTTCCCTCATGTATCACCACGTGACCAAAACCGTTCACCATCATTTGTAACCTGTCAATTATACAGACACTACTTGTTTTCAGCATTACACTGACATTAGGGCATAAAGTCGCTTACCTTTTCTCAATCTCGTACCAACCCCCACCCCACCCCACCCCCAATCTTATCCACCTTTCCTTCACCTTTCTCCTCTTTGCTTCCCCTGTAGCCATCAGGGATGTCCACTTACAACTAGGAACACAGAAACTCGCAAAGCCTCGCGACAGGGCAAGACTCAGGCAGGCCAGAGCCTGAAATGTATATTTGCAAGCAAGAAGTCCAGGCGGTGTCAAAACTCCGACCAATTAGCATTTTGATGGGGCCGATTAGCATTTGATGGCCCATCTTCGCCAAAAGAAAGGATTGGTACTCGAGCGACCGGTACAGTCCCAGATATTTTGGCGCCACTTCCTGTTCAAGGGAAATGTAAACAACAGGGGTCAGTGACCGCTTGGGACACGCTCAGCCATCCAGGCACCCGCCCATTTATTGGTTAGGAATCGAACAGAGTGATCAGGGATCACCCAATTAGTTGGGTCCAAATTGAAGGATCGCCCAAAAGTGCACGGAAACCTCCAAATATAAGAAGAAGAGTTCGCCATATGTTCATGCTCTCTTGGACCTGGTGCCCCGGCCACAACCATCTCCAATTGCAGCAACACCAGAAGCAAGTTCAGCGCTCGCTACTAGACAGATGAGCCCAGCTGAGCAGCAGTTACTCCTTCGGACTCAATAGATCCAGAATCGAACAGCAGCCACTGTTCTTCTGACCTAAGCCGGGTGCCTGAAGTTAAGTACAGGTTGTCTCAGTCGATAGGTATAGTTAACTAGTAGTGTTTATGTTGCATGACTAATTGTGTGTAAATAAAGTACCCTTGACCTTGAACTAACTAACTGGTGTTTGGCTCTTTGATCGATAGCCGGTTGAACCTTGTGGTGGTATCATTTGATACCTGGAAACTCTGAGCATTAGAACATAGATATCAAAAGAAAGGAGGCAAACTCACTGATTGCCATAATTGGAACAGAGCCATAGGAAAGGCAGAGGAAAAGAAAGCACAACACTCCCTTCCCCTCCCCCCACATCTACAGTTCATCCTCTGATGTTAGTTTCCCTGCTGTTTTATCTTTCACATCTTTTGTTCTCTCTGGGGACTGCCATTAGCACTCTTTCCCCTTGGTTTCTGTGGCCATTAGCACCCGGTTTCCCTGGGTTTCTGTGGCTATGACTCACCTTTCATTCTTACTCCACAGTATAAATATTTCCCAATTTCTCTGTCTGTTAGCTTTGACAAAGAGTCATCGGACTTGAAACGTTAGCTCTTTTCTCTCTCTACGGATGCTGCCAATCCTGCTGAGATTTTCCAGCATTTTCTCTTTCGTTTCAGATTCCAGCATCCGCAGTAATTTGCTTTTAACTAAGTTTGCAGCCTGTTTGCTGCTATCAGACTTGGGGCAGCCGACAAAGAAATTTGAAAGAAGACTTTAATTTTCACAGCACTGCTCCAGGAAAGAAGAAACAACAGTTACAACTTTAAACTTCACCCGATAACCAAAGCTTTTGGATGGTTACAACTACAGCAGCCAGACTCCTGCGACCAGTGAACTCTTTGTCTTCTACGTGAATGTTAATTTGGGCAAAAGTGAACCTCCTTTACTGTCTAACACATATTGTCATGTGCGTGTGAATGTGTTGCATCAGTAGGTTTTTACCTTTTGAATTATTTTACTGGCCGGAATTCTCCGGTCGTTGGGGTTGTCTTTTCCCACCTGAGGAAGGAGCAGCGCTCCGAAACCTAGTGACATCGAAACAAACCTATTGGACTTTAACCTGGTGTTGTAAAACTTCTTACTGTGCTCACCCCAGTCCAACGCCGGCATCTTCACATAATTGACCTTGGGAAGGTGATGGTTGGCCGTTGACATATGAGGAGAGATTGAACAGTTTGGGCTTATACACGCTGGAGTTTAGTAGAATGAGAGGGGATCTGATCGAGGTGTATAAAATACTAAGAGGGATTGATAAAGTAAACAGAGGCCAAATGTTCCCCCTTATGGGGCAACCGAGAACTTGAGGTCACAGATATAATTTGAGAGGCGGTAGATTTAAAATGGAGATGAGGAGGAACTACTTCTCATAGAGGGTGGTGCCCCATAGTGCAGTGGAGTCCGAATCATTAAGTGGTTTTAAGAAGGAGATAGATATATTTCTGATTTTTAAAAAGGTGTTAAAGGGATATGGGGAACAGGCAGGGTGGTGGATCTGAGACCAGGAAGAGATCAGCCATGATCTGATTAAATGGTGGAGCAGGCTTGAAGGGCTGATTTGCCTACTTCTGCTCCTAATTCCTATGTTCTTGGACCGCTGCAGTCTCCGCTGAAGTCCATGTAATGTAAGTACACTCACAGTGTTGTTAGGAGGGGAACTCCAGGGATTTGACCCAGCAACAGTGAAGGAATGGCAATATAGTTCCAAGTCAGGGTGGTGTGTGGCTTGATGGAAACGTTGCAGGTAATGGTGTTGCCATGCATCCTATGATCTTTTAACCACGTACGTCAACCAATCAAAATGCATCTTTCTAAACATGTTGCTCCATCTCTGCTTTCACAATGAATGCTTCAAGAACACAGTTGTACCTCTCAGAAGGAGCGATCACAATATGGTGGAATTTAAAATACAGATGGAGGGTGAGAAGGTAAAATCAAACACTAGTGTTTTGTGCTTAAACAAAGGAGATTACAATGGGATGAGAGAAGAACTAGCTAAGGTAGACTGGGAGCAAAGACTTTATGGTGAAACAGTTGAGCAACAATGGAGAACCTTCCAAGTGATTTTTCACAGTGCTCAGCAAAGGTTTATACCAACAAAAAGGAAGGACGGTAGAAAGAGGGAAAATCGACCGTGGATATTTAAGGAAATAAGGGAGAGTATCAAATTGAAGGAAAAAGCATACAAAGTAGCAAAGATCAGTGGGAGACTAGAGGACTGGGAACTCTTTAGGGGGCAACAGAAAGCTACTAAAAAAGCGATAAAGAAGAGTAAGGTAGATTATGAGAGTAAACTTGCTCAGAATATAAAAACAGATAGTAAAAGTTTCTACAAATATATAAAACAAAAAGAGTGGCTAAGGTAAATATTGGTCCTTTGGAGGATGAGAAGGGAGATTTAATAATGAGAGATGAGGAAATGCCTGAGGAACTGAACAGGTTTTTTGGGTCGGTCTTCACAGTGGATGACACAAATAACATGCCGGTGACTGATGGAAATGAGGCTATGACAGGTAAGGACCTTGAGCGGATTGTTATCACTAAGGAGGTAGCGATGGGCAAGCTAATGGGGCTAAAGGTAGACAAGTCTCCTGGCCCTGATGGAATGCATCCCAGAGTGCTAAAAGAGATGGCGAGGGAAATTGCAAATGCACTAGTGATAATTTACCAAAATTCACTAGACTCTGGGGTGGTCCCGGCAGATTGGAAATTAGCAAACGTGACACCACTGTTTAAAAAAGGAGGTAGGCAGAAAGCGGGTAATTATAGGCCAGTGAGCTTAACTTTGGTAGTAGGAAAGATGTTGGAATCTATCATCAAGGAAGAAATAGCGAGGCATCTGGATGGAAATTGTCCCATTGGGCAGACGCAGCATGGGTTTATAAAGGGCAGGTCATGCCTAACTAGTTTAGTGGAATTTTTTGAGGACATTACCAGTGCGGTAGATGACGGGGAGCCAATGGATGTGGTCTATCTGGATTTCCAGAAAGCCTTTGACAAGGTGCCACACAAAAGGTTGCTGCATAAGATAAAGATGCATGGCATTAAGGGGAAAGTAGTAGCATGGATAGAAGATTGGTTAATTAATAGAAAGCAAAGAGTGGGGATTAATGGGTGTTTCTCTGGTTGGCAATCAGTAGCTAGTGGTGTCCCTCATGGATCAGTGTTGGGCCCACAATTGTTCACAATTTACATAGATGATTTAGAGTTGGGGACCAAGGGCAATGTGTCCAAGTTTACAGATGACACTAAGATGAGTGGTAAAGCCAAAGGTGCAAAGGATACTGGAAGCCTGCAGAGGGATTTGGATAGGCTAAGTGAATGGGCTAGGGTCTGGCAGATGGAATACAATATTGACAAATGTGAGGTTATCCATTTTGGTAGGAATAACAGCAAAAGGGATTATTATTTAAATGATAAAATATTAAAACATCCTGCTGTGCAGAGAGACCTGGGTGTGCTAGTGCATGAGTCGCAAAAAGTTGGTTTACAGGTGCAACAGGTGATTAAGAAGGCAAATGGAATTTTGTCCTTCATTGTTAGAGGGATGGAGTTTAAGACTAGGGAGGTTATGCTGCAATTGTATAAGGTGTTAGTGAGGCCACAACTGGAGTATTGTGTTCAGTTTTGGTCTCCTTACTTGAGAAAGGACGTACTGGCACTGGAGCATGTGCAGAGGAGATTCACTAGGTTAATCCCGGAGCTGAACGGGTTGGATTATGAGGAGAGGTTGAGTAGACTGGGACTATACTCATTGGAATTTAGAAGGATGAGGGGGAATCTTATAGAAACATATAAAATTATGAAGGGAATAGATAGGATAGATGTGGGCAGGTTGTTTCCACTGGCGGGTGAAAGCAGAACTAGGGGGCATCGCCTCAAAATAAGGGGAAGTAGATTTAGGACTGAGTTTAGGAGGAACTTCTTCACCCAAAGGATTGTGAATCTATGGAATTCCTTGCCCAGTGAAGCAGTAGAGGCTTCTTCATTAAATGTTTTAAGATAAAGATAGATAGTTTTTTGAAGAAGAAAGGGATTAAGGGTTATGGTGTTCGGGCCGGAAAGTGGAGTTGAGTCCACAAAAGATCAGCCATGGTCTCATTGAATGACGGAGCAGGCTCGAGGGGCCAGATGGCCTACTCCTGCTCCTAGTTCTTATGTTCTTACGTACCCTTGTATAAATCGGCAAGCTTCAGAAAAGAAAGAGCTCTGATATTGGACATCAAGGTGACCAACACTTTGAGTGTTCATACGATTGGATCCTTACAAGCGCCAGCAGGGAATATAAGTCAGATTTTGCAGCAAGTGCTGAACTGATGCATAGAAGAGATGACATTCATTTGTTTGTAAAGCATGACTTCCCTCATGGAAAGCAGCCAGAAGCCTAGAGGACAATTTCCCTTTTTATGTGATGTAGATTTTCCCTGAGTGTAGACATTTTTAATGGCACATGTACCGCCATCCAAATCCCAGTCTGCAATCCCACTGCCTTCATCAGCAGAAAGGGGTTCCATTTCATCTGTGTGTATGGCTGGTTCACAACCAATAAACGCACACAAATGTCCATTGCCCTGGTAACAGTGACGTGATTCATTTTACACCAATTTGTAGTGTCACCATTATTTGAAGCACATGGAACATTGGATTTCTCGCTGATCGAGGATATTCTGTTCTGCCCTGACATATGATTCCTTGAGACATGTAAGAAAAAAGAGCTGGGTATTGATATAATGAGGCATCCTTGGTCACCACGAGTATCATTGGGCACACCGTGTTTGGACAGATTAAGGGTTCTACTGGCATATCGCCTGTGAAGATCCCAAAGATCAGTGTAGTTTGTTGGATAAAACGCTATGTTGTTATATAATGAGGGATGGCCATAGAGTAGCTGCTGGAACAGGCCTATTAACAGTAAGGAAGAGTGAGACCTTAACTGAAGGCATGTGAGTTGAGATCAAGAGCATTCTGTGCAGCCTTGGCACATATGGCAGCTGTAAATAGAAAGAGCTTTAAGGCAGACTCTATTCAATAAGACATTGACATGAACATTGGTCTTCACAAAGCTTTAAAAAATCCTGTTTACAGGTGCATAATAAATTGAATCCCCTCGGCAGTTCTTCAATTATCCATACAGTCTTCTGATTCTGCCTTAATTTAAACCAGGTGATCAATCAGAATCAGTTGACACAAATAAAATAAGCAAAATACTGTGAATGCTGGAATCTTAAACCAGAACAGAGGACGGAGCAAAAGCTCAGCAGGCCTGCCAGCATCTATTCAGAGAGAAAACAGAGTTAACAAATACACCCTGTTCTACTCTCTCCAATACGTGCACATGTTATCAGAGTATCTTATTCTGATACTTCTCTCTTACTACTCAACCTAGGGTCGTGTCTTGATGTGGTAGGCCATGAACGCGCAACATGCGTTCCTGGGATAATCCTGGGATTATATTCATTGGAGTTTAGGAGGTTGAGGGGAGATCTAATAGAAACTTACAAGATAATGAATGGCTTAGATAGGGTGGATGTAGGGAAGTTGTTTCCATTAACAGGGGAGACTAGGACCCGGGGGCACAGCCTTAGAATAAAAGGGAGTCACTTTAGAACAGAGATGAGGAGAAATTTCTTCAGCCAGACAGTGGTGGGTCTGTGGAATTCATTGCCACAGAGGGCGGTGGAGGCCTGGACGTTGAGTGTCTTTAAGACAGAAGTTGATAAATTCTTGATTTCTCGAGGAATTAAGGGCTATGGAGAGAGAGCGGGTAAATGGAATTGAAATCAGCCATGATTGAATGGTGGAGTGGACTCGATGGGCCGAATGGCCTTACTTCCACTCCTATGTCTTATGGTCTTATGCAGAAAGCCTTTGTTAGCAGTAGTTCTGGTATTCTTAGCTGGCAAGATTACTGTCACAAAGAAGCACAGTTTTGTGCATGCAGTGAAAAGGCTGCAACTTAGGAAAAGTTTGAGCGCACGTTTGAGCTTCACCTTGTTGAGAGTGCATTTCATATTTGAAAATGGGCAAATTGTGGACCATTCTCTCGAGTTGAATAAACCTTTACATTCCTGCAGAAAACTGCATTTACATTTCTTTTTAAACGTGTCTATCATCTCTACTCAGAACTTAATGGGAAGATGTCCCTTGGCTTCAAAAAGGGTAAACTTATTGAACTGATAGCAGAAATCCTTTTAATGTCTCCAGTGTGTAGCCCTGTTTTAACTATGAGTGAGCAACTCACTGACTCGCCAAATATCCTGTCCAAGCACAGTGCACACACTCTCTGTGCAGCATCCAATCTGTGCAGGGATCATTACTGATCGAGCAATGTCATGCAAAGTCAACTCTCTCTAGTACTTGCATGCTGTGTGTGCAGCGAGTTCCGATCCAGCTGGCACAGAGTCCCAATCCTGCAGGCCCAAATGCATTTTTAGTCGTCTATTATGATTACACAATTAGCTACTGTACTAGCCTGCTGACAGTAAATGTTTCAGCCCGTGGAATAGAACAGCAATGCTCTTGTGCGTCACAAAGGTCATACATCAAGTTTAAGGCAGAGGAGAAATGTGAACTCAGTTTCCTTGGCAAACATTCCCATGCCTCATTTATTATGAAGCTACCAGAGCAGAGATGGTTTCATGAAGGGTAGAGCTCCATGTGAACACAAAGAGGAGGGGCCAGCCATTTACCCCCATCAGCCTCTTTCCCCATATTCAGTTAGATAAGTAGATCACGGCTGATATGCATCAGCCTTTGTCACTAACAGAGGAACTGGGAATGGCCATTCAGCCCCTCAAAGCACAGAAGCGATTGTGAAATAGATTTGCTTGGCAGATCTCACTGACAGCTGGAGATGGTTTGTATAGACCAGCAGTAAAGACACAGATTGTTGGCCTATCCTATTGCTCAGTTTTTGCGGGAATAATCGCAGACTTTGTGCTTAAGGGTGGAATTTTCTGATTTTTTTTTTCCCGAAATGTTGGCACTGGCGAGAAAACTGGAGAGAATCCCGCCGGCACCGGTGGCAGGAAAAGTTGGCGTATATTCAGCCTCTTTAACAAAATTTTTTTCTTCAGGTGTTTCAGCCTCTGATTCACTCGACACGCCATGACTAAATGGCTGCAGTCTGTGGGGTTCACCATTTTCACACCTCCATAGGCCTTGTTCAAAATCCAATCAGAGGGATGACCGCTAGAGAGACTGCGCCACACTTCATCTCAGCAAGCTTCTGGATGGGGCCCAGCAGAGTGGCAGACCTCCTACCCCCTCGATTGGCCAGATATCCTGCCAGCAAGGTCACCAACCCTGCGTGGGAGGCTGTGGCCACAATTGTCAGTGTTAGCTCGCTCCATAAGAGGACGGGGCTGCAGTGTCGCAAGAAGGTGAATGGCCTTCTTCGTGCAGCCAGGGTAAGTCTATCTTCTCTCATGTCCCGCAGCACCCCCTAACACACCCCTCAGACCTCCATGCAGGTCCCACTCCCACTCACCTCACGGGCCCCAACACTTGCCATGCCGATCCCTGCTCTACATTATACCCCCTGCTCCTGACATCCTCGCTATCACTCACCCCCCATGCATGCCACACAACACTGCCATCTGATCTGACATGACTCCCAACTACAACCTCCCCATCTGTCTCATTGCAGGACAAACTCGCGCACAACAGGTGTGAGCGGGCATAGCTGGCCAGAGTGATGCCAGAGCTCAAGGCCCTAACCCCATTCGAGGAACTAGCCCTTGAGTTTGCTGGTAAGGAGCAGGAGTGCACCTGAGGGCACGGTGGCGGCCAAAGACACAAGTAAGAACCTTCAACCCATCCAACTATCAGTGTTCCCGTGTCCCTCACTAATGTCATCGCCATTCCATTGCAGGCCAATCAGCAGAATAGTACGGACCATCCTCGCGACCCCTGGACAGCACAGAGCCAAGCAGCTTCGGGGAAGATGTCTCGGAGACCAGCATTGAAGAGATGTCACAGCTGTCACCTGCATCCTCCACAAGCACAGATACTCGCACCTCGGTGGGATTAACTAGTCGGCAGGCTTCTGGGTCACTCTCTGGTGAACACCTCACACCTGAGGATCCACAGAAGGTGAAGGCAGGGATTTCCCAGGGATCCGACACTGAGAGGGATGCCAGAGCCCAGGACTTTGTTGAACCCCAATCCGGTGATGTGATCGGAGCCGGCCCGAGGGCCAGGTGGCCTACTCCTGCTCCTAGTTCTCATGTTCTTAATTCATGATGCCTTGCCCCGCAAACCCCAGTGCAAATTCGACGCTTCCTCCCTATGCAGTGTGAGAATGGCAGCTCTATGTCTCTCCCATCTCCCACACTGATGTTGCAATAATGCTGTGCCACTTCTGGCATGCCCCACCCCCCCCCCCCCCCCCCAAGAACCACCCGCCATAAAAGCCCCCCTGTCCTCAACATCAACGCTCAGGTCTCTCCTGTCTGCCAGCATTCTCTCGTTATGAGGATTCCATCAGTTGAAAACACGTGAAAGTCTGTCCAACCCAGCGGTAGGTGGAAAAACACACCGAGACCCCTGACCTCGGAGAAGGCAGTAGCAGCTGAGAAATGTTGCCTCTCCGGGCCCCTAGATCACCTGTTCAGTGACAGGCCACGTTCAGCTCTCTGGCAGGCAGGAATCAGTAATTTAACAGAGGTTAAGAGGAGCAGTGCTTTGTCCTCACTGCAAGTCATCATCATTCTCCTGCAGGGTTGGGTCAGTTGCTTTGGTGCCTTGCCCATGAATGGTGTGACCACCACGAAAAACTTCCACAGGCCCCAAGTAATGCTGAGATGTAAATCCCCATGGTGGGAGAGGTTTTTACGTCCTAGTCATGGTTGAGAGGAAATGAGAGCATCACTAGACCTCCAGCCCATGCGGGCCCTGGCCATCACCTGAGGCCCTTCTTCCACCTCCTCCGTGGATTGCTCCCCCACCACCCTCCACTTCCTCTGAGGAGATGTGGTGCTGCTCCGTCGCCTCCTGGTCCCCTGCTACTCTCCCCTGCTGCAGCGCCAGGTTTGCAGAGTGCAGCAGACCTCTAGGATGCAGGGCACTCTCTGGGAGCTGGAATTAGAGGGCTCCCCCAATCGGTTCAGACATTAGAACCACTTCTTGAGCAGACCTGTTGCCTTCTCTACCAGGACACTCATTGACACATGAGCCTCACCGTAGTGAGTCTCAGCTGGTGTTTGTGGCCTGTGCACATTCCTCCAGCCGCTGCTCTCCCTCAAACATGGCTGGCATCTGCGGGCACCCCAGGATGGAGCTTTGATAGGCGCTCCATGGAAAGGGACACACGTGTATCATGCACATGGCGTGGTCACATGGGAATGGAATCCCTTGCGATTCACAATGGCGTCCTGTTCTGCCATGACGAACAAAGAGCCAGGTGGGTGTAGCCAATGAGGTCCTGCACCTGGTGCAGGCCAGCATGTGGGCGAAACCCATGGCTCTGGTGCCCTGGCTCGCCTGGTCGGGCTAGATGTTAAGTTAAAGATAGACCCTCACAAATAACGCATCTGTCCCTCCCCTTGTGCCCTTGTGTGCGGCAGACTAGGAGATGCCACACAGCTCACCCGTGCAGCCCTGAAATAAGCCACTGGCATAAAAACTCAGAGCAGCACTTACATTACTTCCTCAGGAAAAGTGCCAACTCTCTTTTCATGTGGTGCCAACTCTCAGTACCTGGTATAGGTGGTCCAGTGTCCCCGAGGACAGATGCAGCCTTCCCCAGCATTGGACGTCTGGCACCTGGAGGTAGGAAGTTCACCGGCGGTAGACCCGTGGCCGATAGTACCTGAGGCTCTGCCATCTGTGGCCTTGCTCCTGGTAGCTCAGCGGGCCCAGCCTCCTCCTCCTGCACAGCTATTAGAACTACCAGCTCGACTGGCTGCATAATCCTCTCGAGTCAATAATGAGAGGAAGTGAGCATAAAAGCGAGCGGTGAGGAGTCCTGACAATGCCCTGATCCTCAGCCCACTCAAATTCTGGGACATCCACCCGTGCACATCCCCCTAAGTGAGCACCTTTCCAATGAACCTCACTCCCTCCCTCTCACACACTAGCCAACCTCCCAAAGTTGACCCTCTCTATTACACCTGACAAAAGCACCCTGACATTTCAGAGCCTCAGTGAGAGGGAGGGTCAGGAAGCTGGTCAGGCATGTTGCGTTCCCATGTGACAGGCGAGGCACACGTGATTCATGCTGGCACACAATTTGCAGTCCCCTTCATTCTTAAATAACACCCCCATTCCCCCGGGTCTCCTTGACTGCTGATTAAACGAGCCTCCTGCCTTGAATAGTCAGCCACCTTGACTATATTCCCTGATGGCTGAGCCTCCATAACCAGTGGCCTTTCCCTTTCAGACAACTCATGCCCTGAGGATGCACTTGTAGACTGATGGTTAGGGGGTTCATTATATCTGCACTCGTTCTCCCCTCACCCCTCGTGTGAGGGTCTTCTAACCTCATGTAGATGCTCAACATCTCTTGTCCACTCGTCCCATACAGCCTGGATTTTCATGGGACCCCCAAATAGGTGTTGCCTCGAGCTGACCCAGTAGTTGCACCTGCTCCTACCCTCCTCCAGCTGCCACTATAGAAGGGCAATTCCTCAGCGGAGAAATGGTCACAGGTCCAGTAGGGTGGACCCGAGAAGCAAACCATGCACACCAGCCACCAGACCCCTTGAAATCTGGAGGATCAAAGCATGAAGGGCTGCTAAGGCCCATGAACAGTACTCCCTCCACCTCCCAGCAACCCCCCCACCACCTGCCCCCGTAATGCTGAGGCACAACCCACACCTCCTCCTCACCCCCCCCCCCAACCCCTGCCACCCACAGGGCCTGAGTTCCGCTTACCTGAGACCCCCCTGAGCCCTTTTAGGTGCCCCCTGTCCAATTGGCACCCTAGAGGGTAAGGATGGCCTGAGCGCTCACCTCCAATATTCCCTTCGGAGCTGAGGTCACCAGGTCCTCGCTTTTATACAGCAATGAATATTCAGTGAGGGGTAAACTCCGGGAGGGAGTGTTTGCTCATGGTAACATAATCAAATGAGGGCCGGGAACATCGGTACATCTGTGGCAAGGGCCGTGGACAATTGGGAAACACGATCGCCCCGACTCTCATTTAAGGCTCAAAGTTCCGTCCTAGGTTTCTGGATTGAGACACAAACCCATGACCTATGGATTGAGAGCTGCAAGTACTACCCACAGTGCTACAGTTGACACCAATAATGCCATCACCAGCATTGCTGTCCCCAGAGATGCAGAATGGTATGGCTCATGACATGATTCATGCTTTCTCTGGCAGAATCACATCATTGATATTACAACAGTGCCTCCAAATCTGAGACGTGAATCTGTGCCATAAGATCTATGGGTTGTCTTTTGCTCTTGATGTAGGCATGTTAAAAGTACAAGCCCCCCCCCCCCCGCTGAGAGGTGGAGAACTCCATTCAGCTATGTGTAAAAGATCGGCCGGTAAGACACTGGACCGTGGAGAGACCTGGTAGGGATCTACCAGGAGTTGTGTATATAACGCAATTGTGAATAAGCCAAAGTTTTTATTCATACTTGGTGTGGTCTCCCCGTGTCTTTATTAAAGTTTGAATTATAATTAACCCATTTATTCCTGTTGTTTACTTTTCATGTGATCCAATACTGGAATAGTTGATCATTGGTGGAGTTAGGTCACATGACTGCTCAGTCAGTCGCTCTCTTGCCCCTGAATCAGAGGTCTGTGAACTCAAGTTCCACTCCAAGGGCGGAATTCTGTTTTCGAGACTAAGTGCAGTGATGAGCGGCTTTGGCGACGCCTTTCCCATTGGGAATAATGGGGTACCAGGCCAGGTTCTGCACTTGGAGCCTCATCAATTGTGCACAGATGAGTTCCCCACTGAATGACAAACACACTCATGTGTGTGGACCATGCGGGCCGGTAGCTGATGTGTCTGCCCGCTGTCAACCAGTGGGTTCAAAGTTCCTGGCACCGGGACCAGCCTTGCACACACTTGTATCATAGAATTTACAGTGCAGAAGGAGGCCATTCAGCCCATCGAGTTTGCACCGGCTCTTTTGAACGAGCACCCTACCCGATCTCACACCTCCACCCTATCCCCATAACCCAGTAACCCCACCCAACACTAAGGGCAATTTTGGACACTAAGGGCAATTTTAGCATGACCAATCCACCTAACCTGCACATCTTTGGACTGTGGGAGGAAACCGGAGCACCCGGAGGAAACCCACGCACACAGGGGGAGAACATGCAGACTCCGCACAGACAGTGAACCAAGCCAGGAATCGAACCTGGGACCCTGGAGCTGTGAAGTAATTGTGCTAACCACCATGCTACCGTGCTGCCCTTGTATCACCCTCTCCAGCCCCCCATGTCTTCACCAGACCGTGCAACGAGACAGCAGCCCAGAGAGAAAAGGCTAGCAGCCTCAAGAAGAAGACTGTTCCTCGATTCAACCACCCTCCCTCTGAGCCCATCACCTGCGAGGTGCCAATGCCACACCTGGACCTTTACCCACTGCCACCTGGAGTCCTTGCACATCCACGTCCAGTGAATTATGTGGAATCCTTTTGACCCCTTGTTTCAGACCATTTCATGGAACCTTGTTGGGGTTCAGCTTCCCTCCCTTCGGCATTCCCTCTGCCTTCCATTATCCTTCTTCTTATCCACCTCCTGCCCCTCTGCCAGCCTGGACCTTTGTTGCGCTGGCTGCATGAGTCCCACAGCACAGAGTTGTCAAGGTAGACACTGCTGTGTGGCACCAGGGGAAAGGAGACCCCTGTACTTCCCTATCCCTGGCACAGTACTGATCTGGGACAGTGATACAGGAGGGTCCATGGGCCCTGCAACATGGTGCTGCTAACGAAGACCAGCTCAGAGTGAAGATGAAGGGCAGGAACCAGCCTGCCCCGGCAGAGTAGCGAATAGCGCATTAAGGGCAGTGCAGCACTGTGGCAGGGAGGCTTTGCTGCACTTACCTCAAACTCTTGCGAACCCAGAGCTGTCTTGTGCACGCTACTCTTTCTCAATCGGGTTTGACGGCGACATAATTTCACATTGGCGTGACGCAGGATTGGAAGGCTTGACGGGTTACTTGCAGGCTGCTGTTTTAATGAGCATTCATGAGGTGCAAATGGCGTTCATGCCACCTGCCAGTGGCAAGACCGACCCTCCGGTGAGGCACCATTGGGAGAACTGCAACATTATTTTACACCGGCCGGTTTCTGACTTTTCTGTTCCCGCTAAATTCTTCACTCCCACTCACCACCAAACCCAACATTCCAGTGCAGTGTTTGAGGAATGTTGTACTGTGTGAAAATTGGCTGTCGAATTTCCCACGTTACAACACATCCTGTGGTTGTGAAAGGCATTATATAAATGCAAATCTTCTATTGATTTTATATATGGTTCAGAAATTAATGTCGTTGATGCTAGTCAATGAATACTTCGTATATTTATATGATGTTTCTTTGCCTGCTATTTTAGCCAGTCGTAACCCATTTCAAATAAATGGGTGATACCTGTACTGAAATAGTGAATGAATAGTGAATACAAATAGCCATCTGCTAATATTGGCAACAGTCCACTCAAGGCTCATATTACAAAGTCTCATTCCTCATCGGACATTTTTTTCAATTTGTTCTCAGAATATTGGAGCTACTGGTAAGATCAACATTTATTGCCTATCCCTACTTGCTCTCAGGTTGCAATTTGACAGTGAACTGCTCAGTCACTTCACAGAGCAGATAATAGTCGACCACATTTGGTGCGGGACTGGATTTACATACAGCCAAGATAGGGTAAACGCAGTAGGTTATCTTCCCTCAGGGATACTGGAGAACCAGTTGGGTTTTTATGATAACCCAACAGCCTCTTGGCCACTTTGTTGATGTCAGGCAGGTACATTTGTTAACAAAGCCTACCGGATTTTGTCATCCATTTTAAGAATGTTTTTATACAGATGTCTAATACTCTCCATCTGATTTTCCCCATGTGTGTTACCCAAGTGGTTATTCAGGCAAAAACAAAAATCTGCGATTATAATTTTAATATTTGTCATGTTTCCAAACTACCATATTTGCTTGTCTCAATTTTGGATGGATATTTTCATTGAAATATTCTCACCTGTTTAATGCTGAAGTGTACAGCTATATTTTACATATTTATTTAGTGACATCTGATATTAATGATTTTTTTTTGCTGATAAGTTGCTTGTGTGACATGCCAGAAGCCGAACAGCATCCTAAAGAGTCCGTAACCAAATTATACAAAATAGGTACAACTAGAGTGTCCATTTAAACTTCATGATGTCCGGACAAACTTAAGTACCCCTGGTACTGATATGATAGTCTGAATGTAGCGTAAATTTTCTTTTTTAATATTTCAAATACTGTTTAAAGTACTTGAAAAACATACCAATTTCCACTGTAGACCACTGCTTGTTAACCTCCGACCATCCTACCAGTCTTTGGCACAGAGAACAGAGAGTTATTTGGAGCCAATGGGGAGTACTCTATACTAATCTCAGTAATGGTTCATTAGTTACCACAATGAGTCAATTTAACCAATAAATTATTCATCATACCCTGGAGGCCAGGCTCAAGTATTAAATTACTTGATCTATCAAAGAGGCATTAGTTGATTCTAATTTCTATGGTCAGGCATTTCATCTTGCAAACATCTCGGCCGCAGTCCCCGCTTACCTTCTCCTGTCAAAGAGAATAGTCACAAGTTTGTCCTCAATCAACTGACTAGGTATCCTTCAGTTAACAAGGAAAGCATGTTGAGCAGCACAACATGCCTCTAAATGAGCCACCATGTTATAACCTTACCGCAGCTTTCAGACAAACCTTGCCCCACTCGACTGTGGTTGCACCAGTTGGAGGTAAATAATATCAGCACCAGTGCCCTTTCTGCGACTCAGTCCACTGAGATGGAATATATTGGTCAGAAGGATGTCTCTTCACTTACCCTCAGGGCAATAACTTCCAGCCATTGTCAGCCATCACATTTCTACTGAGAGAACTCTGACACTTGTAAACATCTGGGGTGAGATTCTCCGACCCCCCGCCGGGTCGGAGAATCGGCGGGGGCTGGCGTGAATCCCGCCCCCGTCGGTTGCCGAATTCTCCACCACCGGATATTCGGCGGTGGCGGGAATCTCGCCGCGCCGGTTGGCCGGCCCCCCCCGCGATTCTCCGGCCCTAATGGGCCGAAGTCCCGCCGCTAAAATGCCTGTCCTGCCGGCATAGATTAAACCACCTCTCTTACCGGCGGGACAAGGCGGCGCGGGCGGGCTCCGGGGTCCTGGGGGGGGGCGCGGGGCGATCTGGCCCCGGGGGGTGCCCCCACTGTGGCCTGGCCCGCGATCGGGGCCCACCGATCCGTGTGCGTGCCTGTGCCGTGGGGGCACTGTTTCCCTTCCGCCTTCACCACGGTCTCCACCATGGCGGAGGCGGAAGAGACTCCCTCCAATGTGCATGCGCGGAAATGCCGTCAGCGGCCGCTAACGCTCCCGGGCATGCGCCGCCCGGAGATGTCATTTCCGCGCATGCTGGCGGGGCACCAAAGGCCTTTTCCGCCAGCTGGCGGGGCGGAAATTCGTCCGGCGCCGACCTAGCCCCTTAAGGTTGGGGCTCGGCCCCCAAAGGTGCGGAGCATTCTGCACCTTTGGGGCGGCGCGATGCCCGACTGATTTGTGCCGTTTTGGGCGCCAGTCGGCGGACATCGCGCAGCTTCTGGAGAATTTCGCCCCTGCTTCCACATGTTGGAAGAACAGACATAGGAAAGTTTGAAACATCCAAGCCCAACGCAGACTGCTCAATGGGCCTGTTATCTAAGTACATTCTAAGTGTCACGACAATCAGTTATCATCGAGGTGATTGTCAGTATTAGTAAGACTCCCTGGGCGCGATTCTCCACTCCTGCGGCGGTTGGGAGAATTGCCTCGGTCGCTAAATTTTCCCGCAACGCCGGTCCGACACCTTCCCGCGATCCTCCCAAGTGGCGAGAACGACCCCATCGAGTTCCTCGCGGCGCAGGCCGGAGAATCGCCATTTTGGGTGTCTCGGCACCCCTGCTATTATCAGGCCCGGATGGGCCGAGCGGCCAGCCCAAAACGGCGCGTTCCCCCTGGCGCCGTCCACACCTGGTCGATGCCGGCGGGAACAGCGTGGGAACGCTGGGGGGGGCAGCCTGCGGGGGGGTGGGGGTGGGGGTTCCTGCACCGGGGGGTCGTGCGATTTACGGGGGCGGGTCCTCAGCACGGCGTCAGAGACCCGGCGCCGTGTAAAAGACAGTTGGGCCGGCGCCAACTAGCACATGCGCGGTGGCCGTCCTCCCCCAGACCACCCCGTACAAACATGGCGGATGGATCCAGGCTCGCCGGCGGAAGAAAGGAGGCCCGCCGACAGGTTGGTTCCGATCACGTACCAGGCCACTCTGGAAGCCCCCCGGGAACGGAGCCCTCCTCCCCCCCCCCCCCCCCCCACTGGCCACCCCCAAGCCTTCGCGACCAGGTGTGGACGGCGTCGGCGGGACTAGGCCGTTTACGCGCGGCCGGTCGGCTCATCCGGGTCGGAGAATCGCCGCTCGCCATTTGCGGTGTTTCTCCGAGCGGCCCGGCGCGATTCGTGTGGCGCTGGTTTCGGGGGGGTGGGAGAATCACATGCGGTGGTCGGGGCGGTGTCGCGTGATTCGCGCGGCGCCCCGGCGATTCTCCCACCTGGTGGGGGGGGGAGGGAGAATACCACCCAGTGTACCTGAGCAGGCGCTGTCATGTAGTGACTAGGGGATTCTCACAGTAACTTCATTGCAGTGTTAATGTGAGCCTACTTGTGACACTAATAAAGATTATTATTATTAGATTATTATTGTTATGTATCCGTTGCAGCAATGTTATTAAAAGAACTTAGGTTAAGGTATCCAGATTATGGCGGGAATTCTCCGGCTGTTGGAGATTAAGGGTTGAACAGCTAGGCAGGCTGTGGTGTTACTCCTGGGGGTGGGGGTCTCGGTCAGTTTTTAGGTTTGTTTTATAGCCCTGCCCTGTGTTTGTTTTTAGCTTCATCTTAAGAGTTCTAATCTCAGTTCTGAGGAAAGGAGTTGTGTTTCTTACACTGACTTCTGAAAGCTTCTTTCCGAAGGACTTTGTGAATACATCTGTAAGCTGCTAAGTGTTAGCTTTATTAATAAGTGGCACTTGACCTGTATGTGGATTTTGCTCAATTGAAATTTCAGAGGCGAAATTCTCCGGTATCGGCGCGATGTCCGCCGACTGGCGCCCAAAATGGCGCAAAACAGTCAGGCATCGCGCCGCCCCAAAGATGTGGAATGCTCCGCATCTTTGGGGACGAGCCCCACCCTTGAGGGGCTAGGCCGGTGCCGGATGAATTTCCGCCACGCCAGCGGAAAAGGCCTTTGGTGCCCCGCCAGCTGGCGCGGAAATGACATCTCCGGGCGGCGCATGCGCGGGAGCGTCAGCGGCCGCTCACGGCATTCCTGCGCATGCGCAGTGGAGGGAGTCTCTTCCGCCTCCGCCATGGTGGAGACCGTGGCGAAGGCGGAAGGGAAAGAGTGCCCCCACGGCACAGGCCCGCCCGCGGATAGATGGGCCCCGATCGTGGGTCAGGCCACCGTGGGGGCACTCCACGGGGCCAGATCGCCCCGCGCCCCCCCCAGGACCCCGGAGCCCGCTCGCGCCGCCTTGTCCCGCCAGTAAGGTAGGTGGTTTCATTTACGCCGGCGGGACAGGCATTTTAGCGGCAGGACTTCGGCCCATTCGGGCCGGAGAATCGCGGGGGGGGGGGGGGGGGGGGGGGGGGCGCCAACCGGTGCGGCGCGATTCCCGCCCCCCCCCGCCGAATATCCGGTGGTGGAGAATTCGGCAACCAGCGGGGGCGGGATTCACGCCAGCCCCCGGCGATTCTCCGACCCGGTTTCCTAATATAAATTAGGGATTTGGTCCGGTACCGTAACAATAGATACATAGCAATGTGCTAGTTCTTGGGGGGATTTACTTACAAGAATATTTGCAGTGGCACACAAATGCTTTACAAAATAAAAATACATATTCAATTGAAATCATGTGAACCAATCTTGTGAATCAAGCAGGTGAAATCAGTTCAGTTGGCAATGGTCTAATTGACTGGTCGAAAAGGTCACGTACATATCGAACAATTGCTTTCAACAGTTGATTTTATATTTTATCAAAACACAAAATTTCTAACTCTGCAGTTATTGAGCCGACATTCGCTTCGCAATTATGTCCAAGCTCCTTACACTTTACAGTTGGAGCACAATTTGATAAGAGTTCCTTACGCAACTGAGCAGCAATTGCAGAAGGAAGGTTGGTGCCAGAGGCTGTCTAACAGGGGAAAGTTAAATATCTAACAGCCTAATTATTGATACCAAGGCCGACCTCTGGCCGCAGTAATTGTCCAAATAATGAAAGCGAAGTGAAAAACTGCAGCGGTAAGCAAGAGATCACCGTGTAGAAGAGATCACCGTGTAACTACCCAAGTCAAGCTGTCAAGAATAGATTCTGAATTTTAAAAGGATCGTTTGAAGAGAATGGAAGGAAATGAGGTAAATGTATCTGTGCTTCATTTCACTACTGCAGGTGGCATAGTTTTTTTTAGTGAATAAACAATTGAGGCAATCTTGAGAGAACAATTGGACATTAAAATATTTGTGACAGGGAACATTTTCCTCAGGCCTGAGCTCCTATTCCATGCTTGTTTAGAGAGATTTCAAAGAAAATTTCCCATTAGAGGAAATAGAAAATTGTAGAGAAAATTGCCTCAGCCTCCTCAACATGCCTGATGATAGCTAGCAGGTCTGGGATGCTTTGGGAAGGGGAGGGTGGGGTGGGGTGGTGATTGTGGGGAGCTATTGGCATTTAGGATTTGAGTTTACCGAGTAAATTATATCAGTTCTCAGGAGATGGGATATTTTCCTCCATTTTCATCTGGTACTAGCATCATAAAACATAGAACATAGAACATTACAGCGCAGTACAGGCCCTTCGGCCCTCGATGTTGCGCTGACCTGTGAAACCACTCTAAAGCCCATCTACACTATTCCCTTATCGTCCATATGTCTATCCAATGACCATTTGAATGCCCTTAGTGTTGGTGAGTCCACTACTGTTGCAGGCAGGACATTCCACACCCTTACTACTCTCTGAGTAAAGAACCTACCTCTGACATCTGTCTCATATCTATCTCCCCTCAATTTAAAGCTATGTCCCCTCATGCTAGACATCACCATCCGAGGAAAAAGGCTCTCACTGTCCACCCTATCCAATCCTCTGATCATCTTGTATGCCTCAATTAAGTCACCTCTTAACCTTCTTCTCTCTAACGAAAACAGCCTCAAGTCCCTCAGCCTTTCCTCATAAGATCTTCCCTCTATACCAGGCAACATTCTGGTAAATCTCCTCTGCACACTTTCCAATGCTTCCACATCCTTCCTATAATGCGGCGACCAGAATTGCACGCAATACTTCAAATGCGGCCGCACCAGAGTTTTGTACAGCTGCAACATGACCTCATGGCTCCGAAACTCAATCCCTCTACCAATAAAAGCTGACACACCGTACGCCTTCTTAACAACCCTCTCAACCTGGGTGGCAACTTTCAGGGATCTATGTACATGGACACCGAGATCTCGCTGCTCATCCACACTGCCAAGAATCTACCATTAGCCCAGTACTCTGTCTTCCTGTTAATCCTTCCAAAATGAATCACCTCGCACTTTTCTGCATTAAACTCCATTTACCACCTCTCAGCCCAGTGCTGCAGCTTGTCTATGTCCCCCTGTAACTTGTAACATCCGTCCGCACTGTCCACAACTCCACCCACTTTAGTGTAATCTGCAAATTTACTCACCCATCCTTCTACGCCCTCCTCCAGGTCATTTATAAAAATGACAAACAGCAGTGGCCCCAAAACAGATCCATGTGGTACACCACTAGTAACTGGACTCCAGTCTGAACATTTCCCATCAACCACCACCCTTTGTCTTCTTCCAGCTAGCCAATTTCTGATCCAAACTGCTAAATCACCCTGAATCCCATGACTCCGTATTTTCTGCAGTAGCCTACCATGGGAAACCTTATCAAACGCTTTACTGAAATCCATATACACCACATCAACTGCTTTACCCTCATCCACCTGTTTGTTCACCTTCTCAAAGAACTCAATAAGGTTTGTGAGGCACAACCTACCCTTCACAAAACCGTGTTGACTATCTCTAATCAAATTATTCCTTTCCAGATGATTATACATCCTATCTCTTATAAACCTTTCCAAGATTTTGCCCACAATAGAAGTAAGGCTCACTGGTCTATAGTTACCGGGGTTGTCTCTACTCCCCTTCTTGAACAAGAGGACAATATTTGCTATCCTCCAGTCTTCTGACACTATTCCTGTAGACAAAGATGACTTATAGATCAAAGCCAAAGGCTCAGCAATCTCCTCCCTAGCTTCCCAGAGAATCCTAGGATAAATCCCATCCGGCCCAGGGGACTTATCTATTTTCACACTTTCCAGAATTGCTAACACCTCCTCCTTATGAACCTCAAGCCCTTCTAGTCTAGTAGCCTGAATCTCAGTATTCTCCTCGACAACATTGTCTTTTTCCTGTGTGAATACTGATGAAAAATATTCATTTAGCACCTCTCCTATCTCCTCGGACTCCAAGCACAACTTCCCACTACTGTCCTTGACTGACACTGGTCTTACCCGAGTCATTCTTTTATTCCTGACATATCTATAGAAAGCTTTAGGGTTACCCTTGATCCTATCTGCCAAAGACTTCTCATGTCCCCTCCTGGCTCTTCTTAGCTCTCTCTTCAGGTCCTTCTAGCTAACTTGTAACTCTCAAGCGCCCTAACTGAACCTTCATGTCTATCTTTACATAAGCCTCCTTCTTACTCTTGACAAGTGTTTCGACTGCTTTAGTAAACCACGGTTCCCTTGCTCGACCACTTCCTCCCAGCCTGGCAGGTACATACTTATCAAGGACACGCAGTAGCTGTTCCTTGAACAAGTTCCACATTTCCATTGTGCCCATCCCCTGCAGTTTTCCCCTCCATCCGATGCATCCTAAGTCTTGCCTCATCGCATCATAATTGCCTTTCCCCCAGATATAACTCTTGCCCTGCTGTATATACCTATCCCTTTCCATCACTAAAGTAAACTTAATTGAATTGTGGTCACTATCACCAAAGTGCTCACCTACCTCCAAATCTAACACTTGTCCTGGTTCATTACCCAGTACCAAATCCAATATGGCCTCGCCTCTCGTTGGCCTATCGACATACTGTGTCAGGAAACCCTCCTGCACACATTGGACAAAAACGGACCCATCTAAAGTACTCGAACTATAGCGTTTCCAGTCAATATTTGGAAAGTTAAAATCCCCCATAACAACTACCCTGTTGCTTTCGCTCCTATCCAGAATCATCTTTGCAAACCTTTCCTCTACATCTCTGGAACTTTTCGGAGGCCTATAGAAAACCCCTAACAGGGTGACCTCTCCTTTCCTGTTTCTAACCTCAGCCCATACTACCTCAGTAGACGAGTCCTCATCAAACGTCATTTCTGCCGTCGTAATACTGTCCTTGACTAACAATGCCACCCCCTTCCCCTCTTTTACCACCTTCCCTGCGCTTACTGAAATATCTAAACCCCCGCAACTGCAACAACCATTCCTGTCCCTGCTCTATCCATGTCTCCGAAATGGCCACAACATCGAAGTCCCAGGTACCAACCCATGCCGCAAGTTCATCCACCTTATTCCGGATGCTCCTGGCATTGAAGAAGACACACTTTAAACCACCTTCCTGCCTGCCGGTACACTCCTGCAACTTTGAAACCTTACTCATGACCTCACTACTCTCAACCTCCTGTATACTGGAGCTACAATTTGCTTCCCAAGCCCCTGCTGAACCAGTTTAAACCCTCCCAAAGAGCATTAGCAAATTTCCCCCCCAGGATATTGGTACCCCTCTGGTTCACGTGTAGACCATCCCGTTTGTAGAGGTCCCACTGACCCCCAGAATGTGCCCCAATTATCCAGAAATCTGAAACCCTCCCTCCTGTACCATCCCTGTAGCCACGTGTTCAACTCCTCTCTCTCCCTAATCCGCGTCTCGCTATCACGTGGCACGGGTAACAACCCAGAGATAATAACTCTGTTTGTCCTAGATCTAAGTTTCCACCCTAGCTCCCTGCATTCGTGCCTTATATCCCTATCCCTTTTCCTACCTATGTCTGTTGGCATTTAGGATTTGAGTTTCCGAGTAAATTATATCAGTTCTCAGGAGATGGGATATTCTCCTCTATTTTCATCTGGTACTAGCATCAAGTAATCCTCGCAAGAACATCGAAGGAACATGCATAGCATAGCCTTCTCCAAACAATACAAATAATGTATCTTAGCCATTGCTTTAGATTAGTATCCCAATTTTGATTCAAATGGCATTTCCATCAAGTCGGTCAACTAATTCAATAACAATGGCCCAGATTTTACGATCAGCGACAACGTGATGATACTCACTGTTTTGCTCAAACAAATCTACCCGCAAATATTTAACAATCACGGTGGTTTCACCTTTCCCAATAATAATTCCAATCTTGTGCCAGCTACAGGGATCTCCATTGCCCAGTAACAGTGACCTCACCAAGAAGTTTAAATAGCCAATCATACTGAAGTATTCTCATGGACAGCAAATCAGGAAGTAATATGTCAGTTTTATCATTCAATTTTGACAATTTTACAGAAGGCAAAATACAGATTGCGATGTACACATAGGGCTAATGTGGAAGCTGAAATATAAGAAACAAACTTCATAAAAACTAATAACTTTCATTATTTTAAAAAGTTATCGAAATTGTAGCATGGATTGGAGGAATTTGATATTCGACAAATACATTATTCTGAACCGGAGACGTTGTTCAGCAATAAATATGATTTAGTAAGTTATTAAAAACCCAGTTACACCTCATAACAAAAGGTGTACATTTTTAAAAGATTTTCACAGCATGACTAATGGCATAAAAAGTGCAGGTTCATATCACATCAATGCTTTCTAGTTGAGTTCCATCTCTGGAGGTTTCAACAGCACACCCTGGAGAGGAGCAAGGAATCACTGACAGAAATTTTTAGAGCTCTGTGTTTAACTGCATTTGTTGCCGTCAACTTCATAAGAGTGACGATGGAAAACGCTAGCAGTTTTACCATCCTTACAATTGGCAACTCTGGATTAGTGTGTGTACTATCAGAATGGATTATCTGTGTCTAAAGTCCCATACATTGTTGTAACCTTTCAAACTAGGTGTACACTACAGATTTAATTCTGTCAAGTAAAAGTAAGAGGTTGAGGGGCGACCTGATAGAGGTCGACAAAATTATGAGGGGCATAGACAGAGTGGATAGTCAGAGGCTTTTCCCCGGGGTAGAGGGTTAGAGGGGTCAATTACTAGGGGGCATAGGTTTAAGGTGCGAGGGGCAAGGTTTAGAGGAGATGTAGGAGGCAAGTTTTTTACACAGAGGGTAGTGGGTGCCTGGAACCCGCTGCCAGAGGAGGTGGTGGAAGCAGGGACGATTGTGACATTTGAGGGGCATCTTGACAAATACATGAATAATGGGAATAGAGGGATACAGACCCAGGAAGTGTAGAAGATTGTAGTTTAGTCGGGCAGCATGGTCGGCACGGGCTTGGAGGGCCAAAGGGCCTGTTCCTGTGCTGTACTTTTCTTTGTTCTAAAGATTCCTCATAGGTACAGAGCACAAAAGCAAGGACGCTATAACAGACCTTTACTGGTTTGGCCTCAAGTGGAGTACTGTGTCCAATTCTGGGCACCGTACTTGAAGAAAGAAAACTCTAGACAGGATTCAGAAAACGATTTATGAAAATAGTTCCAAGCATGAAGGGATTCAGTTATGTGGATTAATTGGAGAAGGAAGTGGTTCTCCTTCGAGAAGTGAAGACTGAGAGATTTGATAGAGCTGTTCAAAATCACATGGGATCTAGAGAGAGTAAATGCGAGAAATTTTTGCTGGTCAGTAATCATGGCCTTGATGCTTGTAGTGCCTACATATGAGAGGACACTGATGTCAGTGCTTCTGTCCTCCCACTTAACCTTCCACAGGCAGCATTGATGACATGACTCCAGTGCTTCCTATACATTGTCCATGTTTCAGCACCATACATAAATTGTCCTTAGTGTTCAAAATTGCCCTTGGTGTTGGGTGGGGTTACTGGGTTATGGGGATAGGGTGGAAGTGTGGGCTTGGGTAGGGTGCTCTTTCCAAGAGCCGGTGTAGACTCGATGGGCCGAATGGCCTCCTTCTGCACTGTAAATTCTATGATTCTATACAGTAAGGAAGGGATCACAACCATATGGTCGACCATGAGCTTGATTTTGGTTTTGATGTCGCGATCTTCAAACACTCACATCTTTGGGTGTCCAAAGGCTGCATCGGTAGATTTCAGGCAATGCTGAATTTGTTCGTCAGTATCAGCCTTCTGTGAAAGATAACTTCCAATGTACTGGAAATTTTCCACATTTTACATTTTCATCATGATTCCTAATCAATGGGGCTGGGGCACGTGCATTTGAAGCTTACTGTTGGAGAACTTTGCTTCTCTGAATGTTTCAAGTCCCATCTTCTTGTCTGCCTCAGTAAATACATCAACAAATCTCTGGAGATCCGCACTTGCTGCAGCATCATCAACGTATTGGATCTTTAGTGGCTGGCATCAGAGTGATCTTAACATTTGACTGGAGCCTTCTGAGATTAAATAGTTTGCCGTCCATTCAATAAATAATCTGCACTCCAGCAGGGAGCTTGTCTCTCGTCAGATGAAGCGTGACAGCAAGGAAGATGGAGAAAGGAATTGGCGTGATGACACAAACCTTGTTTATTCCTAACAAAAAGGGGACTATAATGGATCCATTGTTAAGGATCACCGCTCGTTCGTCATCATGAAGCAAAATATTTTGTGGCAGATCCATTCTTCAGCAGAATATTTCAGAGTGCTTCACAATGTGCAAGAGTTGAAGGCCGTTGTCAGGGCAAAGAATACTGTGTAAAGAGGATAACGTTCACATTTCTCTTGTAGTTGGTGAGTTCTAAAAATCATGGGCCAGATTCTCCGATTCTGAGGTTAAGTGCGGAGGATCTGTGGCATTATACATGGAAAAGAATAGCGGCGGCCCCTCACCGGGAGCAGCCGCGCCACGTAACACTCCCGGCCTCCACGGAGAATGGCCAGGTCCGTGGCTGCGCATGCGCACGGCAACGACCTGCCGTGGTCGCACCGTAAAACACTGCGCCGGCCATGTTCGGACCCGACCTGCCAGATCGTGGCCTAGCCAACCCCTGGCTGTCCCCCCAGCCCTTGCAGAAGCCCCCCCCCCCCCCCCCCCCCGGCCAGCAGCACGGCTCCCGGCCGACTGTGGCACCGCTGGACACAGTCTGCGGCCGCCTCACCGACTTTCTGACTGCTCAGACCACACGTCAATCGCGTGGCCGGGAATTCGGCCCTTCAGGGGTGGAGCATCAGGGGAGGGCCTTCCGATGACGCGCCAATGCCGTTCCAACACGTGCGGTGCAAAACACGATGATGCCATTTCAGAGGGGGCGAAGACTCGAAAACCGGCGTCAAATCGGCGCCGCACCCGATTTGGCCGTCGGAAGGGATTTTCCGCCCGATCGCCGATTACTGTTATCGGCTCGGGCAATGGAGAATCCCACCCATGGTGTCCTTGAGATCATTAAGGATTTCCTCTTAATTCCAAATCTGTCGTATAAGGGCATGGATGTGTGGCGTTTATTCCTTTCCTTTTTCAAAAATTCATTTCCGGGATGTGGGTGTCACTGGCTAGACCACCATTTATTACCCATCCCTACCTACACTTGAGAAAGTCGTGGGGAGCTGCCTTCTTGAACCTGTGCAATCCATGAGGTGTAGGTACTGTTGGGGAAGGCGTTCCAAGACCTTGACCCAGTAACAGTGAAGAAACAGCAGTATATTTCCAAGTCAGGATGGTGATTGGCTTGCAGAAGAACTTCCAGGGGTCATGTCCAAGTATCTGCTGCTCTTGTCCTGCCACCCGGTCATGGGGTTGCAAGTTGTTGCCTGAGGAACCTTGGTGAGTTCTTGCAGTGGTTTAGAATCATAGAATATCTACAGTGCAAAAGAAGTCCATTCGGCCCATAGAGTCTGCACTGACCCTCCGAAAAAGCATCCTATCTCGACCCCCACCCCGACCCTAAACCCGTAAGCCCACACATTCGTTATTGTCATGTGAGAGTCCCTTTAAGAAATGGATGTTTAAGCAATGTACCTTTAAGAAAACAATGATGTCAGAAAGTGGGTGGAGCTGAGCTCAGTTCTGCCATTTTGAAGTTTTAGTTTTGAGTTTGAAAGAGCTTGGGTGTGTGTCTGTGTTTTGCAGTGAGCTGGATTTGCTGTGATCTCTGCCATGAAAGACTATCTCTGGATCATTTGGGTGATTTAAACTCATAATAGTAAAGCCTTTAACCTGATGTGTTTCTGTTTAAAGGTGTTAAGTCTCTCTTGGATGTTGAAAGGAATAACTGAAGGATTATTTAGAGTTGTAAAATTTTCGGGGTTATCTTGGAAGTGAGGGGTGTTAAGACATCCAGTGTTTATTTGAGAGGTTAAGTTGAGTTCATGGAATAAACATTGTTTTGTGTTTAAAAACCCACGTATCCATAATTGTAATCCCACACCTAGGGAATAAGCCGTGTGCTCGGAAAAGCAACAAATACATTAAAGGGCGAGATTGGTTGAACTCCATGATACATTTTGGGGTTCTGAAAACGCCTCACCCATAACATCATGGCCAGTCCACGGGCGGGATTTTGGCTCGCTGATACCGAAATTGGGAAATGCGATTGGGCGGAGAATAGGTCGCGATGCCAAAATTGTGGAGGGTGCTGATTTGACGCCAAATCGCAATTCTCCGTCACTTCAACAGCGGCGTCAATGAGTTCCGGGATGCACGTACAGTAAACACAATTTGTATATCATTAGAGGGCCCGACCCGCTATTCTCCCAATCCTCCGCGACTCTCCGCCTCCGATGTGGGCCGAGTTTCCGACGGAATGGTTCACTTGTGCTTTTTAAAATCGTGAAACCGGCGTTGTGGCTGCTGAGGGAGAAAGAAGGGCTTTAGAAAGCGTCCAACATCTCCATCCTTTGCTGACAGTTATGCCGCTGGCCAGGGGGGCTTCTGCCAGGGTGGTTGGAGAGTAGCGGGGGATGTTCAGGAGATGGGCTGTGGGGTCGGGGTGGACAGGGAAGGAACACCATTGTGCAGCTGGAAAGGCAGCCATTCAGCTGCGTACGCCGTTGAGAGCCCACTGTGAACTTAGGGCCGCACGTCGTATAGGTTCCCCCCAAGGCCACCCCATAGACGCCCTCTGGCCCCAGCTGACCCATCAGCTATATGGACGTGCTCCAGCACAACCAGTTTCATCTTGTTGGCTGGGATGAGCGTGGGTGGGGATTATAATGTGTATATGCGACTCCAGCTTGTCAGCCTCCCGAGTGTCAATCATGGACCCTGTGAATCCAGTACCATTTCTCATTGGAATCGATTGTGTTCCATGTGGAGTCAGTGCTAGCCCCTCCACAGTCGCTGAATCAGCCCAGGTTCAACGCCAATTTTGCTGTCGTAAAAGTCCACGAACCCTGCCCCGGCGCCAACACTTAGTCTCAAGAATGGAGAGTCCAGCTCCACATCTTTGGAATTTGGGAGAAAACCGGAACACCCGGAGGAAACACACGCAGACACGGAGAGAATGTGTGAACTCCACAGAGAGCCTCAGGCTTGAATTGAACCCAGGTCCATGGTGCTGTGAGGCAGCAGTGCTAACCACTGTGCCACAGTGCATCTTGTAGATTGTACTTACAGCTGCCACTGTTCATTGGTGGTGGAAGAATTAAATGTTTATTAAAAGAGGTAACAATAAAGCAGCAACTTTGTCCTAGATTGTGTTGAGCTTCTTGAGTGTTGCTGGAGCTGCACTCATCCAGGCAAGTGGAGAGTATTCCATTACACTTGCTGGTACTGGACAGGATTCCTAGCCTTTGACCTGCTCTAGTAGCCACATTATTTATACGGCCAGTCCAGTTCAGTGTTTTGGTCAATGGAAACCCCTAAGTAGTTGATTGTGGGTGATTCAGAGATGACAATGTCATTGAACGTCAAGGGGTGATGGTTCGATCCTCTCTTGTTGGAGACGTTGCTTGGCACTTGTGTGGCATGAATGTTATTTGCCAGTTGTCATCCCAAGCCTGGATATTGTTCAAGTCTTGCTGCATTTGGACATGGACTGCTTCAGTCTCTGGGGAGTCGTGAATGGTGAACATTGTGCAGTCATCAATGAACATCCTCACTTCTGACCTTATGATGGAAGGAAGGTCATTAATGAAGCGGCTGGAGATGGTTGCACCTCAGACACTACCCTGAGGAACTCCTACAGTGATGATTGACCTCCAACCACCACAACCATCTTTCTTTGTGACAGATATGACTCCAACCAATGGCAGGTTTTCCCACTGATTCTCATTGGCTCCAGTTTTTCTAAGGATACCATATGAGGTCAAATGCTGCCTTGGTGTCAAGGGCAGTCACTCTCACCTCAACTTTGGCATTCAGCTCATTTGTCTAAATTTGAACCAAGGCTGAAATGAGGTCAGGAGCTGAGTGACCCTGGCAAAATCCAAACTGAGGGTCTGTGAGCAGGTTATTGCCGAGTAAGTGCCACTTGATAGCACTGTTGATGACCCCATCCATCTTTTTCCTGATGATCGAGAGTAGTCTGATGGGGCGGTAATTGTCCGGGTTGGATTTGTCCTGTTCCTTGTGTACATCACTTACCTGGCTGGATGCCAGTGTTGTAGCTGTACTGGAACAGCTTGGCCAGGGGCATGACAAGTTCTGGAGCACAAGCCTTCTGTACTTTGCTGGAACATTATCAGGTTCCATAGTCTTTGCAGTATTCAGTGTCTTTTATCACGTGGACTGAGTTGAATTGGCTTAAGACTGACATCTGTGATGCTGAGGGCCTCCGAAGGAGGCCGACAGGGGCCATCCATACGGCACTTCTGGCTGATGATTGTTAGAAATGCCAGCCTTGTCTTTTGCACAGATGTGATGGGTTCTTCCATCATTGTCGATGGGTATGTGTGTGCAAATAGTCCTGCATTGTAGTTCGACCAGATTGGCACCTCATATTTTTTGTTATTCCTGGTGTTGCTCCTGGCATGCCCTCCTGCACTCCTCATTAAACAAGTGGTGAACCACTGGGGGGGATACGCTGGGTCATGATTTTACAGATTGTAGTTAGTGCAATTCCGATGCTGCAAATGGCCCACAGCGCCTCTTGGATTGCCCGGTTTTGCGTTGCTAGATCTGTTCAAAGTCTATCTCATGTAGCACGGAGGTAGTGCCACACAATACGATGGAGGGTATCCTCAAAGGGAAGACTGGACTTTGTCTCCACAAGGACTGTGCGGTGGTCACTCCTACTGATAATGTCATGGACAGACGTATCTGCAGCAAGCAGGTTGGTGAGGTTGAGGTCAAGTGTGTTCTTCCCTCTTGTTGGTTCCCTCAACACCTGCCGCAGTCCCAGTCTAGCAGTTATGTCCTTTAGGACTCGGCCAGCTCATTCTGTGGTGGTACTACCGAGCCACTCTTGCTGATGGATACTGAAGTCCCCCAGAGAACATTCTGTACCCTTGCCAGCCTCAGTGCTTCTTCCAAGTGGAGTACAAATAGAGAAGTACTGGTTCATTAGCTGAGGGAGGATGATATGTGGTAATCAGCAGGAGGTTTCCTTGACCATGTTTGACCTGGTGCCATGAGACTGCGTAGCGTCCAGAGTCGATGCTGAGGACTCCCAGGGCAACTCCTCCGACTGTATACCACTATACCACCACCTCTGCTAGGTTTGCCTTCTCGATGGGACAGCATGAAGGGGGTGTCCAGCAATGAGATGTCTTAAAACTGAATAGCCAGCATGCCACTAGAATAGTTCTACATAAGTTAGTTTATTAAGGATTGGGTTAATTATAGAAAGTGTACTGGGTAATCATTATTAACCATTAAACCAGTATTTTGGGACATAGCAGTGATAATCATGTAAACTCTAGCTACAGGTAGTGGCCACAATGCATGATGGGATTTTGGCTAGCGAACTTGCCCATGTTTTTGAGACACAGGAGATGTGTGGTCAGCAGATTACTAGTAAATACGTTTTTATCAGTGGCCTCTAATATCCTCTGGAACAATGCATGAAGTGAAAAGGAAGCCCCTTTTGACATCCTGTACCCTCTGAAACAATTCATGGAGTAAAGAGGGTATCAGTTCTGCCATCCTGTCTACATCCCTAATGAACAACGAGTGAACAGGTTGTTAGAATGGGGAAAACAACTTAAACTGAACTTAAAACCTTTGGTAAACAACAGGTGACAGGATGAGGCTCAATCATGGGTTGATCGCAAATTTGTGGATAAGCTTGAACATGACAGGGATTGGATCGAGTCCAACTGGGGTGGGCTATTGATTTTTGGAAATTGTATAATTGATGTGTTTTTATCAGTGTCCAGCAGATCGATCTTGGCATTATCCAGGTCCATCTTTCATGTACACGAAACCAAGCTTGGGATAATAAATAGCCACCTTTCCCAGGTTGTGTGTCTGCTTCTTTATTAAGCTAAGGCCGAACAATGAGGGACGAACCCCACGTTAAGGCTGGCTCAATACTCAGGCCTTGGAAAACACTCCTACACAGCACATTCGCAGGTATGGGGATGGTGATGTCTGGGACATTTTTTGTAAGGTGTCCTCGGTGCTTACAAATTTCAGCGATGACTTCATCATCTCCTGCTGCTTTATTGTTCTTCACTCGTATGATAGTTTTTGTCTGGTATATACAGGGTTAATGTGAGACTGAATAAAGTACCGTCCACACAATGATATAAGAAGACACAAAATTCAAATCTAGGACCAGTGTGGTGCTGGCCAGAAATGTGTTAAGACCTCTGGTGGAGATAGCACCTTGCTTATATTTTTCACTGAATGTAAATATTCAGTCTCAAATAGTTAATAAAGACTTGCTCTTAACATGCAGAAGATTACAAAGACTTCCTTAATAGAGACTTTCTGTAACCAACACCATTGCAAACAGCTTTCATCACTTTGATAGGTGTTGGCAGTGTTCCGGGCTCGTCTCTGAGTGTTGTGGGATGGAGTTCAAAACACTCGTCAACAATTGATTCTTGATTGAAAAGGTCTTCAAAATGCTCACTCCAATAAGCAGTGACAGCTTCCTTTTCCTTGATCAGACCCCCACCCAGCCTTAGGAATCAGAGGAACTGTTCCTTGAGTGCTTGGGCCATGAAGGGGCTTTGTGACAGTGAGGAAGCCATGTATTTCATTCATTTCAAAGAGATATTGAATTTCTTTTACCATGTCTGTCCACCACATGTTCTTCATGTCGAGGATGCACGTTTGCCCATCGGCGTTTACTTGTCGGAATGCCACTTCAGGTCATTCTGCCAGGTGCAGAAAGTCTTGTGCTTTCAATCATTCTGCTCATTGATGTCCTGATCATTTTCATGAAAGCAATCCTGATGTTTCCTGACAAAAATCGAAATGTCTGCTGACGTTGATGATATTGACCTTAAGGACAATCAAGCACGATAGACATTCTTCTTCTGTTCGTGATTGAAGTTTGAAACGTTTTTCATGAAACATTGTGGAAATTGGTCTCTTTTGATTGGATCCTTCAAGAGCTTAAACATTGATTTCATGGACATCTCTTCCATAGTGCCCATCATTCTGTAACCAATCTTATTCACATAATTGAGTGGCTATATCCGTGCTCGGTCCAGCGGTCATTAGTCCCTGTCATCGCTCTGGTGGTGTGGATAACTTTATGATGCTTGGCATGGACAATGAAGTAACCAATGAGGTGTCAGTGTATGGCTGTTGCCCTAATGTTTTGTACTTGTTCTTCTCGTGGAACAGGGCATTGGTGATGATAAGCCCATGTTCTGCATTTGATAAAGAGGAGAATACGATTCAAGTTGACATTTCCAGTTCCTCCCCTACCAAGAATTGCATTCCAGAGATTGGCATCTCCTCCAATTCTGACAGGAAGACTCCGGAAGAATAACCTCCCCTACTTTGGAATCCCACAAAGCACTTGATCAGATTTGGCATGGGCATCATCATCGGTTTTGTTGTCACCATGCAGAGTTGGGACATATGCAACGATCACAGATTGGCTCCCTGCCAGTTTGAGATGAAAAGTCATGAGGCGCTTATTTATTCCAAGTTCATTTTTGATCCAAACCCTGCGTTCTTCTTCTTAATTCCCTTTTGAGAAGTATAGCCACCTCAGAATTTCTTGAGCTGCCCAGCTCACCAGGTCCCAATTACAGAGGCGATGTCAATGTCCTATCTCCAGAGTTCTTGGGTGTGAAACTCATTGTGACTTTCTGGGCTTTCACTCATAGGTGTATCCTTATATTGCGGGCCCAAAACCTTACTCCTTCTATCTTTTGTGTGTCACTACCACAGACAGTGACCCCTGTGGACATGGCTATCCAGATGAGGGGCTGGAATCTCTGGTCCCCCAGCCCCATGCTTCTTGGTGGCGCGCAGTTACCTGACAGCGGGATTGACTTCTCTCCCCACTTATCAATGGGGTTTCCCATTGAAGCCACCCCACGCCGTTGGGAAATCCACAGGCGGAGAAGCGCCGCAGGCAGAACAATGATTCACAATGGCCGCAGAATGCTGGCTGAGATGCTTAGGGGCATCTTTTCCCATCAATATGGGGTGAGAAGAGTTGATTCTAAAGAGGGCTGCTCAGTCACAGTTACATCTGCTGAAAAACCTCATCCAAGTGCTAGATGACCATCTTGTACCCGACTTCTGCATGCCAGGTAATGAATAGAAATGTTCAGACATCACTATCGCTACCTCTGCTGCCATTTGCTGGTCCCTGAAGGGATTTGGAAAATGTGCTTGGAAAGAAGTATGCCAGTATGTGACGGGCGGGATTCTCTCAGCCCGGGGCCGGGCCGGAGAATCCCCGCGACCGGCACGAATCACGCTACACCGCCCCGACTCCGGCACGCTCTGCGGAGAATCGGCGCCATTGGCGCCAGCGTGGTTGGCGCAGCGCCGGTTGGGGGCCGCTTTACGCGGCCCGGGATGGGCCGAGCAAGAAGTCGTGAAAAAGCCGAGTCCCACTGACGCCGTCCACACCTGCTCTCAGCCGGCATGAACTCGGTGTGGAAGGGTCGGGGGGCGGCCTGTGGGAGGGAGAGGGGGTCTAACCTTGGGGGGGCCTCCGATGTGGCCTGGCCCGCGATTGGGGCCCACCGATCGGCGGGCCGGCCTCTCTGGCTGCGGGCCTACTTTCTTCCGCGCCGGCCCCTGTAGCCCTGTGCCATGTTGCGTCGGGGCCGGCGCGTTGATGGGTGGCACTGCGCATGTACGGACCCCGCGGCACCCAGTTGACGCCGGGATCAGCAGCTGGAGCGGCATGAACCGCTTCAGTGCCATGCTGGCACCCTGTAGGGGCCAGAATTGCTGATGCTGAGGCCGTGTTGACGCCGTCGAGAAACGAGATTGCGTTTCCGACAGCGTCAACACTTAGCCTCAGGATCACAGAATCCTGCCCGACATCTTTTTTAAAATATATATTTTATTCCAAACATGATCAAATTCTTATGTACAAAGGCTTAACTGTATGATGCAAAGGCTTAACTGTATGATGCAAACAGTTTGTCATTTTTATTTTAACAAAGTAACAGCAACAACCCTAAATCCCCTATCCCCCCTTTGCCCCACTATCCTCCCTCCCTTAACTCCTCCTCTCCTAACCCTCCTGCCCATCCCCCTAGCTGCTGGCCGCAAACAGGTCCTTAAAGAAAATGACGAATGGCATCCACCTGGAATAGAACCATTTTTCCAGCCCTCTCAGGTTATCTTTAATCTTTTCCAATCACAAGAATTCTGCCTGGTCACTCAACCATGCGGAGGCCCTGGGTGGCACCGCCAGCCTCCATCCAAGCAGGACTCGCCTCGATGACACCAAGGAGGCAAAGGCCAAGGAGGAAAGGGCAACCAAGGAGGCAAAGGTTGGCGTAGTAGTTAGCACTGCTGCCTCACAGCTCCAGGGTCCCTGGTTCAATTCCGGCCTTGGGTGACTGTCTGTGTGGAGTTTGTACGTTCTCCCTGTGTCTACATGGGTTTCCTCCGGGTGCTCCAGTTTCCTCCCACAGTCCAAAGATGTACAGGTTGGGTGGATTGGCCACGATAAATTGCCCTTAGTGCCCAAAATGTTAGGTGTGGTTACTGGGTGGCAGGGATTGGGTGGAAGCGTGGCCACAAGTAGGGTGCTCTTTCCAAGGGTCCACGCAGATTCAATGGGCCAAATGGCCTTCTTTTGCACTGTAAATTCTATGATTCTATGTAAACCTCCCCCTCCCTGCCCCCCACCATCACCTCCCACCTCAAGGAGCTCTGAGGAGTCTGACACTTCAAAGATCGCCACCAGCAGACACGGCTCTAGTTTGGCCCCAACAATCTCCGACATTGTCTCAAAAAATGAGACCCAGTACCCTACTAGCTTGGGGCAGGACCAGAACATGTGTGGGTGATTCACAGGCCCCACTGAACAATGCTCAAACCTGTCCATCGCCCCAGGGAAGAATTCACTCATAGCGTCACAGTTAAGTGCACTCTATGTACTTTAAACTGTATCAGGCTCAAACTAGTGCAGGAGGATGTAAAGTTCCCCCTATGCAGGATCTCACTCCACACCCTTCCCTCTATCCCTAGGCCCAGCTCTGATTCCCGCTTACTGTTCACTTTTTCTATGATGATTTCCCCAACTCCAGCAAACACTCCTATACACCGGAGATCTTCCCTTGCCTCATCGCATCCCGTGATAGCATCCTATCTATCAATGTGGTCTCGGCAACTCAGGAATGAAGACAACTCTTTAAGATTAAGGTTCCTCACCTGCAACTAACTAAATGCTCTTGCTCTTGGGAATTAAAATTTCTCCTCCATCTCCTCTGCACCCGCAAACCAATCTTCCACAAACAAATCCCTGAACCTCTCAACCGCTTTTCTTCTGTGACATCTTTAAATGTGGAGAAACAGTGGCACACTAGCTTACACACATGTCCAGCTGGGAGGAAACATTGATCCATTGGTAAGGAAACGAGGTCAATTGGAGGTTTCATTCTGCTGCAGCCTTCATCCACTGGGACAGCCTTTGAGATATTCCAGATGGCACCGTCTCCTCCACCTGTTCTGCCGTTGAGGACTTGTTTGCCTCAGCCGAGATTCTCCGAGCCTCCGCGGCAAAATCGCGCTCGGCGCGGGGGCGGACAATGGGGCGTCAGACCCGTGATCGGGTCCCCGCGGCCATTCTTTGCCGGCAGCTGGCCGAGTTCCCGCTGGCGTGGTTCTGTCATGGTTACACCCATTGGGCATACGGAGTGGCGGCTGCCGTGGCCACCCTGGTGGGGGGTGAGGGGGATCCGTCACCGGGGGGGGGGGGGGGGGGGTGGGGGGCCTCCAGGACGGCCACGGTTCCGATCGGGGGTCACCGATCGGCGGGCGCGCGTGACCTGGGGTGGGCCTATTTGTTAGGACCGGCTTGCTGCGTGGGTCCGCCAATGTTGCGCAGGTCCGCCACCGCAGGCAGCTGCCGCGCGCATGCGCAGACCCACGGAAGTGCAGGGCCCCATATCGGCAGCCGGAGCTACCTGGAGCACTCCGGCGCCCTGCTGGCCCCCTTCAGGTAAGTGAATCGCTGGGCCAAGGGGTGATTGGTATTTACGCCGGTGTCAACACTGAGCTGCCGTTTCGGGGAATCCCGCCCCTGATCTGCCGAGTATTTCTAGGATTCTTAACAGGCCTTCATGGCAACTGAAACGGCCCAGGACAGAAGGAATGCCACCGTACTTCATTCCACTCAGATCAACCCTTTCTTAACTCATCGCCCATATTCCATGCCTGGGATGCGGGGATGGATGTTGGAAATGCGTTCACCAATCAGCACACAAAACTTACCGAACATTCGCAGTTCTTCGAACAAAGGAGGGAATGCTGCAAGACCAAGGTGATTCCTGAATGCAAATTTGTGAGCCATTTGCTTCTATATACTTTTCTATAAAACCAATGAAGTTAATAGTCTGTAAATTGCTTTGTCCAGTACAGTTAATTGAAACTGCATTCTAATATTTCCATGACACCTTGACACATTAACATTAATAAAGTTTGATCGTCATAATTTTTGATGTAGCTCTATTTGTCATCTTAAAGGGTTAAGGTATCTGGTTATAAACTGTCAAACTTATATGGATGTTTAAGAAATCAATTAATTATTCATTTGAACTTTCGTTCTGTCTCTTGTTTTCCTGCACTTTTCCAGCTACAATTCTTCGGAATCTTAATTAATGACAGATGCTATTCGTTATGACAGAATGCCATTCCTGAAAGGTCAGATTGTGTCCCTGAAGCAGGCGTATTATCTAAATTCATTACCTATCAGAACCCAGTCAAGTAATAACATATGGGCCGGTGCTGCAAAATAATTACTCGGCATCAGCTTTCAGTACATATTCCCTATTCCAGAATGGATGAACATTGCTGTGGTGATTAGATATAAAGGAACGTGTTGTTTATGAGCCAGTCTTCACAAGCTACCATATTTTCCTATATAACAATAGTCCAAATGCTTTGATATGTGACAAATACTTTGAGGAATTTTGATAACGTGTTAATGCACAAAATCAATGTCAATGTTACCCAAATGTTATTTAATAAAGACATTTGCCGTGCTTCTGTCCACAACAATATTCAAACAAAATAGGAGAAAAGAAAAGTAAGTAACTGCGGATGCTGGAATCTGAAGCAACAACAGAAAATACTGGATAATCGCAGCAGGTGTGGCAGCATCTGTGGAGAGAGAAGGGAGCTCACGTTTCGAGTCTGGATGACTCTTAAAAGCTGAGGCTGTTTCCCTATTGCGTTGCATTTTCATTCTTACTGCTCGACAGTAAAATAGTTGGTGGGTTGTTTAACATATTTCTGATCTGCTACTGCAGGTTTTCCACGTAGCTGTGAATGTCAGAAGGTGGCTGTATTCCTCTGCCAACACCACACATGCTCAGTTGTATGCACGACTGGTACCTTTACAGAGTGCAATGCGCAGCAGGGCACATGCGTGGTCATCGCAGGCCCCAGAATTGCAAATGTTATAGCGCCAGTGGCATCAAGTAAACATTTTTAACAATCCGCCACCATCCACAAGTCACCCCAAGCCTCACAGACAGAGACTGGAAACAGCAAGTGGCAAATGGGACCCACATTGTCCTGCCTGTCCTCACCGACAATCCCCAATTAAAATGATACATCACGTTGGTGTCGTTTTAGAAATGTATTAAAACATGAAGGGCGGGATTCTCCGGCTGTTCACTGGCAGCGGGAATCTCAGGCCTCACTGGCAGCGCACCCCCGCCCGTGTGTTAAGACCCCATTGGAAGGCAGCAGGAGTAGAGAATCCTGCTGCAAGCGAATGGAGTGGCCAAATTCACTGTCCTCGTTAGCAGTGGTAGCGGGTCAGACTCGCAACGGAGAATCCCGCCCCAAATAGCGAAAGAAATGACCGGGGAGAGAGAGAAAGCAGAAGAGACAGAGACAGTGAATTTTTTGAAATTTAGGACCAGCTATTTAATTAGTTCAGAGAGATGGTCCGTCTGGTTGCTTTATGTTTTTTCGTGTGGTATAAATAATTTGGGGGATACGTGAGCAATGAAATAAGATTCATTGTTAAAAGTTTGAAGATTGCCAAAAAGAAGATACCACCATTTTTGTGAGTGGATTTGGGCCTCCGGTAAATGAAGTAATTCGATTCTGCACATGCAATAACAAGTGCGCACGTGCAGACAGGCTATTCTATGTTGGCAAGAGGCACAGTGTTAAACAATCCTTCTTTTATTTTTGAGCCTTCTGTTACAAGTCATTGATTTTGGTTCACATGCTTCCTGAGAATGTGATTGCATCAAGGGATTCTGTGAATAAAGTAAATCCGTCAGATGTAACTCATTGGTAATAATGAGCGTTTAACGTCCCTCAATATTCAGTGCAATGGTCTGTACAAAGGTATCGTTATTAGACGAATCTTCCGTGGAGTGGCAATCATTGTCGGATTGACACTCTGCTCCTATTTTCTTACTTTAGTTTGGAGCTCCGCATCTCTCACCTAAACCTCTGACCTGGGCCGGTTGAGAAATGAGTAGCATATCTGCTTCTGCACTGCTCCAGTGTGATGTAGGAACATTGGGGAATTAAAACCATGCCCCTTTATACAGCGCAAGCTGCCATATACCGCCAAGTTTGAATGTCCCAAAGCCACTTTGACAAGCCGAGGATGAAGGCAAGTGTGTTAGACGAACAGGATGGGTTGGTGAAGTGGGGGAGGTGGTAGTCAAGTGGGGGGTTCGGGAGATGGTCAGGTGTTTTCAGATAGTAGGAGGAGTTAGTAGGTGGTGGGGGGCAAGTCAGGGTGGTGTAGTGAGGGGTTGGCTGGGGAGGTGTTGGGGGTTTTGAGGGATAGTCAGTTGATCAGAGGGATCTGGGAGTGGGGCTTAGTCAGATGATCACAGCGTTTGGGGCTATTCAGGAAATGGAGATTTGGCTGGGATGTTGGTGGGGGGGGGTTAATCTGGATGATGGGTAGTGAAGGTGGGGAGGGTGGTGGAGGGTGGGAGGACGGTTAAGGGGTGGGGGTAGTCAGAGGTGGAGGTAGTCAGTTGTCTGGGGGCCTAGTTGGAGGGGTCAGGGGGATTGAATCAGGTAGTCAGTTTTATAGTTTACCAACTTAATTGCTTCCAACATTTCATGGGTAACTATTCAGTTAAGCAAGTCATAACCATCCGAAGTCTCCAACTTTAAATCAGAGTTTTGGAGGATTCCAGATACAGAGTAATTGCCCAACAGAAGATGCCGCTCCTCCCCCCTCCTCCTCCCCCTCCTCCCCCCCCCCACCCCCCCCCACCCCCTCCCCCCACCCCCCCCCCCCCCCCACCCCCCTCCCTGAGTGCATCTCCTCCAGAATCTCCTGAGGTGCAACCCTTTGGGGAACAGAAGATTTGGGCCAATGCTTTCTAATCCTGTTGCCTCAGGCACAATCTTGGCACCAAATAGCTAAACGTACTTTGAGAACATCCTAATTGACCCAGGTGGTATAGCATTTCACATCTGCTGTGCTTAATCCCTCCCAGCAGAAAATCAATTTCTCCCACTCCAAGAGCACATGCCAGAAGGATCTAGTTATATTGGATGAGACATATTACTGTCCTCCAAATGATGGGATAGAAATGGAAGAAGTGCTTATTTAAATAAGAAAGGAGTCAGAATAGCAAAATTATTGGGTGGATTTCTCTGATAATGGGGCTATGTCCTCACGCCCGCGGGAAAACGGGCGCGAATCACTCTGGACTTACCTGGAGAAAGTCCAGAGTGATTCTCCATTTTAAAGGGGGCTAGCAGGGCCACGGAGTCGTCCTCGCAGCTCCGGCTGCCAATACGGGGCCCTGCACTTCCGGCCGTGGGTCCGCACATGCGCACGGCGGAGGCGGAAGAGACTCTCCCCACTGCGCATGCGCGGGAAACTGTCGGCGGCCGCTGACGCTCCCGCACATGCGCCGCATTTCCGCGCCAGCTGGCGGGGCAACAAATGCCATTTCCGCCAGCTGGCGGGGCAACAAACGCCATTTCCGCCAGCTGGCGGGGCGGAAATCCCTCCGGCGTCGGCCTAGCCCCTCAATGTTGGGGCTCGGCCCCCAAAGATGCGGAGCATTCCGCACCTTTGGGCCGGCGCGATGCCCGTCTGATTGGTGCCGTTTTTGGCGCCAGTCGGCGGACATCGCGCCGTTGGTGGAGAATTTCGCCCAGGGTTCGAGTTCGTGGTTTGCAAGTCCCGCTAGAGTGCAGGTGTGGAGGTAAGCTGGTTCTTGGAGTCAGCAGCTCATCTCCCAAAATTGTTCAAAGACTCCCTAAACCTCACCCCGCACCCCAAACCACCCATACTCCCATACTACCCCTTTCCCCCCCAACAACCCCTCATGTTCCTAATTTCTCAGATCCTGATGCCCTTCGGATCACCCATGTGCCCTCCATGGGTGTTCATATTCTCTGTGCCACCTCATGTCCTCTCCATGCCTCTATGTTTCCTCCACTGCTACTCTCCAATATCCTCCTGTAGGACCACAAAGTATCAATGGGAATTCTTTGAAATGAAAAAAATGTAAATAAAGTTGAATTGAAAAAAGTTTAGTGGAAAAATAAACTCGGGTCAAATTACTAAATCTCATCCAGAATGTCATTGATACCGCAAACAAGACAACTCTACTCCTGGAGAAAATAATGAAATCCCTTAAGAGGCCATTAAGCTGCGTAAAGCGGGATTTTTCAAACTCAGGGCCGCAACCCGCGGGTGGATCACGGGCGGGTGTCAGGAGGGTCACGGAGCGATCGTTTGTGTCATTACCAATTGTGGGAAGAAATCTCCAATGGCCATGACCGGCTTTTAAGAATGCCAGCCGCAGACAGTCCTCAATTGGTTGTGGCGTTTGACGGGGCGGGCAGCGTGAGGCTGGGCTGTGTGCTGGTCACCGCCAGGCCAGGTTTATCGGCGAGGAATACCGATCAAATGAGGCCAGTCAATATGGCTGATAGATGTGAGCACTGGAAGAAACATACAGTCATCACTTTGTGTCCCCAGTACCTGGAAACCAGGAATTAAGTGCATTTGATGAGAATTGTAGCCACCTGGGATGGCCACTTCCCGATTACAAAATGGACACTTTGCAAAGATTGCAGGGAAAATGGACAATACTGAGAAAACAAGCAGGTTCAGAGTTTGTCTGTTGATTAGAGCCGCAGCTCCCAGACAAGACCAAAACTGCAAAGCAATTACCATACTAATGAGCCATCTCCGGGGACAAAAGAATAACATTTAAGTAAACGATACCAAGGCAGACGCCCCGGCGCCACAGGAGACCAGAACAAAGCAGGCCAACGGCCACCTAGGACACGCCCAGCCATCAGGGCACCCAGCCCTTTATTGGAGGAAATCGATAGGAACGATTGAGAAACGGCCCAATTAATTGGGGCCAAGTTCAAGGCCCGCCCAAAAGCACGTGAAGCTCCCTTTGGGTATAAGAAGGATCCCCCAGGAGAGAATCGCTCTCTTGGCTCAGGCTCTCACCAAGGAGTGACCTGCCCAAAAGCTGCACCAGAACAAGTAAGTCCAAGGTCAACGCACGCTACCAGACAGACGATCTTCGCTGTTCCCCTTCACCACTTCAACCCCAGCAGCCTCAGATCCGAACAACGGCCATTGTTCCGCTGACTGAGTGGGCGCCCGAAGCTTAGTATAGGCTTTAGCAGTAGTGATAGTTTAGTCTGTAGTATTTGTGCATGATCATATTTAACTGTGTGTGTACATAAATAAGCATTTGACTTTGAACTAACTAACTGGTGTATCGAGTCTTTGATCAGTATTCAGTTTGAACCTTGTGGCGATATCGAAAGATGCCTGGCGACTCTAGAGCAAAGCGTAATTAGAATTAAGGAAGGCGACCATATTGACCGCCATATTCAGAGCCAAATTAAGAGAAACACAATTCGCAACAGAATGGAGAAGGAGTTTACTTGGATGTTTGGATAGTGAAATGTAGTGGAACCAAGAAGAAATATTGTGACATTGTCTGTCTTTGGCAAGTTACTTTGTCTCGTCAAAAGTCATAGTTTGTAAAGTAAAAACAAGATTGTAATTTTTCCTGTACTTATTTAAATTTCTAAAGAAATGGGAATATATTTAAAACAACGTTTGTGCGTAAATGTAATGATGCACATGTTCAACTGAAATTGTTTTAATTTTCAGCAGTAAAAAGTCCTAAACTTGGAAAAATCAGGGGCGAAATTCTCCTACCCGCCCCGCCACATTTCTGCCCCGACCGGCCGGCGGGAGTCTCCGTAACACCGGCCGGTCAATGGGGTTTCCCATTGTGGGGCATCCCCACGCCGTCGGGAAACCCCCGGGCGCCGGCAAAACGGAGACTCCCGCCGGCGGAGAATGACGCCCCAGGTATTGGAAATAAATTTTCAAAGTAAAAAATAGAAAGCCGGATGCGACCGGCCTTTAAATATAAATGATAAAGTTTGTCCGCCAGATGCAGCGCCAGAGAGAAGGTCACACACCCATCACATACGTTGATGCCACGCACCCTGTATATCAGTGATTTGGGCGTGAAATCTGGTTTAACACACTGGGCTAAATAGCTGTTTTTTAAAGCAGACCAAGGCAGGCCAGCAGCACGGTTCAATTCCCGTACCAGCCTCCCCGAACAGGCGCCGCAATGTGGCGACTAGGGGCTTTTCACAGTAACTTCATTTGAAGCCTACTTGTGACAATAAGCGATTTTCATTTCATTTTCATTTCATTTCAAATCACGAAGGAGAGATTCCTTCATTTTGTAGCTGCCCGCAATCACGCAATGGTCTGTGTGAAGAACTGAAGATAGATTATTTTGTAATAAGGAAGAGAGGGTCAGAGCCACAAACAGGCCAGGATCTCACAACTGAATCTGCTGGAGAGAACTTCGCAGGAGAGTCCACGGCAGGACAAAGCAGTGCTGGTGTGAGCAGTAGCCCAAGCTCCATACCTCTGGTGAACAAACAATTAAGAAGAAACGGAAATCGGGAGCAGTAGAAAGATGATTTCTTGAGGTATGGCTTTAATTGTGGCAATGCAAATCAGGATGCAAAACCCATCTGTGGTACATGTAGGGAAGTACTGGCAAATGAATGTTTAAAACCTTAAAATCTTCAACGGCATTTGAAGACTAAGCATGGTGAGTTCGAGCAATAATGGTATATCGCGAAGGTCAGTCGACATGGGCCACGAACGTCAGCCAAAGTGGGCCCTGAAGGTCCATCACTTGGTAAAGGTGGGTCCTGGGAAAAAAAGTTTGATAAACACTGGTGTAAAGAAACACCCATGCATTGATAAACCACATCACTGTAACTGAATTACTCATACAGGGGGGGGGGGGGGCTACCATGGATTAGACGGGCCGAATGGCCTCCTTCGGCACCTACAAATATCCCATGATTCCAGTTGCATGATTTGAAAGCAAGCTGACATATTTTGAATGTTTGGCGAGGTTAAGTCATGTGATTATTCAGGTAAAGCTGCCATAGTCCCAGATGACCAGAGGCTACTTTCCATTTTGAGGGGGAGAGCTGACCGGTGGTGGTGTAACCTGAGGATCACCATACCTCAGGCGAGGGACAAAGTTGAGAATAACCTCAGCTGGTACGGGAATTGAACCCGGGCTGCTGGCCTCGTTCTGCATCACGGACCAGTTGTCTAGCCCACTGAACTGAACCAATCCCTTCCGTGAGCACAATATTCAGTTTCACAGCTTGATATATGCTTTGCCAAGCTTACACTTGTTACCACTGGAAGAAGGTTGTTGATTTGAGAATTGAATGGCGACGCCATTATTATTGCCACAGGAATACTCTAGAAACAATACAGATACATGTTTGAAATAAAATTGCAATTGATATTCTCAAAAGTCTGGCAATCTCATCTCACTCTCTTTTGTACTCATTCATTTTAAGTTTTTCATTCAGGTTTGCTTGTTTTATGCTATCTCTGTTTTAATTTTTATTTTTTTGCAGCATGTTGTCTCTCATTGTCTCGCTCCACTCCCCAGAGCTGTCTAAATGTGGAAAGAGAAGGAAAATTCTTCATTCTTTGTTTATTATCGTTTCACTGTGAGCTAAGGTTTGTCATTATGTCAGAGCCACAGGTCTCTGTACAATTAAAATAACCATAATCTAGGCGCTCTTAAAATCACTTGTGTATTTACATGGTCCCCCACATTGGACTGGATTTTTACATGTCCTCGTCGGGTGTGTTTTTGGAAAGGGGGGGGGGGGGGCACTTAAAATAGGCCAAGTGGCTGGCCCACCACTTACCCTCCATCCCCCAAACTGATCTCTAAAATATGGGTGGGTGGTTAAATTGGCAGCCTGCCGACCATATGTATCAAATAATTAAATCGTCAGGGGAACCTCCCCGCCGCTCAACCCGCCCCCTCCACCAAAAAAATGTAACTCCCTCACTTCCTTGTGTGCTGCCTGTCCTCCAAAACTTTCCCTCCCCCACCACTGCCCCAACCCTGGAGTTTAGGATCACTTGCTGCTCTGAAACACCAGGACATCCCTTCCCAGGGCAGCCATAATCTTCTTTGTGTTGCTTTTGGTGTTGCTAGCAACCTCTCCTACTGCGTTCTGATGCCACATACAATCCCCCTACCCCAAAGCCACTCTACCCTACCCCCACCCCTGACAACCCACCTTGACTAGCTCCTCCCCCGACCCAGGACTACACCCCAACAATCCAACTCTTGTTGCCACCCCACAGAAGATTTGAACTGAGAGTTTAGTTGGGAATCAAACTAAATTCTTATCCTCATTTATCTTTAAATTGCTGCTGGTGCTCTGGTGCTCTGGTGACTGCCCACTGACAGCAGAAGAACACAAGAAACTGGAGCCATTCAGCCCTTTGAGCCTAACAATAAACTTATGGCTAATACTCCACCTCAAATCCACATTCTGATGCTATCCCCTCTGAATGTCCTTAGTACCCCAAAACCTAATGGTCCTTGACTTGAGTAAGCTCAACAATTCAGCATCTCCACCTCTGTGGAGTAGAGAATTCAAAAGGTTCACAACCCTCTGAGCGATGCAATTTCTCTTCATTTCAGTCCGCAATGGCCAACCCTAAACCCTGATATTGTAAACCTGAGTTCTTGGTTCTTTTAGGAATTAGGAACAGAAGTAGGCAATTCAGCCCTTCGAGCCTGCTCCACGATTCAATTAGACCATGGCTGACCTCTTCCTGGTCTCAAATCCACCTCCTTACCTGTTCCCCATATCCCTTTAACCATTTTTTTTTAACCAGAAGTATATCTTTTTCCTTCTTGAAACTATTTAATGACTCAGATTTGCCCCGCTGGGGGTGGGATGGGGTGGTCAGAAGGGTCTTGTCATGTGAGAGTACCTTTAAGACATGGGTGTTTATAAAATAGCTGCAGTGGATGTACCTTTAAGAAATGTGTGTTTATCAGTGATCTCAGAGTGTGGGTGGAGATGGGCTGTCTGTTTGATGTTACTTTTGCTTTGGGCTCTCTACTACAAGGTGTGTTTAGTTTTGTTTTAGATTTGGAGAAGCTGCAGTCACAGCAAGATGTGTATGAATCTCTGCAAGCTAAAGAATGTTCATTTGGCGATTTCAAAGTGGTAACTGCTCTCAGTAGAGAATTTAAACCTGCTGTCCTTCTGTAAAAAGGGTTCTTGTCTTATGGATGTCTTATAGAGTACTGTATTCTTTGGGGTGTGTATTTGAATTGCTGGTTGCTAAGATGTTTACTGTGGGTTTATAAAGTGTTAACTGGTTTTCATAAATAAACATTGTTTTAATTTAAAAGTACTTTAATGCTCTGTTGTACCACACCTGTAAAGTAGGCCCGTGTTCCCCATAACCACAATCAGGTACACTTTGGGGTTCACTAAACCCTGGCCCATATCTGAAAGTGAATCTGTCTGGTGGTAATTTTGTGAGACCTTTATGACCACAGCAGGAAGCACCCATAAACAGTCTCCTAGTCGACATCAATAAAAGCACTGATGATACCATAGAGGATGGCACTGGGCGATTTCCCTTAGATTGTGCATAAGAAAGGAGATTTAAAGGAAGTAAAATCACAAAGTGCTTTGATAAGGTGAATGGGAACAGATTTCCTCTGCTTGGGAAATCAATGTCCATCGTTCTAAACTCCCACTAAGGGGATGATAGCGGATTAAGTAGAACATTTTTAAAGCAATGGAATGGTTAGTTGCAGCCAGTAAATGAAGCAGAAGCTATTGCATCTTTTAACAAAAAAATGGTGAAATGTTGCAGTGGAGCGAATGGCATAGTGGTTAGCACTGCTGCTAACAGCGACAGGGACCCGGGTTCGATTCTGACCTTGGGTGACTGTCTGTGTGGAGTTATCACGTTCTCCCCATGTCTGCGTGGGTTTCCTCCGGGTGCTTTGGTTTCCTCCCACAGTCCAACGATGTGCAGGTTAGGTGAGGTTCCGGTGATAGGGCAGGGGAGTGGGGCTCGGTAAAATGCTCCTTCCAACAGTCTCATAGAATCCCTCCAGTGCAGAAGGAGGCCATTAGACCTATCGAGTCTGCATCAAACTTTGAAAGTGTACTCTACCCATGTCCACCCCAGTCTATCCACATTACCTGCACATTCCTGGACACTAAGGGGCAATTTAGCATGACCAATCCACTTAACCTGCACATCGGTCGGTGCAGACTTGATGGACCGAATGGTCCCCTTCTGCACTGTAGGGATACTATGGAGTTAGAGGACTAGTGGGACTGAGACAGACAGTTACTTCTGTTCAGGAATTCCCTAGTAAAGCACGTTGCTCATAAAATGGGCTGAATAGTTTATTTCTGTGCTGTGAACCTCTGCACTTCTAATCCTCCTGAGCTTTTAAATGACACCTTGTAAGCATCATTTACAAATGATTAACCCATTGAGCCAAGTTCCTCAATTCCCAATTTTAGCAGAGGCATTAGCTCCTTTAGCATTAATAAGTTAAGGTACCCCATTAAAACCACGGAGAGAGAAATTTCAGATGGCAAATTTCAGTATCCATGCTCTGGTGTGCAACACCATAATTTCAAGGCCATAAAGTTTCCAAGCGCCATTAATTGGATATTAGTTAAGATCGAACAAAAAAAGTAATGACAAGAGCTCTAATCAACAAAGCAATTTCGCAGTATCCATGGGCTATTTAAACATATTAAAAAATAATCCCCTGATTACCTCACACACTCCATTGGTTAGAAATAGTCCAATCTAAAGAATGATGACACTTCAAAAACACTCCAGTAACATAACTCAAGGAAATCACTGCTTCTCATTCACTTGGCAAATCTTGTAAACTGTATAAGTGTGGAACCTTGACCATTTTATTGGGCATTTTCTGTTTGCTTATGAAAATGTACCTTTATTAAATACTGTGTAAGTTAGCAAATGTGCCAATAAATTCACCCCTGACACAGGCTATGATTGCATACCAGGAAATTATGTGTGCTCTTTCCATGATTTTCTGTCCATTAATTTTAACAAGGAGAAAAGCTTGAAGGCACGGTCATAAAGATAGGAACTGCCTGGCAATGGGAAAAGTGATGGTGACAGCATCAAGACCTTGACATTCAGTTTTATGTAAGGTTGAGGACCTGGGGCGGGATTCTCCGCAATTGGCGCGATGTCCGCCGACCGGCGCCAAAAACGGCGCGAATCAGTCCGGCATCGCGCCGCCCCAAAGGTGCAGAATTCTCCGCATTTTTTGAGGAGCCGCGCCCTCACCTTGAGGGGCTAGGCCCACGCCGGACTGATTTCCGCCCCGCCAGCTGGCGGGAAAGGCCTTTGGTGCCCCGCCAGCTGGCGCGGAAATGACTTTGCAGTGCAGCGCATGAGTGGGACCGTCAGCGGCCGCTCACGGCATCCCCGCGCATGCGCAGTGGAGGGGGTCTCTTCCGCCTCTGCCATAGTGGAGACCATGGCGACGGCGGAAGGAAAACAGTGCCCCCAGTGCACAGGGCCGCCCACGGATCGGTGGGCCCCGATTGCGGGCCAGGCCACCGGGGGGGCACCCCCCGGGGCCAGATCGCCCCACGCCCTCCCGCCCCCCCAGGACCCCGGAGCCCGCCCGCGCCGCCTTGTCCCGCTGGTAAGAGTGGTGGTTTGATTCTCGCCGGCGGGACAGGCATTCCAGCAGCGGGACTTCGGCCCATCGCGGGCCAGAGAATCGCCAGGGGGGGGCCCGCCAACCGGCGCGGCGCGATTTCCACCCCCGCCGAATATCCGGTGCTGGAGAATTCGGCAACCGGCGGGGGCGGGATTCACTCCAGCCCCCGGCGATTCTCCGACCCAGCGGGGGGTCGGAGAATCCTGCCCCCTGTGTCCAGGGTTCCTATTATCTTTAAAAAAAATAAAGTTAGAGTACCCAATTCATTTTTTCCAATTAAGGGGCAATTTAGTGTGGCCAATCCACCTAACCTGCACATCTTTGGCTTGTGGGGGCAAAACCCACACAAACACGGGGAGAATGTGTAAACTCCACACGGACAGTGACCCAGAGCCGGGATCGAACTTAGGACCTCGGCGCCGTGAGGCAGCAATGCTAACCACTGCGCCGCTGTGCTGCCCTGGGTTCCTATTATCTTCAAGAGCATTGAGCTCACCTCTATCCAAAATTACAAAATCCCAGCAGCCTCCAGTGCAGGCCTCAGGCAATCGCTTCTTAGATATTTTCTGCTTCCCATTCCTAAATTTAATAACTCCCAACCCATGACTGGAAGCCCCCTTGAATCTTAGAACAAAATATTCCCGACAATGCAAAAGGAGGTCACTCGGCCCATCAAGTATGCACTTACCCTCTGAAAGAGCACCCTATTTAGGCCCTCTCCCCCACCTTATCCCCGTAACCCCAGCTAAACTGCACATCCCTGGACACTAAGGGGCAATTTCTGTCATGGCCAATCAACCTAACCTGCACATCCTTGGACTGTGGAAAGAAACGGTTGCATCCGAAGAAAGCCCACGCAGCCGTGGGAGAAAGTGCAAACACGACACAGACAGTGACCCAAGGTCGGAATTGAACCTGGGTCCCTGGCGCTGTGAGGTAGAAGTGACTGCATTTGCAGCGCTCCCTCATGTCATAACTGCCTCAAATGCTTCCATATGTTGAGCAGTCCCTCTCCAATGCCTTTTGGTCCAAATATCACTTTCTTAGGGATCCTAGATCCCACTGTTCCTTCTTGGAACACTTAGACCTGGATTTTCTCTCCCAGGAGAATAGAGTCGACATTTTCTAGCTCTGCAAACCCATCCCAAGGAGAAAGATCCCCTGAAGGTCAGATTTTCATTGTAGGTTTGGTAGAGTTCTCTAGAGGTGAGGCCTGTTAACCTCAGAACAAATGCAGAGGTTGATGGATGCGGGGGCCTGCCTCTGTACTCCAGGCTTGTGTCCGTGATTTTTAAACATATAATGAAAGAAAAAACAGCCCTCACCTCTCACGACCTTCACCTGTAATGATCCCAGCCGATGGACAGGTCAGATCCCAGGATGGAACCAGGCTTAACAGATCTTAAGTTTTATTTTTTGTTTGGACAAGTGGATGAATAGGGTCACAGGACTGCCGATGAACTTGTAACAAAAAAATAAAATATTTATTGAACAAGAAAAGATTAATTATGTGCAGATTTATAAGGCACAGGTTACAAAAATCCATCTTACACTCTAACGTGCACAGTACGTCCATAGACCCTGTAAACCAACAGGCAGAATGTAGTCAGACACCCCACATTTTGAAACTAAGTGATTGTTGCCACCCAAGACAACTTCTGCGGGTTTCTCATCAGTTCTTCCCAGATGCTTGCTGCACCGTGAGCCAACTATTCCCACTGGAACTCTGACTTTCACACCAGGGTCTCCAAGAGAAATCTGCCCTTTGCAGTTCCCTGTCCTCTGCCCAGCTACTCCTGGCATTTGCTTACCAGTGACTCAAAAACTCTTGCTATCTCAGAATAGCCTGGTTGCTAAGAAACAGCCTCGTTTTTATTTAAACACAATTTGCTTTATCACCATAAAACCCTCATTACAATGCAGACATCTGAACAAAACTGAAGTTATTAACCCTTTCTTAACACAAGTTATAGAAACACAAAATTAAGTTTATTTAAGGTTATATCTTATTTCTAATACCCACAAAGGCAAATGTAAATTACTTAAAATGACCTCTATTTCCTGACACACCCTCCTCACAGATTCCCCATGCCCTATCCATGCTAGCTCATGGCAGTTCTCACACCCCCACAGGACCTCACATCCTCTATGCCAGCCCATGTCCCTCGAAACAATCCCCTTAATGCCAATACCCTCTATGTCAACCCATACCCACGCAGCACAGTAGCATTGTGGATAGCACAATTGCTTCACAGCTCCAGGGTCACAGGTTCGATTCCGGCTTGGGTCACTGTCTGTGCGGAGTCTGCACATCCTCCCCGTGTGTGCGTGGGTTTCCTCCGGGTGCTCCGGTTTCCTCCCACAGTCCAAAGATGTGCAGGTTGGGTGGATTGGCCATGATAAATTGCCCTTAGTGTCCAAAATTGCCCTTAGTGTTGGGTGGGGTTACTGGGTTATGGGGATATGGTGGAGGTGCTGACCTTGGGTAGGGTGCTCTTTCCAAGAGCTGGTGCAGACTTGATGGGCCAAATGGCCTCCTTCTGCACTGTAAATTCTATCTATGATACCCCTCTACTCACTCCCCGATCCTTTATAACCCCAATGCCAACTTATTGCGAACTAATGCCTCCTCATCCATCACTATTTGACCTTATAAATACAATGCCAACTCACCTGGTACCCACCATGGAAAGATATCAGGACCCCTGCTGATATTAAATCAAATAAAGCTCCAAATAAAGCAACTGTATTAAAAAACAATACTCAGCCATTAAAAAGTCATTCACAACATTTACATTCTCTCATCTACAAAATTTTTACAAGAACAAACATTTGATTCCAGTGTTTATTCCCTTAAAGCAAGCATAAGAATTCAAAGTTTCATTGTTCCACTTCAAAATGTCTACAACCACTTGGAGCTTTCAATCAAACTGTGAAATGGGAGGTATCCTGCTGTGATAATGGAAGGTTGTGAATTTAGTCATGTCTTCTTCTTCTTCAGTGATCACTCACTAAGGATGTCTCCTTTCCGGAGGATTGTTTTGTTCATTATCTATGAGTGTTCGTACATTTCAGGTTCTGAAATTTAGCTTAACTTTGATTTTCTGACCGCAAAGGTGCAGTTTTCTAGCCAGGTTAGAGATGGAACAGGCTATTTTTAGGGCACGTTTTCCCATCCTTTCTGAATGTGGGGTAAGCAGAGTGAATCCTGAACAGAGCTGCTCAGTAAAGAAGCTTGCCAAAAAGCTCTCCTGTTCCTATTCCAAAAGCGAGACATCTGAATTCAACTTCACCACCTATGTGCCGATTTGAAGCTAGGGACTTCCGTATCTCATAATCCTGTTCCTGCCACCTCTCGCCGATCATCGCAGGTCTTGTCCATGTGGAGGGGCATGTTGGTTTCCTCTAGCTAGATATCCGGTGTGGGACATGTTTAACATGGGTATGCCGTTGCACATCAGCAGACATACAATCCTTGACAGAGAGGAGGTCCTGTTCCAACAGCAAGGAAAGTTGAAAGACAGGGGATCTCCCTGTTACTGCAGCCTTCATCTGTCATAACAGCCGTTCATACGATGCAAGTATCTTTTGCCTGATCCGCCATTGAGGACTTGTTTTGGATTGTGCTTTGTCTGGTTCCTCCCGTCTGACCGTACTATCATGGATGACCCTGCCAGGAGTTTAAGGTTCCCGATGGCGTTGCTCTTGAGATCAATTTAATGTTCAAGCCTCCCCGCCATGGCAAGGTGGCAATCCAAGGAAAGATTAGTCATGTAGCATTAATCTAGCAATGGTGGTATCCAGATTTATGTCAACAGACAGAGTGAAACATTGCAAACATTTATTTCAAAGATTAAAGGACAGGAGAATTAAACACCTTGACAGTTTGACAGTTGTTTCTGACAGATCATTTTTTTTTAATAAACATTTTATTGAGGTATTTATGGTTTTATAACAACAATAGAAGAAACACATATGAACATAGTACAAAAGCTGTCCTCCACCCTCACAGGTCCCACTTTTTCAAGTACCCTACTCTAAACTAAACTAAACCCCAACCCACCCCCGTTTCCCCCCACCCCCCTTTTGCTGACGGTTAATTTTCCCAAAAGAAGTCGACGAACGTCTGCCACCTCCGGACGAACCCTAACATTGACCCTCTCAAGGCGAACTTGATTTGCTCCAGCAGAGAAAGCTAGCCATGTCAGTTAGCCAGGCGTCTGACTTCGGGGGCTTTGAGTCCCTCCAAGCTAATAATACCCACCTCCGGGCTACCAGGAATGCAAAGGCCAGAACGTCTGCCTCTTTCTCCTCCTGGATTCCCGGGTCTTCCGACACTCTGAAAATCGCCACCTCTGGACTCGGTGCCACCCTTGTTTTTAATACCTTGGACAAGACATCCGCAATCCCCTGCCAGAATCCCCTAAGCTTTGGGCATGTACAGAACATATGGACATGGTTCGCTGATCCTCCCGCGCACCTTGCACACCTATCTTCGATCCTAAAGAACCTGCTCATCTGGGCCACTGTCATGTGGGCCCTGTGAACGACATTAAACTGTATCAGGCTGAGCCTGGCACATGTTGTGGATGCGTTGACTCTACTCAATGCGTCCGCCCAGAGACCATCCTCTATCTCGCCTCCTAACTCCTCTTCCCATTTGTTTTTCAGATCCTCAGTCTGCGTTTCCTCTGACCCCATGAGTTCCTTGTAAGTGTCCGAAACCCTCCCTTCTCCCACCTGCATTCTGGAAACTACCCTGTCCTGTAACCCCCTTGACGGTAGGCGCAGGAAGGTTGAGACCTGCCTGCGTAGGAAGTCCCGGGCTTGTAGGTACCTAAATTCATTCCCTCCTGTCAATTCAAATTTCTCCTCCAACTCCCTCAAGCTGGGAAAGCTCTCCTCTATAAACATATCTCCCAACCTCTCGACCCCTGCTCTCTGCTGTTCCGGACCCTTCCATCTAGCCTCCCCGGGGCAAACTGGTGATTATCGCAAATTGGAGACAAGACCGATGCTCCCTCTGCTCCCACATGTCTCCTCCATTGCCCCCAGACTCTCAGGGCCGCTACCACCATGGGGCTGGTGGAGTACCGTGCTGGCAGAAACGGAAGAGACGCCGTTACCAATGCCCCCAAACTTGTGCCCTTGCATGATGCCGCATCTACCCGTTCCGCCCCCCCCCCCCCCCTTCCCCCTGCACGCGGCTTTCTCGCGAGCGTTCTGTGAGCCCTGTCCACCTTCAAGGGTCGGGAGAAGGCCCATCCCCCATTAGCTTCTCGAACATGCCCGCTATGTATGCCCCTGAGTCCATTCCTTTGGAACCCTCTGGGAGACCAACAATTCCCAAGTCCTGCCGGCGGGACCTATTCTCTAGGTCCTCCACCTTCTCCTGGAGCCTTTTCTGCTGGTCTCTCAACATCCCCACCTCCAACTCCACTGCTGTTTGGTGTTCCTCCTGCTCAGTCAGTGCCTTCTCCACTTCCTGAATCGCCCGATCCTGAGCCGGAGTGTGGCGACTAGGGGCTTTTCACAGTAACTTCATTGAAGCCTACTTGTGACAATAAGCGATTTTCATTTCATTTCATTTCAGTCTAAGTTCCAGCCGCGCAATCGATTCCTTAATCGGGTCCAAGCATTCCTGTTTCTGTTTGGCGAAGCCCTCCTGTATGAAATGCATCAGCTGCTCCGTCGACCGCTGGCATCAAGCCAGGAGCCCGGTCGTCCGCCATGCTTTCTCCTGCTGCAGCCTCAGCCCAAACCTTCTCTGTTCGCCTATTGCTTCCTTTGCCAGCATGTCTGGTCCGCCTCTCCATGCACTGATGCAGGATTCCTCTTCACAATTGCATCCACCATCAATTTTCCGAATCAGATCCGACAAAAAAGCGGGGAAAAAGGTTCAAAGGTCCGACCCGAGCTGGAGCCACCAAATGTGCGACCTACTGCTTTATAGCCGCCACCGGAAGTCTCCTGAAAGTTCATTTTGACACTGGTGACTGTTCCATTGAGATTGCCAATTAATGAGTTTATGCAGGTCTTACACATATTCATGTCTACTTTTAGGATTCTAAGGGGCAGATTCCCATATTTTGTTCCACACACCTTGGTCACCAAAATGAAACATGAGTGGAAGCAGCTGATGATATATATGGACAGCTATCTCTGCAATACGCATATGCCTAAATTCCGACCCGGGCCCATTTCCGCCCCTGCAAAAATCATAGGTACTGTGCTCAGGAGTGGGACTTCCGTATTTCGGCCTCATCCGCCACTTTCACAATGGTGGAAAGATTCTCTGTCATTGTTCAAATCCAGGACTTAATCCCCTCCCAATCCTCCCAGACACCAGGATGGCAACTTTAAAGCACAGTTGGCCCAGAGTACTGTTGAAATCCAGGACCCAACCCCAACAAATCATTGCTCCTGGTAACACTACTTCACATAATAGCACTGTTGCTATAAAACCTCTAGCTCACAGCGAGCAGTACCATCAACCCCATAATGACTTTATTTGCACAAAAGTCTCACACCTGGCACTCTATAATGTCACACTCTTGGCATCATACTCTGTTCGAGATACAAAATTATCTTCAGGAAAGTTAGCCATTTCACCCTGAAGCTGTCGAACCAGAAATGTACAAGCAATCTTCTGACCTTTAATTGACATAATTCATTACAAGGGTCTACAATTAATCGAGTTCCCAGGAGTAGTATTCAAACAGCAGACTTAAAGGGAAACATCAGCTTCGCAGCTAAAGATCATGACCATGATCCAAATCCCAAGCTATGAGCTCCTCTACAATGCCATGTTAAATTGATGCCAGGACATAACTGGCAGTGTTACATTGGGTAGCATGGTGGCACAGTGGTTAGCACTGCTGCCTCACTGCATAGGATCCCAGGTTCAATTCCGGTCTTGGGTCTGTGTGGAGTTTGCGCTTTCTCCCTGTGTCAGCATGGGTTTCCTCCGGGTGCTCTGGTTTCCTCCCACAGTCCAAAAATATGCCGGTTAGGTGGATTGGCCATGGTAGATTGCCTCTTAAGTGTCCAAAAGGTTAAGTGGGGTCACTGGATTACGGGGATAGGGTGGAGGCGTAGGTTTAAGTAGGATGCTCTTTCCAAAGGCCTGTGCAGACTCGACGGGCCGAATGACCTCCTTCTGCACCAGCCATTGGAACACCCTATGATTCTGTGATTCTATATGAGCACAAACATATCATACAATCTACGGGGAAGCAATTCAGTCAGGGAATATCTCAGTCAATGGTCGGAATTTCACAGTCCCGTCAATGCAGGGTCAGGGCAGGAAAATGTGACTAGCCCATTCCACAGTCCATTGACTTCGACGGGACATGAATATCCCGCCAGTGGGAAAGACCATAAAATCCCACCCACCGATGCTGAAAATTCTTTAAAATGCTTTCTCAGCTCTGAATCTTTCGAAATGCATTGAGCTATACACAGAAATTTGGTTCAGGAAAAGTTATTGAAATATTTGATAAGTCTGACTTTAAAACAGTTCTTTTTGAAAATGGCAGGCAAAGTCCTATGCTGAGAGCTGAAGGTGGTCACAGGAAAGTATTTTGATTGGGCATTTCAATGGACTAGTATGCTGCCCTTCTGTATCTGCAAACACCTGCAGGCAGTTTCTGCACAGCTCACCAGGTGGAGAACACACAGGAGAGGATGGATTGTTGTTTCTACACATTGTCCAATATTTCTCCATGCTGACTTCAATAAAAAGCAAAGGCAGGGGGGATGCCTAAACAGCACTGCACTTGATCCTGTCAATCTCCTGGCAGGGGGTAGGGGGTTTTGATTAAAATTATTCCCCGGGTTCAAATTTAAGTTGGACTGAAGGGATGAAAGTTGAATCCCATTTCAAGTAGATGGTTGACACTGATGTTGAAATGGTGAGCAAAGCAATTTGATATGACTGCATTCAGGATACAATGTTTTAACATTTGGAGAGTGCACCTTGAAACACAACCTTTAATAAAGTCCTCATCAATCCTATTACGTTACAGCTTGCCTTACGTGAATTGTGCTGAATAGTGCAAGATTTAGATTCGATTTCAAACCGATTCTTTGATTACAATGTTGGAAATATATCAGTCGTAAAAAAATGTTTATATCAAATGAATCAGAGCTACAGGCAAATGCTTGCTGTCACTAAAATAATTCCAGGATCTTGACATAGGATCTGCCTCTCAGGACCAGCATTAGCCAATACATCGTATTCTCTAGCACAGGCAGAGGCTCCACAGGAGGTACAAACATAACAAAGAACAAGCTCAATAAATCTCGGCTCATATAACCATTTGCTTGTGTTACTTGTGCAAGAAACCCTGGCACAGTTACGACACTCTGGAGCATAATGTTTGATATTGCTTCATTTGAACCGTCCACAACTGTCTCCACAGCGGATGGAGAATATGCAAAGAAAGGTTTGTACTTACTGCATTTATTCAGCTTCTTGGTCGCTTTCTGCAATTGTCTTGACCTAACAGGTTTGATTTGATTAAGCTGGAGGTTTTTCTTAGAATTAGGCAGTCTTGTCAATATTTTGAGTGTAAATTTGGGATTGGTACCAATGCTACTTAATGATGTCAATTTACATAGATGTAAATTAAAGCGTAAGTTCAGTGCTGAGAAATATATCATGGAAATTATATATTTTATTAATTATAGTACACTAATATACTGTATTGACTCTATCCATTGCTTAAATACTCTGCAGGATTTGTTTCCCGTTGGCGTGGGGTGGCCCACAATAGGAAACCCCATTTGCCGGCTGTGGGAACGGAGAATCCCGCTGCCAGTGGGGGCGCGCCGCGCTGGAAAAAGGGGCTGGCTGGATGGAGATTCCCACCCATTATCTTTCTCCCACTGACTGCATGGGGTTCCCCAGGTGCCCCGATTTCCACCCACAGTCCAAAGATGTGCATATTAGGAGGGTTGGCCATGCTAAATTGCCCCTCAGTTTCCAAAGGTGTGCAGGTTAGATGAGGTTACAGGGATAGGTGGGGGAGTGGACATAGGTAAGGTGTTCTTTCAGAGTGTTGGTGCAGACTGGATGGGCTGAATGGCCTGCTTCTGCACTGAAGGAATTCTATATGAAGCACCATGGCCCACCTGATCATTCGAAGGCTATCACTGGGGACACAGGTGAGCAAACGGTATAAAGAATTTAAGTTCTGGGGAGAATTTAGTCCTCAGTAAGTGGCGGATTTGAGTCGGGCAGGCAGTTAAACTGTTAAAAGTCTAAATCCCAACTCCAACCTGTCTTCAACATGCCCACTTCCAGGAGGCGGGTTGGTACTTTTAATATTATAATGAGGCCTTGAGCCTCAATATATTAACCATTTTGCAATTAACTATGGGTGACTGGGTTTCCTGGGAAACCTGACAGATAACCCCAGAAGAGGACTAAGTGGAAAGCCATGGATCCCTTAATCCAGCATGCCTGCCTGGACAGTGTCCTGCAATTGGACACTCCCTCAATCCCTTCCAATCTCCCTTGAGTTTCTCCACCCCCTCTAATTCATGCAATCCGCCCTCTTTCACGTCCCCCAAAATGAGTCCAATCCATTACCACAGGCCCTTGACCTTCCCCCCCAAAGCCTTGGATTTCCAACCACCGCCCCCCCCCCCCCCCCCACCCCGCCGCAACTCATGCCTCTGACGTTACCCTTCCACTCCCTCATCGCAGAATGCTCCCACACCTTTTTAAACATGCATTATAAGCTAATGGTTTTGTATCCGTTATGATGCGTCTCAACAGCAATAAATGATTGTTCAAAGTGTTTAGAAATCTGCTGCCCAGCCTGCCATGATCTACTCGGTTCGGAAATATGACCCTTTCCTCTTAGGGAATATCACCCCATTCTCAAAACATCCTTCCCAACATCAAGGAACTGAATAACCTTTGGGGGATTTGTAATATGTATCTAAATCAATCAACAAATTTTATCAAAATGCATATCCCATGGGCGACATGGCGTCACATTGGTTAGCACTGCTGCCTCACAGCTCTAGGGTCCCAAGTTCAATTCCGAACTCAGATGACTGTCTGTGTGGTGTTTGCACTTTATCGCCATGTCAACGTGGGTTTCTTCTGGGTGCGCCGGTTTCCTCCCACAGTCCAAAGATGTGCAGGTTAGGTGGATTGGCCACGCTAAAATTGCCCCTTAGTGTCCAAAAGTATAGGTCGGATTACTGGGTTACGGGGATAGGGTGGAAGCCTGGGCTTAAGTAAGGTGCTCTTTTCAAGGGCCGATGCAGGCTCGAAGGGCCAAATGGCCTCCTTCTACACTGTAAATTCTATGATTCCATGATAAGTGATAAAATCCATTTTGTTACTCATAGCATTGGTCAGTTCATTATTTCTTGAAGAGCAAAACCTGGCAGCCTAGGTACTTTCAATCTTTTCCTTGAAGATCCTCATCTACCTTTTTAAGATCTGCAAATCTATAGGATATGAAAAGCAAAATACTCTCTGAGCTACCAGGATCAGCAAATTTGACAATACGCAAGGCAAAAAATTCCTGATACCCTTCCCAACACAGGTTTTCAGCCTGTTCTTGAGTTCAAAACTAAATTGATTTGGAGATTGTTGGGCATTGGGAGCATGAGCCAGTCTAACTCAGTATTCATTCATTACTTTACTCCAGCAGTACATGTACAGATGAATAGAACTGAATGATGAGTTAATTTGCTCATGCGACTGCAGGCTTAGGTATGAGTGAAAGCTGGTTAATTTGAGGCTGCAAGAGGCTTTCAAAACTGTTGCCCACTTTCCTTGCTGGATCTTTCCACAAGGAAAGTCTTCAAAGGTAATGTCATCTTTTAATTATCCGAAACGATATATTTTTTAAAGAAAAATTGACTCTTACTGCTATTCCAAAGTTTTAATTATATAATCCCATTGACAAGACCCAGGATGATTTAACCGGAATTTTCCTGCAGGTAGAGCAGATAACTTGGCTTCATCCATTTCCGCATCATCATAAAGATACAAATGAAGAAACATGAAAACTATCGTGGTTCAAGAAGCAGAGCTACCACCACCTTCTCAATAATAGCGAGGAGGGTCAATTGTTTTTGCCAATGATGACACTATCCTGAGAATGAATGAAATAAGACAAAATATTGCAAGAATCAAAAATGGTGCAGACGGTGTGATCTACTAAATTGTTTGATTCGAGCATTGTTTAGCTAAAGAATGTTGTTTTTGAAGTGTCTGGATGTCAATATTTCTGAGTACGTCGAGCCTCTCCATTGAGCTGGATGGCATGTTTACAGGAGCAAACTCTTCCTTTAAAATTAAAGAACATTTCTCTTGCTTTGTTGCTTCATTTTAAACTAGATAAGGATCTCCAATGTAACAAATAGGGAAATATATTTTTGAAAAACTCTCAGGTTTTAAGGGTTTATCTGGTCAAAATCAATTTTGTAACTCCAAGTCCCATTGTACTCACATAACAGAATGTCGCTATATAACAGTCCAAAGGTGTGCAGGTTAGGTGGATTGGCCATTCTAAATTGCCCCTTAGTGTGTCCAAAGGTTACTTGGGATTATGGGGATAGGAGGGGGAGTGGACCTGGTGAGGATGCTCTTTCAGAGGGTCGGTGCAGACTCGATGGGCCGAATGCCCTCCTTCAGCACTGTAGTTCATAAGTTCATAAGATATAGGAGCAGAATTAGGCCATTCGGCCCACAACATCTGCTCCACCATTCTATCACGTTCCTCATCTGCTACCTACAATGTTACAGGCCAAGAACTGGATTGCAAAATCAGCCAGAGCATCTCCTCCCTAGAACACATGACCTAGGAGCAGGCAATTTAGCCCCCTGAGCCTGACACCCTCAATGTGATCGTGGTTGATCCCATCCTGGCCTCAACTCCACCGTCCTGTGCATTCTCCATAACCCTTCAACCCATTACCAAATAAAAATCTGTCTAACTCCTCCTTAAATTGACTCACGGTCCCTGTATCCACCGCACTCTGGGACAGCAAATTCCACAGATTCACAGCCCTTTGGGAGAAATAGCTTTTCCTCAAATCTGTTTTAAATTTGCTACTTCTTATTCTAAGATTATGACCTCTCATTTTAGAATGCCCCACTGAAGTGATTCTATGATTCTATGATACAGAATGATACCGTTAGCATTGTTACTCCCATTCAAGTCACTGCATCTATCTGACAATGCCTTCATGCATGCAACTACAGCCCACTGAAATAAAATTTGAGGTTCTGATAGGTTTGCAATGTTGCTTCAGTTATGGGTGGATGTTTGACATTAGCTGTAAAGAGCCACATTAACGCGACAGGGAAGCAGGATAAAATGTGAATCTGAGATACCTGAGATCATTGCCACCGAGCGCATTGTAACAGTGCACTGTCTTCCAATTCACATCGGCAAAGAACATTTATTTGCATGATTCAGAACTTTTCTTTGCGGCAGTTTCATTTTTTCATTAAAATTGATGCTTGAACCCACCTCTTTTGACTGAACCTCAAGCTTAAATCCCAAACCCATAGCTTTCTCATCCTCAGAGCAATGGTTGGTGTTCAACATTGATTGTTAAATATTGCTACTCATTGCCATCAATGTTTCAGTGCTTCCAGAAGGATGCATATACGTTTTGATCTCCTTCAAATCCTTCTATATTTAATTCTCAATGGTTTGCAAATTATTATTTGGAGATATCTGACCTGGAATGGGGAAGTAAGGTATGTTTTTTCATGCCTGACAGGGCAGGCTCTTGGGGATTTAATTTCAATCTGCTTCAACTCTAACTAGTTAATCAATTATTGCTGACACTCATCATAGTATTTATGTCTCCAAAGTAAAGAATCTATATCACAGGACTGTGCTCCATAATATTTAGATCCCATTAAATGCTTTTATTTGCTCTTAACTGAGGTCAATTAAATGTCACCCTGTGTTGATTTCAAATAAATCATTTTTGGTTATGAGAAGAAAAATTTCCCAGCTTTAATCACCAGGTCGAGAAATAAAGTGGCCTAAACTGGAAGATGACATAATACCTAATTCAGCTCAAGTGGTTCATCTATGGCTCACACGAAAATAGAGATGAAAGCAAGCTGCACAGCTATAGCATTCAAATGCTTGAGTTTTGTATGAATTTCTCTTGTCTGCAATTCAGTCACACATCAACTGTTGTGTTAACCCTTCCATTAAAATAGTAAATTAATTTCAAATAAAGGTGATAACTGTGCTAATCGGGCAGCACGGTGGTTAGCACTGCTACCTCACAGTGCCAGTGACCCCCCTGTTCGATTCCAGCCTTGGGTGACTGTCTGTGTGGAGTTGGCACTCTCTCCCAGTGTCTGCGTGGGTTTCCTCCGGGCGATCCGGTTTCCTCCCACAGTCCAAAGATGTGTAGGATAGGTCGATTGCCATAATCAATGCATGGTGTTACAACACTGTGGCAAGTACATGGTCAATTCCAACCCTACTCGTCCCTTGTTCACAACACATGTGAATTAACCAATAATTCTTCTAAAAATTCCAGACGTCTTTGGCCCTAATCTGCCTGATAATTACAGTCACCAGGTTTATAAGTTGAAACACAATTTCTGTTTATTCATAACATGAATAATGATGAAATATACAGTAAATGCAACTGGATAACAACAAGCTAACCTACTACCCCCTTTTACTGCCATACCCTCTACACACATACATACACGCACACACACGACAGACAGGCATGGGGGGAGAGTAAAAATAATAAGGATGAAGGTCAAAAGAGTTTGCTTCCAATGGTGTTTCTTGTATATGCTTTCATCCCAGCATGCTGTCTGATTAAAGTCCTTGGTTTTCAGCCTGCAATGATCTTCTCTGTAGTTTAGAAATGTATGACTCACAGCTTTCCCTGAAGAGGCCCCTTTACCTCACCTCAATGTTTACTTTCAGTTTGTGGTTTCTTTCCAGGCCTCTGACTTTTTTGGAGAGAGAGTTGGTCAGTTTACATTAGCCTCTTCTGCAAGGAGAGTTGGTTGCTTCTGGACTCTTCTGGCACAGCCTATAGGGTTCTCCTGTACATAGATTCATCCAGGCTACTGCCAGTTCAGAAGCACTGCCTTTCTGGGGAAAATGGAGAGGGGAGAGGACATCAGTACTTACTCTGAGCAGCCAGGAGTCAAACCAAAAACTCATCCCTTGAAGCTCTGAAACATTCTAGTGGGATCAGATCCAATCACTACCTGTTACTAGGCAGAGCACAACCTTTTGGGCCACCAGCCAAATCAATCAAACCGAGTCATCACTGATGCTGGCCAAGCTCTTTCATTGGTGCTGGTCCGTCTGCAATCACCAATTTAAATCAGCACCGCCTTCTTGGTCTTTCTGTTTGAATTAAAGATACAGGCTGCCTGAAAGACACATGTCCATAAGTCAGCCATGGATCAAAAAAGTAACAGCAAAAATAAAAAGGGGATAAACAGGGAATAAACCAGAAGGATCCTCACAGCGAGGTTATGGGAATAGGGCGGGGTAGAGTGCTCTTTCAGAGGGTCGCTGCAGATTTGATGGGCTGAATTTCCTCCTTCTGCACTGCAGGAATACTATAATATCTTATGGCCCAATTGCAGATCAGACATGAATGTAATAAATTAACTAAACAGTGGTAGTTTGATCAGAAATGAAAAAGTTGATATTATAAAATTAATTAGATATAAAATTCTGCTGCAGTATGATTCTACCTCATTTTTAAAAATTAGAAATAAACTGAGCTGAAATGTGGCATTACTTTATGTTCCAGATGATAATTATTTTCTGAAACATCACAGTAAAATCTCAACCTCAAAGTTAAACCATTAAAAATACTTACACTGTGCATTCTGTTTTAATGAAATAATTTTGAAGCGTTATTAAAACTAATAAATTAAACTTAATTAAAATAAGTTAAGAGTTCTGGATTGGTCTGTGGAATATGATATTAAAAACCAGCGGCAGATGAAGCATATCATTATCAACAAAAAAATCATTTATCGAGCTATTTTGAAAATCTCATTAGAAGTTCTCAAGAGGTCGAACTAAGGAGAAATATTGGATAAGGAGAAACATATAAGTTGGAATTTAAATATCAATCGTCCAGCCAGTGTCTCCAATTGATTCTGGGTGCATTAGGTGAGATCTTCCAGCTGTTCACATCGGCAGCATCTTCAGGTCGTGTTGACAGTCCTCCCCTGCCTTTCGGTTTCCTGGCACTGTGGGTTGGATTCAATAGGAAAACCTATACACAGTAGTGGGACCAGAGTATCCGACCACAGGCATGCAGCGTCCCAGTGCCAGAAAACATAGGGCGTGATTCTCTGCTCCCGCCTCATTTCAGAGAATAGCCTGGGTTGCCAAATTTTCCCGCCACGCCGGTCCGATGCCCTCCCGCGATTCACGGAAGCGGCCAGATCGGCACAATCGCGTTTTGCCAGGCGCGGTCCAGTGAATCGCCCGAGACAGCCAAAATGGCGATTCGCCGGTACCCGCGTGATTCTCAGTGCCGGATGGGCTGAGCGGCCTGCCCAAAACGGCGGGTTTCCCCGGCGCCGTCCACACCTGGTCGCTGCCGGTGGGAACAGCACGGGCACGCTGGGGGGGGCGGCTTGCGGGGAGGGGGAGGGGGCATTCTGCACTGTAGGGGGCCTCAAATGGGGTCTGGCCCGCGACCGGTGCCCACCGATCGTTGGGCCGGCCTCTCTGAAGGAGGACCTCCTTTCTTCCGCAGCCCCGCAAGATCCGTAGGACATCTTCTTGCGGGGCGGACTCGGAGAGGACAGCAACCACGCATGCGCTAGTGGCGGGAAGAGAGAATCCGAACGGCCAGGCAACTCCGGCTTCTGCTTTGTAAATTCTGCAGTGTATGTAATGCTATCTTTCACAAAGAGATTTAGGAATAATAACTCAATAACTTCTGCCACAAACCCTTGTGATGCCTTGTTATGTTGAAGCAGCGCATTAAAAAAAATCAAGCAAGCTTGACAATATCATTTTTGCATCCTTTCAAAATAAATAATAATTGCATTTGTATAATGTCCTTTATCATAATCAAAACATCTCAGAACGCTTTGTGCACAATAATTGCTTTCTGAAGAGCGGTGATTGTTATTGTGTGGATTCAATGTGCGTGGATCAAATTCTTGATACACTGATACAAAGGAAGAACTCCTGTTCTTTTGCTTTTAAATGTAATCTTCATTAAATCTTTCTATTTCTGCAGGGGAAAACTACATCGTCGATAAAAGTAACATTTTCCATTTTGGCCTCAATGATTATTATTCCAAGCACTCCTAGATCAAGTTATGCTCCATTATTCTTCAAGTTAACGCAGCTATGCTCCATTATCTTTCACGACTGATAGTCTTCCAGACAGTAGCATCAGTCTGACAAGATGCTTTTGCCTTCGATCCTGGGGAGTTGCAGAAATAACTATGTGTAATACACAAAATAATGATTAGTTAAAGGATCAATTATACTGCTTTCTGTATTGGTCCCAAATCTGTAATGAATTGCTGCAATCCCCTTATTCACTGTGGCCATCAATTATTCTGCAGAGTGTATTTCATCAAGCATAGATTTTGTTCAGCCCTTGCTTCCACCAATAAAAGGGCAGAATGTGGGAGTTGTCCACTTGCCTTCATTACGCTACACATCACTAATTTTGGTCTGTAACTGACCGAATGCATAGACACTTGACACATTCTTTCAAGTCACTCGTTAACGACAGAAGTGTGACTGATTCTTAAACCTGGGCCAGAGCATTTAAAGCTCGTTCCTGACAAGAAGATTATCCCTAAAAGCATAACAAGCATAGCGAAGGTTTCTGTCTGGCTAAATTCTTCTTCTTTTCGACATATACCCTTTTCCTTATAGTCCTGGGTGATATTTCAACAGAGAACCAGCAGTTTAAAGGTATTTCATTTGCTTTGTCTTTTTGTGGCTAATTTGCACTTAGCATGTTGAAGGGTCTTAGTGGTAAAAACGGAACATTTTCCCGCAATATGCTTTTGCTGCCAGAAAACACACCGATTTCAGATCTGGTTCAGAACTTGTGCAAAGAGGCTAATCGAGTTTTGTCTTTCATTGCTAGAGGGATGGAGTTCAAGACTAGTGAGGTTATGCTGCAATTGTATATATAGGGTGTTGGTGAGGCCGCATCTGGAGTATTATGTTCAGTTTTGGTCTGCTTACCTGAGAAAGGACATATTGGCACTGGAGGGAGTGCAGAGGAGATTCACTAGGTTGATCCCAGAGTTGAGGGGATTAGATTATGACGAGAGGTTGAGTAGACTGGGACTGTACTCATTGGAGTTTAGAAGGATGCGGGGGGATCTTATTGAGACATATAAAATTATGAAGGGAATAGATAGGATAGATGCGGGCAGGTTGTTTCCACTGGTCAGGGAAAGCAGAACTAGGGGGCATAGCTTCAAAATAAGGGAGGTAGATTTAGGACGGAGTGTAGGAGGAACTTCTTCACCTAAAGGGTTGTGAATGTCTGGAATTCCTTGCCCAGTGAAGCAGTTGAGGCTCCTTCTTTAAACGTTTTTAAGAAAAAGATAGATGCCTTTCTAAAGAATAAAGGGATTCGGGGATATGGTGTACGGGCCGGAGAGTGGAGCTGAGTCCACAAAGATCAGCCATGATCTCATTAAATGGCGGAGCAGGCTCGAGGGGCCAGATGGCCTACTCCTGTTCCTAGTTCTTATGTAAAGATGCACTGTCTCAACAGTACAACTTAACCCTCAGATAAGCACTCTTACAGTGTGAAATTTCCCACACCATCCATCACTTCAGGCTTATCCTTTGCTGCTTGACTTATAATGCCAACTAGTAGCACATTAAGGGAGGTTTATGGAGCGGACTGGGTTGTGACTCGTTATTTTCTCATGCAGGCAATGAAACGCAGAGCACAAACAGAAATAAATTGAATTACTGATATCCAGCAAACTACTTAAAGGGTGCAACCGATTGCCCTCCGCTTTGTAGCTGTTTGAAAAAAAAAATCACAATCTATTGAAGTCATGGGAAGGAAAATCAGACGGGGAAAATAACCAGTAGTCAACCAGCTTCTGGCCGTTTTACAGCCTTTCTGAAGTTGACTACCCGCTCAAAGAGTGTGACAAACCATCTGGTGGGAAGGGGAAGAACTCTGCCCCACTTTTGTTATTCTTTCCCTCAGAAATCGCACAACAATAAAGTAAATAAGGGGCTGGTTTAGTGCAGGGCTAAACAGCTGGCTTTGAAAGCAGACCAAGGCAGGCCAGCAGCAAGGTTCAATTCCCGTATGAGCCTCCCCGAACAGGTGCCGGAATGTGGCGACTAGGGGCTTTTCACAGTAACTTCATTTGAAGCCTACTTGTGACAATAAGCAATTTTCATTTCATTTTTAAAATTTCATTAACCATTCGTTAATTGACATTGTACACTCACAGAGCAAACAAATGTTAAAAAATATACTGCCGCAGGGCGGCACGGTGGCGTGCTGGTTAGCACTGCTGCCTCACGGCGCCGAGGACCAGGGTTCGATCCCGGCCCTGGGTCACTGTCCATGAGTTTGCAAATTCTCTCCGTATCTGCGTGGCTCTCACCTCCACAACCCAAAGGTGTGCAGGGTAGATGGATTGGCCACGCCTAATTGTCCCTTAATTGGAAAAATCTTAAAAATATATATACTGCCACAATTCTTTCCACAAAGACAATGGTCTTTTATTATTGTCCTGTCCATTTCAGCAGTTGGTCCACCTGATAAAGTGTTTCACTTCGGTGTAGCACTCTGCCTCAGAAAAGACAGAAAAGTCGGTGGCCCAGTCCTAACCCATAAGAGGCTATCTCCCCGACTCTCAATGGGAGTTGTCAATATTCGCAATCACTCACAAGGTAAATTCACACATCGATACTTCCCTTACCTCCATGAGACGGCTAGCATCTATCTAATGATGGATATCAGAGCAAAGCAGGATGAACATTTCAAAACATGGTCATGTCACCAGTTAATTAATTTGTATACTGGGTTAAGATTCCTGAATTGCCAAATTACCCCCAACATGGGAGCACCGTCGTCACAAGAACATTTTAGCATTTCATGAAGGGGGCTCACCACTGGCCTTTTCAGGACAAGCAGGAATAAGTAATAAATGCAGCATTGCCACATCCCAATAACAAATTAGCAAAAGATAATCACAGACTTTTTCCAATAATATCCAATTGGTTCATTACATAAATCTTTCTCTGTATTCACATGCTGGTCATGGAAAGAAAAATATTAGAATCATAGAATTTACAGTGCAGAAGGGGGCCATTTGGCCCATCGAGTCTGCACCGGCGCTTACAAAGAGCACCCTACTGAAGCCCACATATCTACCCTATCCCAGTAACCCCCACTTAACATTTCTTGGACATTAAGGGCAATTTAGCATGGCCAATCCACCTAACCCGCACATCTTTGGACTGTGGGAGGAAACCGGAGAACCCGGAGGAAACCCACGCAGACATGGGGAGAACGTGCAGACTCCACACAGCCAGTGATCCAGCGGGGAATCGAACCTGGGACCCTGGAGCTGTGAAGCAACTGTGCTAACCACTATGCTACTGTGCTGCTCATTCTATATGCTCCGGCATCTCCACATCATGGCTCATTCTATTGTTAGAGTCCATTTGCATTTATATTGTACTTTAAGCATGCTCAATGCATCCCAAAGCCAATGAATTACTTTTGAAGGATATTCAATTTTTCTTTTGTAGGCAACAAATAATTTGCACAGGACAATGTCCCATAATCAGCAACGAGATGAATGGCCGGTAAATCATCTTCAGTGCTCATTGAAGGGCACAAGAAGAATATGTCTTCTCTTCTTCAGATAGTTCCCCGGGGATCTTTTATCTCAAACCAAACAGGGCCCCTTATCCTCCAATATCTTGACAATGAAGCATTTCCTGAAAAGTTGGCCTCAGATTACAAACTTAGCTCTAGGAGTGAACTCACATATTTCTCACTGAGATGAGGAGCAGAATGTTTGGCCTGTTATGGGAATATGAATGGTGATGGGCAGATATTTAATTTCACACCATCAGCCTATGCACCAGTTTGTATCCTGCACCCCCCCAAACTCTGCCATTTTCCTTGAAGCACGATTGGGGATGGAAGGGCTACCTGCCTGCAAATGAGGGGTAGCCGATTAGAATTTATGTAAGGCCTACCTTCAGAGGTTGACAGCAGTTTTCCAGTCAGTCTGTGGGGCCTGAGATGGTGAAGGAAGCAAGCCGGCTACCTCAAGGTGGGCTTCCAGCAGCAGACCAGGGAACAAGCCCTCCCGCAGGCTTTGAGGCTCCCCTTGCCTCTCTGGACACAGAGGTGGTCCAGCATTTCTGGTCATTTTTAAATTCAAAATATTTTAGTTTTTAACAGGGGTGCAGATAGAACTACCCTCCTATCAGCCCTACAGCTTTGGGACGCTGACCAATGTCCTTAATTGGATGGCGAGTGTGTACTCTGGCTACTAATTCGTCAACGATTGGAAAATGACTGCTGCTGACAATGTGGGGTCAGGACTCCCATTTTCCCCTGACATCAGGGTCCCAAACCAAAACTCTTGCCCCAGAGCCCTACCTCTTCGTTAAGGTTGACAGAATATTAGAACTTCTGTTGGCAATGTTACCAAATATGTTTCGATCAAATCCCTATGTTTAATGGAAATGTCAAGTCCTTGTTCAAGCCTCTGTTAATAAAACAGCGGAAGACATTCAACACAAATATGTCAAGTAGTAATGTCTCGGCTTTGTTCTAACAGACCGTGACAACTTGAATTTACATTTACCCCATTCAATTATTTTGTAGCCATATTATACATTTTAAAAAATTATTTATTTATTCATTGTTTAATTAAGGGGCAATTTAGCGTGGCCAATCCACCTATCCTACACATCTTTGGGTTGTGGGTGTGAGAAACATGCAGACACAGGGAGAATGTGTAAACTCCACACGGACAGTGACCTGGGGCCGGGATCAAACCCGGGTCCTCAGCACCGTGAGGCAGGAGCGGCAAGCACTGCACCACCGTGCCGCCCAACCATATGATACTTTTAATCGATTGAAATATATTAATTAATTATTCACAGTAACTTTTTCACAGTAACTTCATTTGAAGCCTACTTGTGATAATAAGCGATTTTCATTTCATTTCATTATTCAGTTTGCGGGCCGACCAGCTCAGGGAAATCACATCTGCCTACACAGCCTCTGGTTTTCTGTGTTAAAACAACTAACTGGAAAGAAGTGGAGTGCCTGTTCACGATTTTCCAATACGCACGGCCAGTGGGCAAGGCTTCCCAAAACAGCCAGACCACTGAAAAATGTCCCAGCGCTGCGGAAGCAAAACAAGAAATCTAAGATGCCTGATGTTGTTTATGCAGAAATTCATCCACCAGATAAAATGTTTATCTAAACCGCCAGCAGTAATGAAGCAAATAGATATAACGCAAATGTTAGTACTTGACCAACATCAACCGAAATCCTGACTTAGTTTGTGGCTTGTTCATTCTGTGGCTGTGTTGTCTTTAATTCCTGCGGGTCAATAAAGCCCAGGACTGTTTGATGAAATTTTTAATTAGAAGCTTGAAGCAATTCAAGTGAAGACCTATCACATACCTGATTTCATTACACATGTAGTAGCGGTAGTGACAATGCAATTAAAAAGTCAAGAGATTTTCTCTGCGTGCTACATCAAAGTACTACAAATCCTTTCCCAAGCTTATGAAGTCTTGCATAAATTTCCAGAGCTATGTAATTTTATTAATGCCTATCTCGCTCTCGTTCCAGCTCATCGGGTAGACTTCATTTATTTCAGTGTCGCAATCCGGCACAAAGGTATATTTTGGAACTTCTTTCAGCCTCAATAGCTACTCGCAAAGTTAGTGAATTCAGCAGGCGGAATGCATGGCCAGCTGCTGGACAGTAAAGTTTCTGTTACAATCCCCGTAGGGATCAATAACCTTAGAAGAAACAAATCCCCAAATGATGCCGATGGAAGGAATCGATCGGCAATGTTTCATGTTTTAAAACGTTTACTGTAACTGTCCAACCCCAAATCAACAGTAAATTAAGCATGCACTAATAGACAAATGGTATTTCAATAGAAATTCTGATTTCCACTTTAAGTAGTTGAAACAACAATTATTATTTTTTGGTATAAATTTAGAGTACCCAATTCATTTTTTTCCAATTAAGGGGCAATTTAGTGTGGCCAATCCACCTACCCTGCACATCTTTGGGTTGTGGGGGTGAAACCCACGCAAACACGGGGAGAATGTGCAAACTCCACACGGACAGTGACCCAGAGCCGGGATTGAACCTGGGACCTCGGCGCCGTCAGGCAGCAGGGCTAACCCACTGCGCCACTGTGCTGCCCTGTTGAAACAACAATGATAACCCTCCCACGTGTCTGGCGCAGTGGTATTGTCACTAGAGAATGCTCCAGAGACCTGGATTCGAATTCCACCATGGCAGATGGTGAAATTTGAATTCAGTTTGAAAATCTGGAATTAAGAGTCTAATGATGATCATGAAATCGGAAAAAACCCACCTGATTCACTAATGTCCTTTAGGAAAGGAAATCTGGCGTCCTTACCTGGTATGGCCTACATGTGACTCCAGATGCGCAGCAATGTGGTTGAATCTCAAATGTACTGTGAATATGAGGGTTGTTAGGGATGGGCAATAATAATAATGATACTACTAATCATCTTTATTCGTGTCACATGTAGGCTGCTTCGGGCAGCTTGGTAGCACAGTGGTTAGCACAGTTGCTTCACAGCTCCAGGGTCCCAGGTTCGATTCCCGGCTTGGGTCACTGTCTGTGCGGAGTCTGCACGTTCTCCCCGTGTCTGAGTAGGTTTCCTCCGGGTGCCCGGTTTCTTCCCACAGTCTAAAGATGTGCAGGTTAAGTGGATTGTCTATGCTAAATTGCCCTTCCTGTCCAAAAAGGTTGGGTTAGATGGGGTTATGGAGATAGGGTGGAGGTGTGGGGATAGGGTGGAGGTGTAGGGATAGGTGGGGTGCTCTTTCCAGGGACTGGTGCGGACTCGGTGGGCCGAATGGCCTCCTTCTGCACTGTAAATTCTATGAATCTAACACTGCAATGCAGTTACTGTGGAAATCTGTCAATGAAGTTACTGTGAAAATAAATGACGACCCCTCACTGTGCTGAGGACCCGGGTTCAATCCAGGCCCTGTCTGTGTGGAGTCTGCATATTCTCCCTGTTTCTGCATGGGTTTCACCCCCACAACCCAAAAAGATGTGCAGGGTAGATGGATTACCCACACTAAATTGTCCCTGAATTGGAAAGAAAAGAATTGATTTAAAAAAAAAAAATGACGACCCAGCCAACGATGCCCACATCTCGTAAATGAATCTCTAAAAAATTCCAGCGCAAATGTGGCACCCACATGCCTTCACTACAAGAATCTTTCACTTTCCCCGCTCACTGGATGCTCCGGTTTCCTCCCACAGTCCAAAGATGAGCAGGTTAGGTGGATTCGCCATGCTAAATTGCCCTAATGTTAGGTGGGGTTACAGGGACAGGGTGGAGGTGTGGGCTTAAGTGGGGTGCTCTTTCCAAGAGCCGGTGCAGACACGATGGGCTGAGTAGCCTCCTTCTGCACTGTAAATTCTATGATTCATCGCCTCGGCTGAAAACATCCAGCTTTTTAGCTAGCCCAGCTCTGCACACTGCTCTTAGTTGTCAGTCCATTTTAGCTAGCTCACATATTGGTTCACCAAGAGCTTTTTCTTAGCGAGCTCTGCATGCTTCTCCTAAAGCAGGTGATTATGTTCTACTTAGCACAACAGGCTGAAACTCAAAACTTCCAATTAGTACTAATTTGCCTTTTTTTGAAAGGCAGTTCGAGGAGTATCAGCCTATTGAAGCAGTATGGGTTGAAGTCAGAAATAGGAAAGGAGCAGTCACCTTGTTAGGAGTTTTCTATAGGCCCCCCAATAGTAACAGAGATGTGGAGGAACAGATTGGGAAACAAATTTTGGAAAGGTGCAGAAGTCACAGGGTAGTAGTCATGGGTGACTTTAACTTTCCAAACATTGAGTGGAAACTCTTTAGATCAAATAGTTTGTATGGGGTGGTGTTTGTGCAATGTGTCCAGGAAGCTTTTCTAACACAGTATGTAGATTGTCCGACCAGAGGAGGAGAAATATTGGATTCAGTACTTGGTAATGAACCAGGGCAAGTGATAGATTTGTTAGTGGGGGAGCATTTTGGAGATAGTGACCACAATTCTGTGACTTTCACTTTAGTAATGGAGAGGGATAGGTGCATGCAACAGGGCAAGGTTTACAATTGGGGGAAGGGTAAATACGATGTTGTCAGACAAGAATTGAAGTGCATAAGTTGGGAACATAGGCTGTCAGGGAAGGACACAAGTGAAATGTGGAACTTGTTCAAGGAACAGGTACTACGTGTCCTTGATATATATGTCCCTGTCAGGCAGGGAAGAGATGGTCAAGTGAGGAACTATGGTTGACAAGAGAGGTTGAATGTCTTGTTAAGTGGAAAAAGGAGACTTATGTAAGGCTGAGGAAACAAGGTACAGACAGGGCGTTGGAGGGATAAAAGATAGCCAGGAGGGAACTGAAGAAAGGGATTAGGAGAGCTAAGAGAGGGCATGAACAATCTTTGGTGGGTAGGACCAAGGAAAACCCCAAGGCCTTTTACACATATGTGAGAAATATGAGAATGACTAGAGCGAGGGTAGGTCCGATCAAGGACAGTAGCGGGAGATTGTGTATGGAGTCTGAAGAGATAGGAGAGGTCTTGAACGAGTACTTTTCTTCTGTATTTACAAATGAGAGGGGCCATATTGTTGGAGAGGTGTGAAACAGACTGGTAAGCTCGAGGAAATACTTGTTAGGAAGGAAGATGTGTTGGGTATTTTGAAAAACTTGAGGATAGACAAGTCCCCCGGACCTGACGGGATATATCCAAGGATTCTATGGGAAGCAAGAGATGAAATTGCAGAGCCGTTGGCAATGATATTTTCATCCTCACTGTCAACAGGGGTGGTACCAGGGGATTGGAGAGTGGCAAATGTCATGCCCCTGTTCAAAAAAGGGACTAGGGATAACCCTGGGAATTACAGGCCAGTTAGTCTTACTTCGGTGGTAGGCAAAGTCATGGAAAGGGTACTGAAGGATAGGATTTCTGAGCCTCTGGAAAGACACTGCTTGAGTAGGGGTAGTCAGCACGGATTTGTGAGAGGGAGGTCTTGCCTTACAAATCTTATTGAATTCTTTGAGGAGGTGACCAAGCATGTGGATGAACGTAAAGCAGTGGATGTAGTGTACATGGATTTTAGTAAGGCATTTGATAAGGTTCCCCATGGTAGACTTCTGCAGAAAGTAAGGAGGCATGGGATAGTGGGAAATTTGGCCAGTTGGATAATGAACTGGCTAACCGATAGAAGTCAGAGAGTGGTGGTAGATGGCAAATATTCAGCCTGGATCCCAGTTACCAGTGGCGTACCGCAGGGATCAGTTCTGGGTCCTCTGCTGTTTGTGATTTTCATTAATGACTTGGATGAGGGAGTTGAAGGGTGGGTCAGTAAATTTGCAGATGATACGAAGATTGGTGGAGTTGTGGATAGTGAGGAGGGCTGTTGTCGGCTGCAAAGAGACATAGATAGGATGCAGAGCTGGGCTGAGAAGTGGCAGATGGAGTTTAACTCTGAAAAGTGTGAGGTTGTCCATTTTGGAAGGACAAACATGAATGCAGAATACAGGGTTAACGGTAGAGTTCTTGGCAATGTGGAGGAGCAGAGAGATCTTGGGGTCTATGTTCATACATCTTTGAAAGTTGCCACTCAAGTGGATAGAGCTGTAAAGAAGGCCTATTGTGTGCTAGTGTTCATTAACAGAGGGATTGAATTTAAGAGCCGTGAGGTGATGATGCAGCTGTACAAAACTTTGGTAAGGCCACATTTGGAGTACTGTGTACAGTTCTGGTCGCCTCATTTTAGGAAGGATGTGGAAGCTTTGGAAAAGGTGCAAAGGAGATTTACCAGGATGTTGCCTGGAATGGAGAGTAGGTCTTACGAGGAAAGGTTGAGGGTGCTAGGCCTTTTCTCATTAGAACGGAGAAGGATGAGGGGCGACTTGATAGAGGTTTATAAGATGATCAGGGGAATAGATAGACAGTCAGAGACTTTTTCCCCGGGTGAAACAAACCATTACAAGGGGACATAAATTTAAGGTGAATGGTGGAAGAGAAAGGGGGGATGTCAGAGATAGGTTCTTTACCCAGAGAGTAATGGGGGCATGGAATGCACTGCCTGTGGAAGTAGTTGAGTCGGAAACATTAGGGACCTTCAAGCAGCTATTGGACAGGTACATGGATTACGGTAAAATGATATAGTGTAGATTTATTTGTTCTTAAGGGCAGCACAGTAGCATTGTGGATAGCACAATTGCTTCACAGCTCCAGGGTCCCAGGTTCGATTCCGGCTTGTGTCACTGTCTGTGTGGAGTCTGCACATCCTCCCCGTGTCTGCGTGGGTTTCCTCCGGGTGCTCAGGTTTCCTCCCACAGTCCAAAGATGTGCAGGTTAGGTGGATTGGCCATGATAAATTGCCCTTAGTGTCCAAAATTGCCCTTAGTGTTGGGTGGAGTTGTTGACTATGGGTAGGGTGCTCTTTCCAAGAGCCGGTGCAGACTCAATGGGCCGAATGGCCTCCTTCTGCACTGTAAATTCAATGATAATCTATGATTAATCTAGGACAAAGGTTCGGCACAACATCGTGGGCCGAAGGGCCTGTTCTGTGCTATATTTTTCTATGTTCTATGTTCTAAAACCTCGGGCAGAGAGCCAGCGGCTTCCCCGCAGTAGTCTTCCACTGAAATTGATCAGGATCATCGCCACGGAGGTTCCAACCCTTGTTTAGATGCAGTGAAAGAAACAGTACTGCCTGGGTAAATATTGCATTTTTGCAGTTATTGGGCGAGATTCGGGAAATTGGGCGGCACGGTAGCACAGTGGTTAGCACTGTTGCTACATAGCGCCAGGGATTCAGGTTCGATTCCATGGTTGGGTCACTGTCTGTGCGGAGTCTGCCCGTTCTTCCCGTGTCTGCGTGGGTTTCCTCCGGGTGCACCGGTTTCCTCCCACAAGTCCCGAAAGACGTGCTTGTCAGGTGAATTGGACATTCTGAATTCTCCCTCTGTGTACCCGAACAGGCGTGGGAGTGTGACGGCGAGGTGATTTCCACAGTAACTTCATTGCAGTGTTAATGGAAGCCTACTTGTGACACGTATTAAGATTATTAATAATTAAGATTATTAATATTCTTTGGTCCGTCAGCTGTGTGTATCTCTGCCGCACGCTGTTCGCTGGTGGCGGGATTCTATCTTCCCGCCACTTGTCAATGGGAATTCTCATTTTAACCAGCCCAAGCCGCAGTGAAACCCTCTGTTGGGGGTATGCTGTCAGCGGGAAAATTGAATTGCAATGACTGAGAATTCCGGCCATATTCTAAGGATGAATTTGAATCCAACTTTGCGACTATTGGCAAGCCTTTTCAGATCACTGAACTTCACTCTTTAGTACTTTACTTACAACTAAATAGAGTTGGCTTTGGTAATGCTTTCCATCCCTTTTAGGAATGTGTATAGATGACACTAAACCTGATTTAAAAGAACTCTAATTTGAAAATGTCTCTTTTAATTTTCTTGGCACCTACCGTGTAGATTAGTGCTGTGAATTTACAAGTACGTTTCTAAAGTGGGCATTCTGACCTTGCTCTAATGTAACATATATTCTGTGCAAGCACATTCAGTGGCTGCAATCCACACCAAACATGGCAACAGCTATAGTGGAGATAATTCTACAGTCTGGTTCATGGCAAGTTTACCAGGGAAATTGCAGATGCATGGGCAGTGACTTTTCATCCTTAAAATGAACGCACAGAAAACTAAAAACCGCGGGCTGTAATTTTGAGATACATGCATCGTGAAAGTACAGCGTCACTGTTGCATATCAATATTACTGTTAACTGATTTTCACTTCTTTTCCCCTGGGCACAAATAAAAATCTCTTGATTGCACCCTCCCTCCCAGGCCTGACCACTAGGCCGGTTTAATGAGGGAAAAAATAAATTTCCCATACACCACTGGCAACCAGCAGTGGGATACTCTGTTTGGTGCTTAATGTTTGCCTGAAGCAATCAAATGAGGCTTGAATTGAAAATTGTTTGGGTACCCTGACACTTGCGTAGGGCATGTGCTGTGTCTATTCTGCCAACTGTTCACGTTTTTAGTGCAGTAAACAGTTTGTGCAGAGTTTCTTTTTATCTGGAGGTGTCACGGTGCATATATTAAGATAACTTTATGATTCTCAAAACAGTTGTTTCATAAGAACTAGGAGCAGGAGTAGGCCACCTGGCCCTTTGAGCCTGCTCCAGCATTCAATGAGATCATGGCTGATCTTTTGTGGACTCAGCTCCACTTTCCGGCCCGAACACCATAACCCTTAATCCCTTTGTTCTTCAAAAAACTATCTATCTTTATCTTAAAAACATTTAATGAAGGAGACTCTACTGCTTCACTGGGCAAGGAATTCCATAGATTCACAACCCTTATTTTGAGGCTATGCCCCCTAGTTCTGCTTTCACACGCCAGTGGAAACAACCTGCCCGCATCTATCCTATCTATTCCCTTCATAATTTTATATGTTTCTATAAGATCCCTCCTCATCCTTCTAAATTCCAACGAGTACAGTCCCAGTCTACTCAACCTCTCCTCGTAATCCAACCCCTTCAGCTCTGGGATTAATTTAGTGAATCTCCTCTGCACACCCTCCAGCGCCAGTACATCCTTTCTCAAGTAAGGAGACCAAAACTGAACACAATACTCCAGGTGTGGCCTCACTAACACCTTATAAAATTGCAGCATAACCTCCCTAGTCTTAAACTCCATCCCTCTAACAAAGAAGGACAAAATTCCATTTGCCTTCTTAATCACCTGTTGCAGCTGTAAACCAGCTTTTTGCGACTCATGCACTAGCACACCCAGGACTCTCTGCACAGCAGCATGTTTTAATATTTTATCATTTAAATAATAATCCCTTTTGCTGTTATCCCTACCAAAATGGATAACCTCACATTTGTCAACATTGTATTCCATCTGCCAGACCCTAGCCCATTCACTTAGCCTATCCAAATCCTTCTGCAGGCTTCCAGCATCCTCTGCACTTTTGGCTTTACCACTCATCTCAGTGTCATCTGTAAACTTGGACACATTGCCCTTGGTCCCCAACTCCAAATCATCTATGTAAATTGTGAACAATTGTGTGCCCAACACTGATCCCTGAGGGACACCACTAGCTGTTGATTGCCAACCAGAGAAACACCCATTAATCCCCACTCGTTGCTTTCTATTTATTAACCAATCCTCTATCCATGCGACTACTTTCCCCTTAATGCCATGCATCTTTATCTTATGCAGCAACCTTTTGTGTGGCACCTTGTTGAAGGCTTTCTGGAAATCCAGATATACCACATCCATTGGCTCCCCGTTATCTACCGCACTGGTAATGTCCTCAAAAAATTCCACTAAATTAGTTAGGCACGACCTGCCCTTTATGAACCCATGCTGCGTCTGCCCAATGGGACAGACTGCTCCTCTGCTCAATCTATTTGGGGCGGAATTCTCTCAAAATGTTTCAAAGGGCGTGATTTTCTATCCCGCTTGCCTCCGGTGTGGATCCGGGCAGCCGGGTGAATAGCAGGAAAGGCTATTTGCATCGAGCGCAAACCATTTTGCACCCCGCTCCCAGTGGCGAGTTCCGGATCTCGCCCCAAAATGGCAAGAAGGTCATTAAGACTAATTTACATTCATTTCAATCTGATTAGCGGTTCAATCTCATTAGTGAGATTGAAGTCGAATGCAGCAGTGTCGAATGCAGCAGCCTCCCAGGAGACACCTGACTCTCCAGCCAGAAGTCACACAGCATCTTTAGTACTCCTTTACAACAAAGTGAAGCCAGCGCAATGGCTACCGAGAGGAAGTGAGGAGGTGGGTAGCCCTTTCCATTTACCGGCAAGCAAGGGGGGCCTTTCACAGGGGCTGTGGTTTTCCGGGGGGGAGGGGGGGGTGGTTGCATCTGTTAGGCCTTCAAGCCATCTTTAAAGATTGTGGAGACCATACCAAGGGCAACCACAGCTGCAGCCTGTCTGTCCTACCAAACTCTCCCAGGACAGAGCCCTGCTGCAGATTCTCTCCTGAAAGTTAATTTCACTCCCTTTGACTGTGAGTAGCCTCTAGCTTCACAGCTGAAGGCGATTTCAAATGAGGAATTAGCCTTGTTAATTGTGACAGAACCTCACACTCTTCAACTCTCAAGTGCCTCCTCGAAGGAACAGGTGGCCTGTCGAAGAGGATGCTTCGTGGACTGGATTTCCTGCAACCTTTGATGCCTGAACAATGTGCCTGTGCTCTAGGAACATCAGCACCACAGAGGTACCTGCCATCAATCAAACACTTAGGGGTAGGGCTTCACCACTGAGGACATTCTTGCAGCTAAAGGTTAAGTGGCTCGATGAGCAGAGGTCAGCTTAGCATGACCTCCCTAATGTTGCTGGTCTCTCTCCTTCTTCAATTCCTTCCAGTTACAAAGATGTTTGCTGATGTGGATCCCGCGGAGGCTGCCCTCGCTGGGGTTGTAGCTGCTGAGGCAGGTGGATGCCAAAGGCAGCAGGAAGGCCAACGCATGTGGGAGGAGGCACCACATGTGCAGGGGGTCGCCACGCACCCTGAAAACCCATGAGGATCCATCAGTCTGAGGAGGGGGCCAGAAGGAGAGGCCAGCAGTGACCCATGGTGTACAATAACCGTTGGTTAATCCATGAACTGACGGACAGCAGATGTTGCAGAAAACTCCATCTCAACAGGGAGACAGTACAGCACCTGTGCCACATCCTCACCGATGTCCTCCACATGGAGGAGGGGGCACCCACTCCCAGTGGCCGTGAAGGTCACTGCAGCACTAAACCTCTCTGCCACCAGGTAATACCAGAGCTCGAGCAGGCATCAGTGTGGCAAATCACAATCTTCAATCCACAGGTCGATCCGGGAGGTGGCAGATGCTCTGTATGCCCAGGCATCTGACTATATCACCTTCGACCTGGCCCACCAAGATGCCCAGGCTGCAGAATTCGCCAGCATCTCCGGGATGCCCCAAGTCCAGGATGCCATCGATGGCACATATGTCTCCCTGCCAGCATCGGGGCATTAGGGAGTGCTCTATATTAACAGGAAGGGGTTCCACTTCCTGAATGTTCAGATCCAATGCGACCACCGCCTGACGGTCATGCATGCGTGCGTCCACTACCCTCGGAGCTTGCATGACAGCTAAACCTGGGGCACTCGGAGATCCACAGTGAAGTCATGGCTGGTGACGCCAGCGTAGTGGCCTGAGACTGAGGCAGAGGCCCGATTAATGAGACCCATGTTTCCACCCGTGCTGTCATTGCGCAGTGCAACGGGCTGCTCAGAATGCGGGTCTGCTGCCTGTATCACTCTGTGGGCCCTACAGTACACTCTCCAGAGGGACTCCTGCTTTGTGGTGGTCTGCTGTGCCCTCCACTATCTGGAACAACAGCGGGGGGGATGTGCTCGAAGAGGACGAGAAGGCAGAGGAGGGACATGTGGCCTCGTTTGAGGAGGGGGAGGAGGCTGAGCAAGAGGAGCTGGAGGATGAGCCTGAGGAGGACCCAGAGGATGGAAGACAGGCAGCGGCGAGGGTCCAAAATGCAAGAAAGACCAAGGAGGTCCTCATTGCCTCCAGATTCTCCAGAGACAAGGTCGTGTCCATCAGCTCAACATCCCTCCATCATTCCCCATCCCTCCCCCCCCCCGCATCACTCCATATCCTCCCCGAGCATCCTGATATCCCCTTCAATGGTCTATGTTACATCACTGCAGTGTGATGGAGCCTGTGTTGGTACTGTCAGCAAGTCACTACACATGATCGGAGAGTGATGATCACTGATTAAGTCTGTCTCCTGTCTTTCTGCTGACAGCACACTTACACCGATCCTCATGATGGAGTCTGCATTGGGGGCTTTTGATCTTGGACCACAGTGCCGGGCGGGACGGAGAGCAGGCAGTGGGTGTGTAGGCAGGCCCGCTGTGAAGACTATAGTGACAGAGGCTTCACATGTATCATGTGTGAACTGTTTTAATGGTGAACATTTTTATGTGACAGGTTTCCATTCCCCCTAGCTACGGACAGTTTCCTCACCAGTGCCCATTCAATGCTCCTCACTCTTCTTGACCTTTCATGGTCTACTGCTATGTCTAGGTGTGTCCCCAGGATTCACATCCGAGGTGGAGGCAACCTGCTGTCTTCTGCGCCCTGTGGCCTTTAATGCCCTTGGCGGATGTCCTCGAGAGGCCTGGAGGCAGAGGGCCCCAGCCAACGTATCTTTGTCCCAGGTGTCGGCGTGCCACACTGCATTGCCCTTGAGATCCGCTGGTGTCAGGAGGGGGAGATTCAGAAGAACTGAAGACCCCCCTTCAGGCCCGCACTTGTCATGGACATGCCCCCTCTCAGGCCCTGCACCTTGACAGTTCCCCAGCACCCAAATAGTGTCTTCCTGGCACACTGACAGTGCCAGGGCACTGCCCTGCCCTGTCCCCAATCACACTGGGGCTCCATTGGCCTCCAGGCCGCCTGGCGTGGTCATCACATTTGGTCTCCTTTCATGGACTCCAGTCTTGATTCCCACCAGCCTCAGCTGCGTCAGCATGAACTGGAAGTCCCAGGAGCTGAGAGACTCAGACTTCAAACAGGCTGAGCGGACTTAAATAAGCTTAAAGCCTTATTTAAATCTGCTCATCTGGCTCATACCCAGTGAGGACGTTAACCAGATTGCATCCGGTGCTGTGGGGCAGCAGCATCTTGCTCTATTCTGCGCCTGGTGTGAACCCCCGTTGAGGGGTTCTCCCACTGTTCTCCTGGCCAGAAAATATTAGTCCTTTATAATGAACATGTTGCAGACCTGGATGTGATTCTCTCTTGTGACTTCTTGAAGGTGGAGGCAGGTTGGAACCCTTTCGATTTTCAGATGAAATTGCTCGAGAAAAAGAGATATACGTTTATTGCAGGTGGGAACAAATTATCCCCTCCATCACTGCTTAGTTGACAGGTTTTTAGGGAGGGTTCTCTCCTCCTGTTGACTGTGCGGTCCCTCTTGTGTCCCATTGGCTCCAGACTGAACACCCCTGCTGTTCTTTGGGATCATAAGATGTGTTATGTGAAGCCAGTTTCAGTCATGTGACCACATGGGCAATACTTCTGATGTCCACACAAATTATTCAAAGTTCGAAGCCATTGCTGCACAAATGGGATGGAATGTGAGCCATTCACACCTGGTTATGATAAACTGGCTTTTTTATACCGCTCTTTGTTGACTTCCAAGTACGCAGACGCTGAATATAGCTGGTGGAATGGGGAGCAATTACCTTTGAGTTTTGGTAAATATTCAGGCAATACAAGCTGTGCATACTAAAGGATTTCTCATTCTGAATGCCTTTTCAAAGAAGGGGACTCTACCCACGGGCATTTATATTTTAATGACTGTCCAGAGATATGACTTAGTTCTGGTATAAACAAGCCAAGCCAGCTGACCTTCAATGGCCATCTTTGTTTCAGCAGATGGTTCATTTTACAAAGAAAAAGTTAATTTCTAAGAGTTCACTTTGAATAATGTTTGTACCTTGAAAGATCTGAAGATGATATATCGTCACTGGGTATTATACTTCACAACTTGTAAATCAAAACTACAAACAAAACTCAAAACCGCATTTATTTGGGTTACATATCTGAAGATCACATTGATAAATCATGCTCCAAATATTGTTCCTGCCTATATGGCTCATTGCCAACGAATGGCAAACATCGTGGGCTGGATTCTCGGCTGGCAGGATGCTTCATTTTGCCGGCAGCCCGGGGGTTTCCCGCCGGTGGGGTGAAAGAGAAATGGAGCGCGGCGGAATGGAGAATCCAGCCCCATGAATTCAAGTCTGCATTAATCTTCACAGAATCACGGTATTGTTACAATGCAGAAGGAGGCCATTCAGCCCAGCATGTCTGCACCAGGGGCGGGATTCTCCGACGCCCCGCCGGGTCGGAGAATCGCCGGGGGCTGGCGTGAATCCCGCCCCTGCCGGTTGCCGAATTCTCCGGCACCGGATATTCGGCGGGGGCGGGAATCGCGCCGCGCCGGTTGGCGGGCCCCCCCCCCCCGCGATTCTCTGGCCCGGATGGGCCGAAATCCCGCTGCTAGGATGCCTGTCCCCCCGGCGTGGATTGAACCACCTCTCTTACCGGCGGGACAAGGCGGCGCGGGCGGGCTCCGTGGTCCTGGGGGGGGAGCGGGGCGATCTGGCCCCAGGGGGTGCCCCCACGGTGGCCTGGCCCGCGATTGGGGCCCGCCGATCCGCGGGCGGGCCTGTGCCGTGGGGGCACTCTTTTCCTTCCTCCTTCGCCACGGTCTCCGCCATGGCGGAGGCGGAAGAGACTCCCTCCATAGCGCATGTGCGGGGATGCCGTGAGCGCCCGCTAACGCCCCTGCGCATGCGCCGCCCGGCAATGTCATTTCCGCACCAGCTGGCGGGGCACTTCCGCCAGCTGGTGGGGCGGAAATCAGTCGGGCGCAGGCCTAGCCCCTCGAGGTTAGGACTCGGCTGGTCAAGGGGCAGAGGATTCCGCACCTTTGGGGCGGCGTGATGCCGTACTGATTTGCGCCGTTTTTGGCGCCAGTCGGCGGACATCGTGCTGATACCGGAGAATTTCGCCCCAGGTCTCAATTCACTTGGTGCTATTCTCCTGCCTTCTCTCCGTAGCCCTGCAAATTCTTCCTTTCTGGAAAACAGCTTCATTCCATTTTGAATTCCTTAATTGAACCTGCCTCCGCCAAACTCTCAGGCAGCACTTTCCAGGCTCCATCCACCCTCTGCATGAAAAAGTTCTTCCTCGTGTCACTTTTGCTTGTTTTACCAATTGTTTTAAACCTTTCGTTCTCAAACCTTTTATGAGTGGGAATGGTTTTACTGTATCTACTCTGTCCAAATCCTTCCTGATTAATCCTTAATAGTATCGCAAGTAGGCTTACATTAACATTGTAATGAAGTTACTGTGAAAATCCCCTCGTCGTCACATTCCGGCGCCTGTTCGGGTACACAGAGGGAGAATTCAGAATGTCCAATTCACCTAACAAGCACGTCTTTCGGGACTTGTGGGAGGAAACCGGAGCACCCGGAGGAAACCCACGCAGATGCAGGGAGCACATGCAGACTCCGCACAGACAGTGTCCCCCAGCTGGGAATCGAACCCAGATCCCTGGCACTGTGACGGAACGGTGCTAACCACTGTATTTTGACGACTTCCAGCAAATCTCTACTCAGCCGTCTCTTCTCCAAGGAATATTACCATTTGGCTGAAATCATTTTGCCCACTATCTTTTCCCGCTGAAATCTGTTTTACAATGCAAATAAAATGAAGTGATCAAGAATGAACAATTTAGTTCAAAACCATGGCATTGTGTTTTGATGGTTTTGCTAAATAGTAAACCATTCGCTTCATTGAGTCACCCTCGGGGTTTGTGAAATAACATTCTCCATCATCAATTAAAGGTTTATTTTTGGTGCATCACTAAACACCATTGCATAAATTCTACATAAGTTAATAGACAATCTGGTACCAATGCTTTATGGATCCAATTAAATCTGTTAACCTGAGATCTGGTATCATCGGGCAATTTATTTCACCATTCAAAAACGACAGATTTCTGTTATGCAACATTATTATTTGAACAGTAATAAGGATCTGCAAATTGGTTCGGAGCCTTCTGTGCGATATTATCATTTGAAATGCTCGACACATTTGTCTAGAATCATCCTACGATTGATAAAACAGTGGGTAAGAATTGGGTGCCAAATTTAATGGCCATTCTCGAGCACTTTTGCTTTTGTAAATTTTTATCGGACAGGATTTTTCGAAGTGCGGGTCGTGACCCGTGGATGGGTCCTGGGCGAGTGTCGGAAGGGTCATGGAGCGATCAGTCGCGACATTCCCATGGTGGTCCTGATCACGGGAGAAGTGCCGAACGACCGTTGCAAGTTTTAAAATTGCGAATGGCGGCCACTGACACCTTTTAAATTAGAAGAAATGAGGCTGTGTGCAGTGTTCTGGCCAGAAGGGGCATCAGTGAGCAGGTCACATGCCCTGCACTTGCATTTGACATCAAGCGCCCTCTGTTTAGTGCCAAATCATGGAGGAGAGCTTCCTACATTTTCTCGCTGCTGGCAAGCAAGGCAAGAGGACTGTGAAGATGAATCGTTTTCTTACAAGTAATGTACATCCTGGGACACAAATAGGCAGTGTATTTACTGAACAGGATTTGACATCAGAATCTGCTGGAGAGAGCTGGTCAGGAGAGTCCAGGGCAGGACAGAGCAGTGCTAGTGTTAGCTCTGTACAGATCTCCAAGACCTCTGCTTAACAGCCTACAAAGAAGAAACTTAACTCTGAAACAAAGCAGTAAAAAGATGATTTCTTGAGGTATAGTTTTATCAATATTGCCATTGCAAATAAGGATGCTGTAATGATATGTATATATGTAGATAACTAAAGGGTTAATTATTACATCTCAGTGTAACACAACCACTAGAGGGCACCATCGGATCCCACTATGAATAAGAATACTGAGAGGATCTTGGTCTCTCTCTCTTCCAATCAGGAGTAACTAGACAGCAGAGTGTTAGCTAGATCACAGCATAGTTTAGCACATGTAGTTTGAATTAGTTAATAAGAACATAAGAACTAGGAGCAGAAGTAGGCCATCTGACCCCTCGAGCCTGCTCCACCATTCAATGAGATTGTGATCTTTTGTGGACTCAGCTCCACTTTCCGGCCCGAACACCATAACCCTTAATCCCTTTATTCTTCAAAAAACTATCTATCTTTATCTTAAAAACATTTAATGAAGGAGCCTCGACTGCTTCGCTGGGCAAGGAATTCCATAGATTCACAACCCTTTGGGTGAAGAAGTTCCTCCTAAACTCAGCCCTAAATCTACTTCCTAAATCTACAGTCCTAAAATACTTTAATATAAATTACTTGATTACCAGTTATAGTTCTGTGGAGTGTGCAAACTCAATATTAATTAATCATTACTCAACAAATGAGTTTGCTTTAAGTTGCAGACTCGTGGTTTCTTCAGAATCACACCATCAGACCATTCTAGATAAGAAGCAAAGAGTACCAAGTTATATTACCAAAAGAGTAATATAACAGATACAAAGCCCATGTGTTTTATACAGGAAGTACTGGCAAATGAGAGGAGAAGGTTCAAATTTTGAAAGAGAAATCGTGGGTGAAAGGTTCCTTTTGAGGTTGAGACCCGAGAGTTAGTTATTCACTTACAGCTGACTGCAAATGAAAAGACGACGCTTGTGGACCTGAACTGTGACACCACAATAAAAACATGCCAAACGCCCATGGAACGATTCTGGAATAGAATCTCCCAGGAGTTTCCTGTGCTGAGTAAAACAAGCATTTTGTTGCTATTGCCCTTCACAATGACATACATATGCGAGGTTTGATTTTCTGTTTTCACAAAGATGAAAAGACAGCACAAAGGAACTGCCTGAAGTCTGCACCTGATATGCACATTGCCCTCTCCTCCGTGAACTTGATTGGCGTGATATCATGAAGACCAAGCAGGTTCCTATATTGCATTAAAGATAAGCGATCGCGGCGTGAATCACGAAGGTCGGCACGAAGGTTGGCCAGAGTGGTTCCCGAGAAAAGACGTTTGATAAACACTGCTATAGGGCATTGCTAAAATACTTTTTCAAAATATTACTTGCTGCACTGCACGGTGATCAAATCATATTTAATCCACAGCTTTCAAATGTTTTGAAAATAATTTGCCTCCATCATGGACCAGAGCTCAGTCCGACCATTTCTTCAAACTCTCTGGAGGCATTTTATCGAACAAAACCTGACACTTAGTGCTTTTAAGTTGGCAAAATATCCCTGGAGACTTCACATAAAATATAGTGGCACCAAGTAGGATTCAGGGAACAAGTTGGTGGTGTTGAGCAATGGCAAAATTGCAGAGTTAGGTTTCCAAACGTTTTTGAAAACAGGGATAGCTATAATGAGGCAGGAGAGAGTTCCAGAGTGTTGGGGCAAGATGGCTAAAGCTGAGGGAGGAAGGTGCATGGTAGGTCAGAAAATCCGGGCCTGAATTCTCTGCTTCCCGCCACCGGCAGCGCGAATTGTGATCGGATTTGCATCCGGCGCCAATTCAGATGCCAGTATCGGTCCCCAATTGACAGCGTTAGTGACGTTCACTTCCTGTGCTGGCAGGCCCATGCAAAACCGTCATTTACATGGATTTAAATCTCATTAACGGGTTGGACATTGCAAGTTCCATCCCTCCACACTGCTCCATCCCTCTCAGGAAGAGGGCACAAATTTGCGTGATTATTTATAGGTGGGGCCGGGGTGCCATGGCTGCTGAGGGGGAGCAAGAGGGTAAAAAAATGATCAAAACTTGTCGGGCTTACTGGGGAGTGGCTCCCTGGGCCAGGGCAGTAGCGGGACTTGGTACCAGGTCCGTGGACTCGGGATGCCCCCCTTGGGATTGGGGTGGCGTGACTCAGACTGCCATTGCTGCAGTATGTAATTTAAATGCACTCCTCTGGTGCTACTTACAGACTCCTGGTTGTCCACACTGCTGATTGTTCACTGTGTCCTGTAAATCTTCCTAGAGCCTCTGTTGACGTGGGAGCCCATCCACACGGGTCCACTGGTAACCTTCATTTCTCAGCAGTATCACTGAGGGGATGGGTGTGACCCAGCTCAATCACTGGCCCACCAGGTGCTGCCATTTGTCAGTCCATTCATCAGAAGTGCTGGCCCACTGCAGGCCTTTGCTGAGCCATCTTCATGGCTGGAATGTGTGTGTGGTGCACTTAAAAGAAACTCCAGCTTGTCAGGCTCTTTAGCGCAAGTTCCAGGACCAGTGGTTCTACAGTCCGCGCGGCTGGGAATTGCTTCAAATTATTGCCGGAGAATGTTGGCCCATATGCATGCCCTGAATCGTGGAACAAATAGTACCCCCAATGGGAACGCGAATTGCACGCTATTCAGTTCCAATGGGAACACTTAAGTTGGAATTCTCCGGCCCTTCCTGCTGGCAGTGAATCCCGCCTGCGGGTTTCCCGGCAGCATGGGGTGGTTTCAATGAGAAATCCCGTTGACAGACAAGTGGGAAGAGGATAGAATCCCACTGCCAATGAACGGCACGCGGCTCAGAAACACGTTGCTAGGGAACCGGAGAATGCCGCCCCTGATTCCCGTTGACCATGATGTTCATCACTCAACACGGTCCCCACGCAATTCAAATTCAATTAATTTATTCACATCCCTCCCATCTATTGCCTGTCTCACGAAAATCAGCACTGGTTTAAAGGAGGCACTTCTGGTTGCTGGGAAATATGTTAGACAGGCAGACGTCCTGTACTTTTAAATCATAGAATCAATCGTGCAGAAGGAAGCCATTCGGCCCATTGAGTCTTCACCGGCTCTTGGAAAGAGCATCCTAGTTAAGCCCACACTTCCACCCTATCCCCGTATCTCAGCAACCCCATCTATCCTAAGGGTAATTTAGCGTGGCCAATCCACCTAACCTGCACATCTTTGAACTGTGGGAGGAAACCAGAGCACCCAGAGGAAACGCACGCAGACACGGGGAGAACGTGCAGACTCTGCACAGACAGTGACCCAAGTGGGAATCGAACCTGGGACCCTGGCGTTGTGAAGCCATAGTGCTAACCACTATGCTACCGTGCTGCTCTTCATTGCTCAGAGCCAAAATGACACATTCTGCTTTGCTAGATTTTTGACAATAACAGCTCAAAAGATGAAAATGAAAATGAAATGAAAATCGCTTATTGTCACAAGTAGATTTCAAATGAAGTTACTGTGAAAAGCCCCTCGTCGCCACATTCCAGCGCCTGTTCGCAGAGACTGGTATGGGAATTGAACCCATGCTGCTTTAAAAGCCAGCTATTTCGCCCTGTGCTAAACCAAACACAGGCAGTAACTGCAGAGTCAGCCTTTTTAGTGATGTGATCCAACTGTCCCATCCGAAAATGACCACCGTTACCCTTCATGTGACAGCAGGCGCAGATTTTCCTCCCCCCTGCCCCCGCCATAGAAATAAGCCAGAAACAGAATGCACAAATATTGTAATGAAGTCAACTCCAGAAAACAGGAACATGGTCATGGTAGCATCACCATATTTTGAATAGCACTTCTGACACTGGCGTCATATTTGTCACATCAAGAGCCTCTACAATCACTTTGCCTTATTTCAGAAGCAAGTGAATCATAAATGTGTGAAAGATGATTGTGGTTTGTATTTATAAACTAAACATTTATTACTAAATTGTGCATCATGTCCGAGGAACAAACATCACTTATTCTCGCTGTAAACAATTTCATGGAGCCAAGTTTCATGGAACAATGGTAACATTAGCTCTTGTAACTACTTTGTGCATTTACACACCAGTTTTTATTCGCAGTTGTATCTTAAACAGCTGGCTGTGAGGATGATCTCATTGGAATTGTTTGAGCCATACATATCTGTCAATGGTTGCAGATTATCCAGTTGATATTTTCCTTGGCACCCACACATGCCTGAGAATAATGGGAAGCTTGTTTTTAAATGTAATCAATTTCAAAGCCTGTTTTTGAAATATCAGAGCTTAAGAAATGATCTCACATGGAAAGAACTAAAACTCCAGGTGAGACTTGTATTGAAGTGCCGTTGATTTCTCGCCAACCACATCAAAATCGCTCAAGCCTGAAGGAAGGTGATTAGAAAGTGCTTAATTCTGTTTGAAGTGGTCCAGGGGCTGTCAATCAAAGCTTGATGTTTATAAACATTGCCGTTAGAGCACTTCAGAGTTACTCAACCGTGAAGGGAGATGAATGGACCAATGCTGCCAGCTGGGGTGTGTGGAAGCTGTCAGTTACAGTCTTAGTAAAAACAATATCAAAGAGAAATGAATGAATGGCTTGAAGATCAAAGATCTGAGGGGTTTAAACTCAGGTCAATGCTGTTCTCATTCCAGGAATGGACAGGTGATGCTTCCTGTGCCTGAGCCAGCAGTTGCATTGCCCAGGTGAGTGTTACAACACTAATATGTTTCACTGCCCCTGTCTGGCCTGCTCTCTAGCTTCCAGACAGGGGTCTCTTTTCTGGCAGGTCTGTGGGGGCGGTCCTTTAGTTAGGGGGTCTCTGGGAGGTCTAGATATTTAAGGGGTCTCTGTGGGGGGGTTTCTTAATTTAGGGGTGTCTGGGATGGGCCATGGGGATGCATGTCTGTAATTGTGGTGGGACGAATAGGCTGGCCCTCAGGTTACCTTTGTAGGTAACCCCCCATTACCCATTGGCCCATGGCAAGGTCAACCACGTCAGGGCCACGTTTGTCCAGAGCTGTTGGAATCTGTGCCCATATGGTTCCCGGCCCGGAGGATCTGGAGAATCTGGTGCCTGGCCCGCTGAGTGGATGCAAATGGGTCATTTAGACCCAATTGCATCCTCCCACTGGCACGTGGGCGCGAACCCCGATTCTGCTGCCAGCAGAGTGCCTTGCATCGCAAAAGGGCGCCAATCCCATTTTTACCCCTGATGCCTGATTCTCCGCCGCATAAGGAACTCCGCTTCCAGAGCAGGCAGTGGAGAATCCAAGTTTAGGTGTTGACGCCGGGACAATTATGTGCAGTTAATGTTCCTGTTGGGGGTGCTATTTGTGGAGCAGTTCAGGACATGCTCATTGGACAGCTCTGCTGGTGCGAATTGCAAGCAACACCTGGCCCAACACAGGCATTCTAACCACTGGGGCCGGAGTTAGCGCCAGGAGTCTGGCAGCTGGAGCTGTTTATAAGTGCTCCATTTACCACATAATCACTGCAGGCACAACATTAGCTCAGATAAGATCTGCCCCGAAGTAGGGAATCTGGGGCGAAATTCTCCGTTATCGGCGGAAAGTCCGCCGATCGATGCAAAAAACGGCGCAAATCCGACTTGCGTCAAGTCGGAAAAATGGGTCGAAAGTCTCCGGCCCGAAATGGGCTAGCAGCGACGTAACGGGATCCGCGCTTGCGCACGTGGTTCACGCCGTAACGGCTCATAAGGCCGCGCTGCTCACCCCACCCGACCGGAACACCCGACTGGATGGCTGGCAGCCACTCAGCCCCGAGGTTCGAGTCACGGGATGTGGAGGCGCTCCTGGACGCGGTGGAGCAGAGGAGGGACGCCCTGTATCCCGGGCACGGCCGCAGAGTTGCCCCACGCCACAGCCGGCGCCTGTGGAGGGAAGTGGCAGAGGCCATCACCGCTGCGGCCCTGACACCACGGACAGGCACCCAGTGCCACAAGAAGGTGAACAACCTCGTCAGAGCAGGCAGGGTGAACCTCCCCCAGATCCCCCCTCACCCATATCCCCATATCCCCCCTCCCCCATATCCCCCATATCGCCCCTCCCCAATATCCCCCCTCCCCATATCCCCCCTCCCCCATATCCCCCTCCCCCATATCTCCCCTCCCCATATCCCACCTCCCCCATATCCCCCCTCCCCATATCCCCCCTCCCCCATATCCCCCCTCCCCATATCCCCCCTCCCCCATATCCCCCTTCCCCCATATCCCCCTTCCCCCATATCCCCCATATCCCCCCTCCCCAATGACCCCCTCCCCCATATCCCCCTCCCCATATCCCCCCTCCCCCATATCCCCCTCCCCATATCCCCCTCCCCATATCCCCCCTCCCCCATATCCCCCATATCCCCCCTCCCCAATATCCCCCTCCCCCATATCCCCCATATCCCCCCTCCCCCATATCCCCCATATCCACCCCTCCCAAATATCCCCCCTCCCCCATATCCCTCCTCCCCCATATCCCCCCTCCCCCATATCCCCCATATCCCCCCTCCCCAATATCCCCCTCCCCCATATCCCCCATATCCCCCTCCCCCATATCCCCCATATCCACCCCTCCCCAATATCCCCCCTCCCACATATCCCCCCTCCCCCATATCCCCCCTCCCCCATATCCCCCCTCCTCCATATCCCCCAGATCCCCAACTGAATCCAGCCCTAACCTTAACCTCTGCAATGCACGCGCAACCGATGGCGTGCATTCATATACCTGCCTAACAGTGTTGCCTTTTACCCCTGCCACCACCCCCACCCACCACCACCCCCCCCCCCCCCGCCCCACAGGAGAAGCGCGCACACAACAATAGGGAGCATGTGAGGACTGGAGGAGGCCCCGCTGATGAGAGGCCACTGACCGAACACGAGGAAAGGGCCCTGGAACTGGCTGGCGGACCTGAGGACCGGGAGGTTGCTGATGCAGAGGTCAGGGGCGTACTAGCAAGTGAGCCACCGACAGCCCGTCCCCATATCCCCCCTCCCCTATATCCCCCACCCCCATATCACCTGATCACTGCCTGATGTCTAACCATGCATGCTTCATTGTGTATCGCAGGAACAAATGTCCAGGCACCCATCCCCGCAGATGCAGACCGCCCGCAGGATGCCCCTCGGAGGCCACGGGCGACAGAGAGACCCGGACCCTCCAGCATGCAACGCCCGCAGGATGCCCCTCGCACACCACGGGAGACGGAGAGACCTGGAGCAACAGGGAGACGACACCCCCGTCACGTGCGGGAGCGACCACCCAGCGACGAGGGGGGTAGCCACAGGCCCCCGTCACATCCGAGCCAGGACACCACTACCCAGGACACCACTACCCAGGACACCACTACCCAGGACACCACTACCCAGGTCACCACTACCCGGGACAGCACTGCCCAGGACACCCCTACCCGGGACAGCACTACCCAGGAAGACGAAATACCGGACAGTGACTCAGAGTGGATGGGTGGTGACGAACCCCCACCCCAAAGTGCCATGGACTCAGAGTGGGACGAAGGGCACGACACAACGCCACTGCTGTCAACAACACCCTCCACCATCGCAGAAACACTCACCTCGGTTGGGCACTTTAGTGATGAGGCGTCTGCTACACTCACTGGTGCGCACAACACAGCCGTCCCGGTATAGCAGGTGGAGGTAGGAGCAGCAGAGGGGCCGGGCGGTCGGAGGGCAGCCCAGCCCAAGCGAACATCTGCCGCCCAGATGGATCCCGGGTTCCTGGAGTTACCACACCCACACATAGATCCGATGCAACCACCGACCCGGAGACGACCGAAGAGGGTGACGGCCAGCTTGCGGCGGCTGCAGTCGCAGGTGGAGGAGTCCACCCGCGTCCAGGAGCTGGGAGTGGTGCCGGTCATGCGTGCCACCCAGGCCGACACCGCACGGGTGGCGTCCGCGGTGGAGGCAATGGGTGCAACGGAGTCAGACATGGGGAACGGTTTGCGAGGCCTGGGGCTTTCCGTGCAGGCGGCGTCTGTGGCCCAGAACATGGCTGCCCTCTCACAGGAGGCCATGAGCCAGTGCCAGCGCCAGATGGCAGAGGCGCTCAACACCATAGCCCAGTCTCAGCAGCCCATGGCCCAGTCTCTGCAGGCCATGGCCCAGTCTCAGCAGGCCATAGCCCAGTCTCTGCAGGCCATCGCTGAGGGCATCGGCGCCAGTGGCCATGTGCGAGCCGGCGTCGCACTGTCACAGACAGGGTTTGCCAACCCCCTGGGCTCCATGGCTGAAAACCTGCAGACCCCTGTCGATACCAGCATGGGCCTCCAGGACTGGCAGCGCCAGATGTCGGGGGGGCGTCGGATGGCCAGTCCGTTCGCATCCCCCACCCATGTAGAGGCCGGGGGGCCATTGGGCACACCGAGGGAGGAGGAGGTGGTGTGGTCCGTCCCGGCTCCCCCTGTAGGGGAGGTCCCGGAACACCGCGACACCTCGGACTCCCCCCCCCTTCCGTCCCAGGTGCATCGGGTGGGCAACGGGCAGGACAGGCTGGCAGCTCGCCATCCCAGTCGCCCGGGCCGCAGCCTGTCCCATCTAGGCCAGGACGCACCAGGAAACGGCCGCCAAAGGGATCCCTAGTCGCAGGGCAGGAATCACAGGAGTCCACCTCCAGTTCTGCTGTACCGTCTGGGGAACCACGTAGACGTAGTCAAAAGGCCCGTAAGGCCAAACAATTAGACACTGAGTAAGTTGGCACGGGTGCAGGGCACAGATGAGTTTTAGGGGCTAGGGCACGTGCATGAACTCGTTTGGTTATTAAAGTCAATGTTACACCTACAGAAGCTGCCTTTGTGCTCTGTCCAAAGCGTGCGGGGGTGTCATGTACGTTGAGCGCAAGTGTGTGTGTGAAGGGTGGTCTTACCTCAGCCCCAGGTGAGTCTGCCCCCTTCCCCCTGGGCCGCCATCAACATCCCCCCGGGCAGCGGACGGGACCGTGCGCTGCAGTGTCACAGCCGCATGCAGGGATGGTCCGTGTGGATGGTGATACTGTGGCCATGGGTCAGACATAGTCCAACGATGTGGAGCCAGGAGCTCACCGCAGGGCGGGTTGTCATCATTCTCCATGGCCTGCAATAGACACGCATCCACCCGCAACTGTGTGAGCCCGGCCCGTTGTGCTGCCGGTGGATTGGCAATGGGGGGTGGTGGTGTGCATGCGGGTGGGGTGGGTGGGGTTGGGGAGGGGGGTGAGGGTGCTGGGTGGGTGGATGGGTGGGGGGTGTGGGTGGTCGGCTGTTGCCATGGTGTGCGGTCTGTGGCCATACTACCCGATTCCCACGCCCATCTAGTCAGTGAAGCGGGCGGCTATCAGTCTCTCCCATGCCCGCTGGGCCAGCCGGTAACGGTGGACAGCCACCCGCCTGTGTCTACTCCGTCTGCCCTGACCATTACCCCCATCCCCCTCATCTGGGGAGGACTGGGCCTCTTCCTGCTGCTCCTCCACTCCGCCCTCCTCTGCCTGCGGCACATCGCCCCTCTGCTGGGCTATGTTGTGCAGGACGCAGCACACCACAATGATGCGGCCGACCCTATCTGACCGATACTGGAGGGCGCCCCCAGAGAGGTCCAGCCACCTGAAACGCATCTTCAGCACGCCAAAGCACCTCTCTATCACTCCCCTTGTCGCTACATGGGCATCATTGTAGCGGTTCTCCGCCTCATTGCGTAGCCTCCGTCTAGGCGCCATCAGCCACGATCGCAATGGGTAGCCCCTGTCGCCCAGCAACCAACCCCTCAGCCGGGGATGGCGTCTCTCGTACATGCCGGGGATGGATGACCGCGACAACACGTATGAGTCGTGTACACTGCCTGGGTAACGGGCGCAGACGTGCAGGATCATCATACGGTGGTCGCAGACCACCTGTACGTTCATCGAATAGGTCCCCTTCCTATTGGTGAACACGGCCCTGTTATCTGCAGGTGGCCGCACGGCGACGTGCATCCCATTAATCGCGCCCTGGACCATGGGGAACCCGGCCACGGCAGAGAAGCCCACGGCCCGAGCATCTTGGCTGACCCGGTCCACAGGGAAGCGGATGTAGCGGTGCGCCATGGCATATAGGGCATCTGTCACTGCCCGGATGCACCGATGCATCGATGTCTGCGATATGCCGGACAGGTCCCCAATCGGTGCCTGGAATGACCCCGTTGCGTAAAAGTTCAGGGCCACCGTAACCTTGATGGACACGGGGAGAGAGTGTCCCCCGCCAGTGCCACGCGGTGACAGGTGTGCCAGCAGGTGGCAGATGTGTGTCACGGTTTCCCGCCTCATCCGGAGTCTCCTCCTGCATTCCCGGTCCGTGAGGTCCTGGTATGACTGCCGGGGCCGGTACACACGGGGCGCCCTCGGGTGCCTCCGTTGCCGTGGGGCCGCGACGTCCTCCTCCCCCTCCTCATCCTGTCGGTCAGGTGTCCCTCCAGCCTGGGCGGCTGCCGCCTGTCCCTCTGCGGCAGCCTGCGCCGCCTCTCTGGCACGCTCCTCCTCCTCCTCATCCAGGGCAACATAGACATTAGCGGCTGCCGCCATGGCGGCCAACATCGCTGGATGATCGGAAAACATGACGGCCAGGTGGGGGGGGAGGGGAACGACGACATGTCATCATTGCCCATATCCCATCCTCCCCCCAGCCAGGTGGCATGGACCGCATGGGTCCAACTGTTGGAGGCTGGCACCTGGCCAGGTGGACCAACTCACTTGCCCTCGCATCCCCCTCCCTGGCACGGACCCCCCAACCTCCTTTCCAGCACGGATCCCAACCTCCTCCCCTGCACGGACCCCCCCAACCTCCTCCCCGGCACGGACCCCAACCTCCTCCCCGGCACGGACCCCCCATCCCCCTCCCCGGCACGGACACCCCCCAGCCCCCTCCCCGGTACGGACCCCCTCCATACTCCTCCACGGCACGGACCCCCCCAACCTCCTCCCCGGCACGGACCCCAACCTCCTCCCCTGCCTGGACCCCCCATCCCCCTCCCCGGCACGGACCCCCCCCCCCCAACCTCCTCCCCGGCACCGTCCCTAACATCCTCCCCGGCACGGACCCCCCATCCCCCTCCCCGGCACGGACCCCCCCCCCAACCTCCTCCCCGGTACGGACCCCAACCTCATCCCCGGCACGGACCCCCCATCCCCCTCCCCGGCACGGACCCCCCCCAACCTCCTCCCCGGCACGGACCCCCCCCCCCCAACCTCCTCCCCGGCACGGACCCCCCATCCCCCTCCCCGGCACTGACCCCCCCAACCTCCTCCCCTGCACGGACCACCCCAACCTCCTCCCCGGCACGGACCCCCCAACCCCCTCCCCAGCACGGACTCCCCCCAACCTCCTCCCCGGCACGGACCCCCCTCAACGTCCACCCCGGCACGGACCCCCCAACCTCCTCCCCAGCACAGACCCCAACCTCCTCCCCGGCACGGACCCCCCAACTCCCTCCCCGGCACGGACTCCCCCCAACCTCCTCCCCGGCACGGACCCCCCTCAACCTCCACCCCGGCACGGACCCCCTAACCTCCTCCCCGGCACAGACCCCAACCTCCTCCCCGGCACGGACCCCCCATCCCCCTCCCTGGCACGGACCCCCCCCCAACCGCCTCCCCTGCACGGACCCCCCCAATCTCCTCCCCGGCACGGACCCCCCCCAACCTCCTCTCCGGCACGGACCCCCCATCCCCCTCCCGGCACTCCCCCGGAGCCCAGCCCTCTCTAACCACCGCCCCCGCCGCACACACACACACACACAACCCGAGACACACCTCTCCTCACGCAATCAGACTGCGGCCACGCCATCGCCTGCCCAGAGCCAACCCCCCAGGCCGTCACTCACCTCCACGCTGGTCGGCGTGAACCTGGAGCACAGGGTCACGCCGATGAAAAGGAGGTTTAATTTACGTCGACGTGAACGGTCATCACGTCGACAGGACTTCGGCCCATCCGGAAGGGAGAATATCGGCAGGCCGAAAATCGGCTGCCTTGCGCAGACCCGTGACATTCTCCGACGGCAGCGGCGACATTAACGCCCCGCCGACTTTTCTCCCTTCGGAGACTTCGGCAACCGGCGGGGGCGGGATTCACGCCGGCCAACGGCCATTCTCCGACCCTCTGGAGGGTCGGAGAATGACGCCCCAGAGGTGGATCCACAGCTCCGTGCAGTGAGGAACGGATGGACACCATCGTCTCCAGGGTGGGACTCAACCCTCCTCCTGAATGCTGCCTGGGGGGCGGTGAGAGAGGCCGTCAACACTGCCAATCTCACCAGGAAGAGACAGCTGGTGATTCAGAGGGTGGGGATCACTGGTGAGTCAACTGCCTTGAGAGTGGCAATGAACCAGGGAGGTCCAAAGTCTGGGTTGCAAGTGTCCTCTGGTTGGGGTAAGCTCTGCTGATCCCCTGCTCCCTCTGCAGTGGGACAGAGCTTCTGAGGAGTGCCAACACCTGGCGGGCCCCCGATTGAGCTTAGCCACGCTCATCACCTTAATGATGCAGCTGGGGTGTCCAGAGGAGCGGACTGGGTGGGCTCCCAGATGACCAAAGGCCTTCTGAGCATTTAAAGAACACAGGCAGCACTCAGCAGTGTGAGCAGCCAGGAGCCTGTAAGTCGCACCAAAGGGTGTATTTAAAAGCCAGGCCACCCCGATCCAGAAGGGGACTCCCCAAGTCACTACCCACTACTGCTCCCAGCCCAGGCAGCAATCCCCCAGCAGACCTGACAGTTTTCAATGTTTTTTCAGTGTTTTTTAGCCTCCCACTCCCCCTCTGTGGACATGGCGACTAGGGGCTTTTCACAGTAACTTCATACTTGTGACAATAAAAGATTATTATTATGCTGGCCAGTCCACATTTGGAAATATTTGTAGTAATTCAAACCCGTGTGGCTTCCGCCTGAGAGGAGCGGAACATCGCGGAAGGGTGGAGCATACTGTGTCCAACCCACTAATCACATTTCAATGCATACAAATGCCAATTTTGCCATGTCCCTGCTAGCGCAGGGTACAAACCCTCGTTATCGCCTACAGCGAGGGACACCCGAATCTCCGCCGATTGTGGGTTGTGTTTGCGGCATTGCAGGGTATAGAATTCCACCTGTTATAACCACCTGTTGGGCAGCACAGTAGCATAGTGGTTAGCACAATTGCTTCACAGCTCCAGGGTCCCAGGTTCGATTCCCGGCTTGGGTCGCTGTCTGTGTGGAGACTGCACGCTCTCCCCGTGTCTGCGTGGGTTTCCTCCGGGTGCTCCGGTTTCCTCGTAAAGTCCAAAGATGTGCAGGTTAGGTGGATTGGCCATGATAAATTGCCCTGTGTCCAAAATTGCCCTTTGTGTTGGGTGGGGTTGCTGGGTTGTGAGGATAGGGTGGAGGTGTGCGGTTGGGTAGGGTGCTTTTTCCAAGGGCTGGTGCAGACTCGATGGGCCGAATGACCTCCTTCTGCACTGTAAATTCTATGAATATCAGTAGTGTTGCTTATGCGGTGGTTATCAGGTGTTGTTGTGGGTTATTATTTCAGCGTTTATAATTAAGCTACCGTAGCTGCTGATCAGCATGATGGTGTATGCCAGCCCACAGTTAACGGTGCCATTTCTCTTTGTTGTTGACTAGTGTCTGGCACGTGTGAAAATCAATGTCTCGGGCCTTCATGTCACCCTTACCTTCGGGTGCCCAACTGTTCCTCTGGGTCCAACTGTGAAGCAATTGTGCTAACCACTGTGCTACCGTGCCGCCCATCTTAAATCCTTCAGGTTTAACACCTCCAAATCCAACGTCTGTAATTATGTTAACGATTTATTGAGTAGATTGTTTTAATATTCGCAACTCACGTGGACAGAAGGGAGAGAAAGGTATCTCTTTCATCGAATCAGAGAATGGTTTTGGCACATATTGAGGCTCTTCAGCCCATTTGTGTTCATAACAAAGAACAAAGAACAAAGAAAATTACAGCCAGGAACAGGCCCTTCGGCCCTCCCAGCCTGCGCCAATCCAGATCCTTTATCTAAACCTGTCACCTATTTTGCAAGGATCTACTTCCCTCTGTTCCCCGCCCGTTCATATATCTGTCTAGATGCATCTTAAATGATGCTACCGTGCCCGCCTCTACCACCTCCGCTGGCAAAGCGTTCCAGGCACCCACCACCCTCTGCGTAAAAAACTTTCCACGCACATCTCCCTTAAACATTCCCCCTCTCACCTTGAAATCGTGACCCCTTGTAATTGACACCCCCACACTTGGAAAAAGCTTGTTGCTATCCACCCTGTCCATACCTCTCATAATTTTGTAGACCTCAATCAGGTCCCCCCTCAACCTCCGTCTTTCCAACAAAATCAATCCTAATCTACTCAACCTTTCTTCATAGCTAGCACCCTCCATACCAGGCAACATCCTGGTGAAGCTCCTCTGCACCCTCTCTAAAGCATCCACATCCTTCTGGCAATGTGGCGACCAGAACTGCACGCAGTATTCCAAATGTGGCCTAACCAAAGTCCTATACAACTGTAACATGACCTGCCGACTCTTGTACTCAATACCCCGTCCGATGTAGGCAAGCATGCTGTATGCCTTCTTGACCATTCTATCGACCTGTGTTGCCACCTTCAGGGTACAATGGACCTGAACTCCCAGATCTCTCTGTACATCAATTTTCCCCAGGACTCTTCCATTGACCGTATAGTCCGCTCTTGAATTAAATCTTCCAAAATGCATCACCTCGCATTTGCCTGGATTGAACTCCATCTGCCATTTCTCTGCCCAACTCTCCAGTCTATTTATATTTTGCTGTATTCTCTGACAGTCCTCCTCGCTATCTGCAACTCCACCAATCTTAGTATCATCTGCAAACTTGCTAATCAGACCTATACCTTCGTCCAGATCATTTATGTATATCGCAAACAACAGTGGTCTGAGCACGGATCCCTCTGGAACACCACTAGTCACCTTTCTCCATTTTGAGACACTCCCTTCCACCACTACTCTCTGTCTCCTGTTGCCCAGCCAGTTCTTTATCCATCTAGCTAGTACACCCTGAACCCCATACGACTTCATTTTTTCCATCAACCTGCCATGGAAACTTTATCAAACGCCTTACTGAAGTCCATGTATATGACATCTACAGCCCTTCCCTCATCAATTAACATTGTCACTTCCCTCAAAGAATTCTATTAGGTTTGTTAGACATGACCTTCCCTGCACAAAACCATGCTGTCTATCACTGATAAGTCTATTTTCTTCCAAATGTGAATAGATCCTATCCCTCTATCTTCTCCAGCAACTTTCCTACCACTGACGTCAGGCTCACCGGTCTATAATTACCTGGATTATCCCTACTATCCTTCTTTGACAAGGGGACAACATTAGCAATTCTCCAGTTCTCCGGTACCTCACCCGTGTAAAGATATCTATTAAGGCCCCAGCTATTTCCTCTCTCACTTCCCTTAGCAACCTGGGATAGATCCCATCCGGACCTAGGGACTTGTCCACCTTCATGCCTTTCAGCAAACCCAACACATCCTCCCTCCTTATGCTGACTTGACCTAGAGTAATCAAATATCCATCCCTAACCTCAACATCCCTCATGTCCCTCTCCTCGGTGAATACCGATGCAAAGTACTCGTTAAGAATCTCACCCATTTCCTCTGACTCCACGCATAAATTCCCTCTTTTGTCTTTGAGTGGGCCAATCCTTTCTCTAGTTACCCTCTTGCTCCTTATATACGAATAAAAGGCTTTGGGATTTTCCTTAACCCTGTTAGCCAAAGATATTTCATGACCCGCCTTTTAGCCTTCTTTATTGCGCGTTTGAGATTTGTCCTACTTTCCCGATATTCGTCCAAAGCTTCATCAGATTTAAGTTGCCTAGATCTTATGTATGCTCCCTTTTTCATTTTAGCTAGTCTCACAATTCCACCCGTCATCCATGGTTCCCTAATCTTGCCATTTCTATCCCTCATTTTCACAGCAACATGTCTGTCCTGCACTCTAATCAACCTTTCCTCAAAAGACTGCCACATTTCAAATGTGGATTTACCCTTAAAGAGCTGCTTCCAATCCACATTCCCTAGCTCCTGCTGAATTTTGTTATACTTGGCCTTTCCCCAATTTAGCACTCTTTCTTTAGGACCACTCTTGTCTTTGTCCATGAGTATTCTAAAACTTACGGAATTGTGATCGCTACTCCCAAGGTAATCACCGACTGAAACTTTAACCACCTGGCCAGGATCATTCCCCAATACCAGGTTCAGTATGGCCCCTTCCCGAGTTGGACTATTTACATACTAACTCTAAAATACTCTCCTAGATGCTCCTTACAAATTCTGCTCCATCTACGCCTCCAACACTACATGAGTCCCATTCAATATTGGGGAAGTTAAAATCTCCCATCATGACCACCCTATTGCTCCAACATTTTTCTATAATCTGTCTACATATTTGTACCTCTACTTCACGCTCACTTTTGGGAGGCCTGTAGTAAAGTCCCAACAATGTTAGTGCACCCTTCCTATTTCTTAGCTCTACCCATATTGCCTCAGTGCTCGAATCCTCCATCGTGCCCTCCTTCATCATAGCTGTGATATCATCTCTGACCAGTAATGCAACTCCTCCACCCCTTTTACCTCCCTCTCTGTCCCTCCTGAAGCATCTATACCCTGGGATATTTAGTTGCCAGTCTTGCCCTTCCCTCAACCAAATCTCCGTAATACCAATAACATCATATTCCCAGGTACTCATCCAAGCCCTAAGTTCATCTGCCTTACCTGCTACCCTTCTCGCATTGAAACAAATGCACCTCAGACCGCCTGTCCCTTTGTGTTCATCATCTCTTCCCTGTCTACTCTTCCCCTTAGTCACATTGAGTTTATTATCTAGTACCTGACTGGCTTTAGTTGCTGCCTCTTTACTGACCTCTGACTTCCTAATCTGGTTGCCATCCCCCTGCCACATTAGTTTAAAACCTCCCCAACAGTGTTAGCAAAAGCACCCCCTAGGACATTGGTTCCAGTCCTGCCCAGATGGAGAATATCCGATTTGTAATGGTCCCACCGCTCCCAGAACCGCTTCCAATGTCCCAAAAATCTGAACCCCTCCCTCCTGCACCATCTCTCAAGCCACGTATTCATTCTGACTATTCTTGAATTTCTACTCTGACTGTCTCATGGCACTGGTAGCAATCCCGAGATTACTACCTTTGAGGTCCTACTTTTTAACTTATCTCCTAACTCCCTAAATTCTGATTCATGCTAGCTCTCTTCAAGAACAACTCAACTAGGACACTCCTTAACCCTTCCCTGTAACAAATATTTTCTCTTCAGCCTCTTCTTCAATTCTATTTCAAAAACATACATCGAAACACACATCGAAATTAGAAGAAGGAGGAGGCCATTTGGCCCTTCTAGCCTGCTCTGCCATTCATTATGATCCTCGCTGATCATCAAGTTCAATACCCTGATCTCACTTTCCCCCTACATCCCTTTTGCCCCAAGAGCTATATCTAATTCATTCTTGAAATTACGCAATATTTTGGCCTCAACTACTTTCTGAATTCCACAGTTCCACCACTCTCTTGGTGAAGAAATTTCTCCTCACCTCAGTCCTAAAAGTTTTATCCCCTATCCTCAAAGTATGACCCCTAGTTCTGGACTCGCCCACCATCGGGAACATTCTTTCTGAATCTGCCTTGTCTAATCCTGTTGGAATTTTATAAGTGTCTTTGTGACCCCCATCTCACTCTTCGAAATTTCAGTGAATATAATCCTAACTGACTTAGTCTCTCCTCATACGTCAGTCCCGTTATCCCAGGAATCAGCCTGGCAAACCTTCGCTGGTCTCGCTCCATGGCAAGAATATCCTTCCTAAGGTAAAGACACCAAAACTGCACACAGTACTCCAAGTGTGGCATCACCAATGTCATATACAATTGCAGTAAACCATCTCTATCCCTATACCCAAATCCTTTCGCTATGGAGGCTAGCATACCATTTGACTTCTTTACTGCCTGCTATACCTGCAGGCTTACTTTCAGTGACTACTGCATGAGGGCACCAAGGTCTCACTAAGTGTCCACCTCTCTCAATTTATATCCATTCAACTAATAATCTGCCTTCCTATTTTTGTGACCTCACATTTATCGACATTATACTGCACCTGCCATACATATGCCCACTCACTCAACCTGTCGAAATTCCATTGAAACATCTCACTGCTCACTCTCCCACCCAACTTTGTATCATCTGCAAATTTGGAGATACTTTTAGTTCCCTCGTCCAAATCATTTTTATATAATGTGAAGCACGATTGGAAGAACCCCCACTTCAGGCAGAGCACTCTACTTTCTAACCAGTCGCTGTGTAACAAATATTTTCCTCATGTCGCTACTCGTTTTTTTTTTGCCGATCATTTTAAAGCCATTCCCTTTGGTTCTGGCTCCTTCCGCGAATGGAAGTTTCTCCCTATCCACTTTGCCTGGACACCCTCATGATTTTGAAAAGCTATTTCAAATTTCCACTTAACCCTTCCTTCCCTAAGGAAAACAACCTCTGTGTTTCCAATCTATCCACATAAGTGAATTCTCCCATGCTTAATTCGCATGACCCCCTTCCTCACCTTCTCTGAAGCTTATACTTAAGAATTGGTCACAGCATCCCAGTTGAGACTGAACCAGAGTTTTATAATGATTCAGCATATCCTCTTTGTTTTAGTACTCAATGCCTCTATTTATAAAGCACAGGATCCCGGATACCTTCCAATCCCTTTTGCACCTTGCAGGATTATCATAAATGTGAGAACTCCAAGGGTTAATGAAATATAAAACTCAACCACAAGAGGGAGCTAGATGTACAAGTATATAAGACATTGATGCCTTATAAGCCTTAGGGGTGAGAGGTTGCGGAGAAAGCTAGAGAGCAGACTGAAGGAAAGAAATTGTGAGTGAGAGCAGATCATAGTTAATGTTATAGTGTCGAGATTAGTAGTGGACGAATGTAGATTATGGGCGGGATTCTCCCATCCCCCGCCGAGTTGGAAAATTGCCCGGGGGCGGTGTGAATCCTGCCCCGCTGCTCCGACACCGGCTGCTGAATTCTCCGGTGCCGTTTTTTTGGTGGGGTGGGGTTGCCAGTGGCCCACCCGGCGATTCTCCGGTTCCCGATGGGCCGAGCGGCCGCCCGTTTTTGGCCTGTCCTGCTGGCGTGAATTACACAAGGTCTATACCGGCGGGACCTGGCTCTGAGGGCGGACTGCGGAGTCCTCGGTGGGGGGCACGGGGGGATGGGTGGCCTGGCCCACGATCGGTGCCCACCGATCTGCAGGCGGGCCTGGGGCGTTGGGGCACTCTTTCCCTCCGCGCCGGCCTGTGTAAAGCTCTGCCATGGCCGGTGCGGAGAAGAAACCCCCTACGCATGCGCAGGAATCACACCAATGGTTCTGGGAACACGCTGGCGCTCCTGCGCATGCGCCAACTCACGCCGGCTGGCGGAGGCCCTTCGGCGTCGGTTGGCGCGGTGCCAATCATTCCAGCGCCGGCCTAGCCCCCGATGGGGCGGAAGATTCCGCACCTTCCGGGCGGCCCGATGCCAGAGTGGTTCACGCCACTATTTAGCGCTGGTACGGCCCGCCCCGCCGGATACCGGAGAATCCGGGCCTATATGTCTATTATCAACTTGTATTTTCTAGGAGTAAGTGTCAAATCTAAACTAGTAGTGTTAATATATTTACAGCTTTGTTCAAGTTTAAGCTATTTTGTGGTTTTTATAAACACTACGCCAACCATCCTGAATTTAGCAACACAAAGAACACCACACACGTCCCCACCATCTGCAATGATTTGTGCACATATAACTCCAAGTCTCCCTGCTCCTATATTCCCTTTAGGATTCTTTCCTTTATTTTACACTGCCCCTTATTACTCTTTCTAACAAATGGTATCACTTCATATTTCTGTAAAAATGCAAAACAGCGGGCGGCACGGTGGTACAGTTGTACAATGCCTCACAGCACCAGGTACTCGGGCTCAATTACAGGCTGTGTGGAGTTTGCACTTTCTCCCTGTGTCTGCATGGGATTTCTCCGGGTGCTCCTGTTTCCTCCCAAAAATATGCAGGTTAGGTGGAGTGAACATGCGAAATTGCCCCTCAGTGTCCAAGGATGTGAAGGTTAGGTGGGGTTGTGGGGTTAGGGTGGAGGGGTGGTCCTGGGAACGATACTCTTTCAGAGGGTTGGTGCAGACTTGATGGGCTGAATGGGCTCCTTCTGCACTGCGGAGAGTCTATGATTCTCTGTATTAAGTTCCATCATGTCCATGCATTCCACCAACCCGTCCCTGTGAATCATACAAAATGAAGTCTGTTAACAATCTCACTGACACTGCTGTTGTCATTTAAACTGCTGCTAGCAATGATAGAAGAGTTACATTTGGCCAAACTTATTTTTTGACTGGATTCAGAACCATGGGCAGGATTCTACGACCCCCCGCCGGGTCGGAGAATCGCCGGGGGGGGGGGCGGCGTGAATCCCGCCCACGCCGGCTGCCGAATTCTCCGGCACCGGGGATTTGGCGGGGGTGGGAATCGCATCGGTCGGTGGCCGCTGGCAGCGCCCCGCCCGGTGATTCTCCGGCCCGAGATGGGCCGAGTGGCCGCCCGTTTTCGGCCAGTCGCGCCGGCGTATATTACACCAGGTATTTGCTGGCAGGACCTGGCTGCGCGGGTGGCCTCTGGGGTCCTCGAGGGGGGGGGGGGGGCGCGGGTGGATCCGGCCCCAGGAGGTGCCCCCACGGTGGCCTTGCCCACGATCGGCCGCTGTCGGCCGCTGTGGACCTCTGCGATGGCCGACGTGGAGATGATGCCAGCACATGCTGGCGCTCCCGCGCATGCGCCAACTTACGCCGGCTGGCAGAGGCCCTTCGGCGCCGGTTGGTGTGGCGCCAGTCCCTTCTGCCGGCGGGGCGCAAACCACTCTGGCGTCGGCCTAGCCCCTGAAGGTGCGGAGGATTCCGCACCTTCGTGGTGGCCCGACGCCGGAGTGGTTCACGCCACTCCTTCGCGCCGGAGTTGCCCGCCCCGCCGGTTTGCGCAGAATCCCGCCCCATTTCCTCCTGGGTTCCCACAGCTATTTGGCAACTATTCGGTGAACCATGCAAAGTGGTGTAATGTTTTTTACTATGGGTGGGGTGAGGTGGCAGGCCCTGAGCCTCTGCCAGGATAGGGATGGAAGCCTGTGATGCTGGCATCAATCTGATGGCTATCTCGCCAACTAAGCTGACGGTCCCCCCCACCACATCCAGAACCATTGCAATAGCACAGACGGGAAAACCAGGCAAAACTAGTACGAGAACTGGGAGAGGAAAAGGGAAATTATTCAATCAACTCCTAGAAACTAGGCCAAAACGAGAAAACAGACGTTTTGATTCATCTACTCTGCTGATTATTTTATTTTGTGTTCTGCTTTTCATACAAGTTTTAACGCTCAGTCATATTAATGCTGTCAAATGTTACAGATATAATTAGGCAGTGTTTATTAGTGCAGTTAATTGCTTCCTTAGGAAAGCAGACATCATAATGAGATGGTGATTATGAAGAAGTTGGAATTAAACCAAAATTTGAGATCAGCAGGGTTTCAGACCTAAGAGATTTTATTTCAGAGTACAATCGGATATACTTCATGATGCTTAAAAAACATATTTGTACATCACATGACAGAGTCAAGCTGCCAGAGTTCTTCAGTTCACTGAAAAGAAAATGGCAAAGCAGCCTGGTGGGCCACCTGTGTTACCTGTACTGTCTGGGATCTGGGTACAAATCCAGCATTGCCATGCCGATACTGATTCGCGCGTTAAGAAGTCGGGACTTTGAGGATCCTAGCTATCTCTCTGATGGGCTTTGGCATCTCCCAATTGGTCAGCTTTGCATGAAGGAAGCATCCATTTCCTCTGAGCCATGAGCATACGGGTTCTGGTTGAGATGCGCAAAGCGGTGTCAGCGTCAGGAACTTATTTAAATATTGGCCGGAATTTTCCTGGGATTCTCTGTCCCTGCCAGCAGTGCTCATTTCCCAGTGGTGTAGGGTGGCTTCAGTGGGAAATTCCATTGATAGATGGCGTGAGCGGTGGATCCCAACGCCGGGAACGACACGCTGCCGAGGAACGCAAGGCTCGGAGAATCCAGCCCGTTGTTTCGGCTGAAGGTCGCTCTTTTGAAATGACACAGATCTATGAGCATTAAAAGTTATAGCACGCCCATTCTGTCCAACTGCCTTTCTTATCTCATATTCTTCTGCCTTCTTTTTTTTGCCCGTAACACTAATAACAAATGACATTTTCTAAATGAGTGCTCATGGCTTGTAAGCTGCAAACGCCTGATGATTTAGGGCTTTTAACTAAAGCTCATTTATTTCAAATACTCTCAATTGATAGCATACTCCACAAGTGTGAAGTTTATTAATTGAAATAAAAGAAATGGAATAAAGCATAGAAATCCATGATGATTAAACATGTAATGGAAATATACTGACCGACATGGGTATTTATGGTGAAAGGGTTAAGTTATTTGAAATGTGATCATATTGAATAGTGCACTGTAATAATGATCTGCTGTCGTAATGCATCATTGCTCCCCTTACAGTGTGCTTCCAGCACAAATCCCATATAAAAATCTAATTTTCTCTTTTAAATGTTGTCTCCTCTATTGAAAATTAATCTGGATAATGACATTCTGAAAAAGTGACAGCACATCTCGGGACACTGAAGTGTATCCAATGTGCCATTAAAAAGCCATTAATGGTTTATTTACAGGAATTAAAAAATGAATTACAAAAAATATCGCTGGTTTGCTGTGGGTATAATTAGGAAAGTGACCTTGAACTACGATGCAAGAATGATATAAGGTTCTGGCGACAATTAAGGAGTCATAAATAAAAATAGAAAATGCTGTAAATATGCAGCAGGTCTGTCAGTGCTCGGAAAGGAAAATGGAAGAATAATGTTTTGGGTACAGTGGCTCCATCAGAATTACTCAGCAATGGGGATAACAATCACAAAGGCCCATTTTAGGTTAAATGGTAATTATTGTATCAGTTATAATATTTGCAGCGCATTAACAAAATGGCAGCAAAGTGCATTATTGAAATTCATTGTTTTGTTCAATATGGTTTTGTTTAAAGATCAGAAAGTAAATTACAACACTTGCATTGGAGTGACCATTTGATATCTGAAACAGATAATGAGCTGCTCAACCACTTTAAATGATGAAATGTTTGATATTCCAGCTGTGGCGGGTGAATTTAAAAAAAAATTGGACCAACAAGTTTGAAACCATTTTTATTCCTCTTGTTGTTCTGTATGCCTTTGACAACTGTGTTGGGGAAATGGTTATCCCTGTTACGTGTGACAGGATGATATCCGTATCTCATCTGGAGGTTCGAGTAATGACTAATGTATTACACAGAATATGAACTGTTTGTGATCATGATGTGGAGATGCCGGCGTTGGACTGAGGTGAGCACAGTACGAAGTCTTACAACACCAGGTTAAAGTCCAACAGGTTTGTTTCGATGTCACTAGCTTTCGGAGCGCTGCTCCTTCCTCAGGTGAATGAAGAGGTATGTTCCAGAAACACATATATAGACAAATTCAAAGATGCCAGACAATGCTTGGAATGCGACCATTAGCAGGTGATTAAATCTTTACAGATCCAGAGATGGGGTAACCCCAGGTTAAAGAGGTGTGAATTACATCAAGCTGGACAGTTGGTAGGATTTCACAGGCCAGATGGTGGGGGATGAATGTAATGTGACATGAATCCCAGGTCCCGGTTGAGGCCGCACTCATGTGTGCGGAACTTGGCTATAAGCTTCTGCTCGGCGATTCTGCGTTGTCGCGCGTCCTGAAGGCCGCCTTGGAGAACGCTTACCCGGAGATCAGAGGCTGAATGCCCTTGACTGCTGAAGTGTTCTCCGACTGGAAGGGAACATTCCTGCCTGGTGATTGTTGCGCGATGTCCGTTCATTCGTTGTCGCAGCGTCTGCATGGTCTCGCCAATGTACCACGCTTCGGGACATCCTTTCCTGCAGCGTATGAGGTAGACAACATTGGCCGAGTCACACGAGAACGTACCGCGTACCTGGTGGGTGGTGTTCTCACGTGTAATAGTGGTATCCATGTCAATGATCTGGCACGTCTTGCAGAGATTGCCATGACAGGGTTATGTGGTGTCGTGGTCACTGTTCTGAAGACTGGGTAGTTTGCTGCAAACAATGGTTCGTTTGAGGTTGCGCGGTTGTTTGAAGGCAAGTAGTGGGGGTGTGGGGATGACCTTGGCAAGATGTTCATCGTCATCAATGACGTGTTGAAGGCTGTGAAGAAGATGACGTAGTTTCTCCGCTCCGGGGAAGTACTGGTCGACGAAGGGTATTCTGTCGGTTGTGTCCCATGTTTGTCTTCTGAGGAGGTCGGTGCGGTCTTTCGCTGTGGCGCGTTGGAACTGTCGATCGATGAGTCGAGTGCCATATCCCGTTCGTACGAGTGCATCTTTCAACGTCTGTAGATGTCTGTTACGCTCCTCCTCGTCTGAGCAGATCCTGTGTATACGGAGCGCTTGTCCATAGGGGATGGCTTCTTTAATGTGTTTAGGGTGGAAGCTGGAGAAGTGGAGCACAGCGAAAAACCGCACCGACCTCCTCAGAAGACAAACATGGGACACAACCGACAGAATACCCTTCGTCGTCCAGTACTTCCCCGGAGCGGAGAAACTACGTCATCTTCTTCACAGCCTTCAACACGTCATTGATGACGATGAACATTTTGTCAAGGTCATCCCCACACCCCCACTACTTGCCTTCAAACAACCGCGCAACCTCAAACGAACCATTGTTTGCAGCAAACTACCCAGTCTTCAGAACAGTGACCACGACACCACACAACCCTGCCATGGCAATCTCTGCAAGACGTGCCAGATCATTGACATGGATACCACTATTACACGTGAGAACACCACCCACCAGGTACGCGGTACGTTCTCGTGCGACTCGGCCAATGTTGTCTACCTCATACGCTGCAGGAAAGGATGTCCCGAAGCGTGGTACATTGGCGAGATCATGCAGACGCTGCGACAACGAATGAACGGACATCGCGCAACAATCACCAGGCAGGAATGTTCCCTTCCAGTCGGAGAACACTTCAGCAGTCAAGGGCATTCAGCCTCTGATCTCCGGGTAAGCGTTCTCCAAGGCGGCATTCAGGACGCGCGACAACGCAGAATCGCCGAGCAGAAGCTTATAGCCAAGTTCCGCACACATGAGTGCGGCCTCAACCGGGACCTGGGATTCATGTCACATTACATTCATCCCCCACCATCTGGCCTGCGAAATCCTACCAACTGTCCTGGCTTGATGTAATTCACACCTCTTTAACCTGGGGTTACCCCATCTCTGGATCTGTAAAGATTTAATCACCTGCTAATGGTCGCATTCCAAGCATTGTTTGGCATCTTTGAATTTGTCTATATATGTGTTTCTGGAACATACCTCTTCATTCACCTGAGGAAGGAGCAGCGCTCCGAAAGCTAGTGACATCGAAACAAAACTGTTGGACTTTAACCTGGTGTTGTAAGACTTCGTACTGTTTGTGATCAGGCACAACATTTTAAGCGTTATTCTATTAATTGTTACCCGGAGCAATCTGACAATATTGTCCTCATCCTATTTTCAGAAGCCCTTATCCTAACTCGCACCAATGGTAAATTATACCTTTCCTGACCCACCGGGTTGGAAAGGTCTAATGTAGAGTGGAAAACATGTAAGGCGATGTGACCCCTGCAGGTCGAGGATTTTAACTCCACATTGCAAATGCGATGCCATTGAATGGGTCCCCACCCAGGAGTGGGATGAAAAACCAGGGGCTCTTTGAGAGTGATTAAAAGGGTCACGCACAGAAGGGCTGGTTCTCCAACAGGTAAGTAGAAAGGGATTTACCTCTTGTTCCAGCAGTCCTTCACCTCGATTTAGCTTCCTGCTTTCCCCTGGGAAATCAATGTACATCTGCGTTGCACTGCTGGACAAAAAAACTTCTCCGCCATAACATTTTAATTCCCCCACCCAACACAAACCTTCCCTTATTCTGGGTTAACCTTCCGCAAAATCCTACTTCTCTACTCACTGATTTACGTTAGTTCCCAGTCCATCAACCCATCAGTTTTAAAATTCTTCTCACATTCACCTCACATGGTCTTGCCCCTACCTATATCTTAATACCTACGTCTTTGACCAAGTTCACCTGTCCTAATGTTGCCTTCTTTGGCACGGTGCCAATTTTTGTCTGATCATACTCCTACAAAGAGCCTTGGGATGCTTTGCTACTACATAGCTTGCTACCATTACCGTTGTCTGTACCATAAACTCATTAAATTCGAAACATTGATCCCTGTGGAACAGCCATTTTCTCTTACAGCAGTGGAAGATTATAGAATTATACAACGGTGTTGGCAGAGAAACAGGTCATTCAGCGGTGTTACGAGTGGGTAAGGAGTGAGACAGTTTATAAACTCATTTTTGTACAATCCCAGTGTCATGATATTCAAGTGAACATCACAGCACATACACACATACATAGAGATGGACAGATCAACGGACCAATTAGCACACACAACACGACAGCCAATCACAGACAAGAGCATACACAGTACAAAACAAGGAACACAACACTTCCTGGGCAGTCCAGCAGGAGACAGCTCAGGGCAAGGACCTCAAAGCCAGACACTCAGACAGTCACCATGTGCTGAGTACCAGAGTTTGTTATAAGAAATAAAACTGCGTTGTACCAATCGCAACCGTGTTGTTCATCTGTGTCTCAGAGTACCCAACACTTTACCTAGAAGCAAAGTCAATTAGCATGTCTTTCATCCATTGTTGTAGTCATCCCAGTTTTTGATCTTCCGTCACAGAATCTTTTTGACACATTTTTGAGATATAAATCAACAGGAGGTGGGTTATTTCATCCTCCACCGGGTGCTTTGAGTGTCTGATGGAGTGTAATTTGCTGGGCAGCAGTTCGTGAAAACTGTGGTCTTTTACGCCAGGAAAACTGGCGTCAATAGGCCACAGATTCACAGCCTTGCAGGGGGCTAGCAGGCAGCTGTCGTGAAGCTCGCAGCTCCAGCTGCCGATGCGGCCCCCTACACTTCCGGGACAGAGACTGCGCATGCGCACGGCGGCGGCCTCCAGCGGCCGCGCCGTGCTCCATGGCGGACGCAGCTCGCAGACCTGAACCGCCGAAATATTGCCGATCCCCCGACCCAGACCCGCCGCACGCATACCCCCAGTCCCGACTGAGGCCCCCATGCCCTTCGATCGGCCCGCCCCCGACTGTGGCGGGCGCGGACTGAGTCCACAGCCACCTCGCGTGTTTCCCAAACGGCAGGACCACTTTAGAAACATGCCATCGAAGGGCAGCACGGTGGCGTAGTGGTTAGCACTGCTGCCTCACGCCGCTGAGGTCCCAGGTTTGATCCCGGCTCTGTGTTAACTGTCCGTGGGGAGTTTGCACATTCTCCCCGTGTTTGCGTGGGTTTCGCCCCACAACCCAAAGATGTGCAGGCTAGGTGGATTGAACACGCTAAATTGCCCCTTAATTGGAAAAAATGAATTGGGTACTCTAAATTTATATTAAAAAAAAGAAACACGCCGTCGGGAATTCGGCCAGTTGGGGACGGAGAATAGTGGGGAGAGCCTCAGGCAATGGCCTGAGGCGATGGATACTCGGTGCGGCGTACTCCCCGAGTACGCCGCTTTTCGGGGGGGCGGAGAATCGCGGAACCGGCGCCAGTCCCGATTTCGTACGGGAAAACGGATTCTCCGCCCCATCGCCGAACGCGATTTCGGCGTCCGGCTGCAGAGAATCCAGCCCAAGGTCCTTTTTCAACAATTCGATATGTCTGCGATTAGCTGGTGAAGTTGTAGGTAGCACTCACTTAGTCACAGCATTCTGTCATCGTGGCACTGGTCATATCCGTTCTGGCAGGCTGCGATAGCAATTCATCTGGTCCCATTCCACTACCTTTTCCCTTTATCAATGCATTTTTTCTCTTCTGATTCTTATCCAAAGCCTTTTCTTTTATTAAGGGGAAATTATTGCATGGTCAATCCACCAACCCTGTAGGGATAGTGACCGAGGCCAGGATCCAAATCCTTTTTGAATGCCTTGATTGAATCTGCCTCTATCACAATGTCAGAAAATGCATACCAGGTCCTAACCATTCACCTGGAAAAATGATCTTCCTCATTTTGCCAGAGCTTTTTTTTTTGCCAACCACCTTAAGCGGCATAGTAGCACAGTGGTCAGCACTGTGGCTTCCCAGCACCAGGGTCCCAGGTTCGATTCCTGGCTTGGATCACTGTCTGTGCGGAGTCTGCACTTTCTCCCCGTGTCTGCATGGGTTTCTTCCGGGTGCTCCGGTTTCCTCCCATAAGTCCCAAAAGACGTGCTGTTAGGTCATTTCTACATTCTGAATTCTCCCTACATGTACCTGAACCGGCACTGGAATGTGGTGACTAGGGGCTTTTCACAATAACTTCACTGCAGTGTTAATGTAAGCCAACTTGTGACAATAAAGATTATTATTAAGTGAGTGTTCTCTTTTTCATTTCATTGGATATGAGCAGTACTGACAATGCCAGGGACTTGTTATTCATACCTTATTGCCCTTGAGAAGGTGGAGGGTGCCAAGGTGGTGAGATTAAAGATTGGATGACTGAAATAGCAGTAGCATTTGGAGGGGTGAACCCAATAATGTCGCCCATGGAAAAAGCAAGGGTACGAAAGCTCTCATGTTCCGATGCAGATTTCAAATTTCAAACACAAGGTTCAGTCACAGCTTGCTTAACTTTCTTAGGAAATTGCTGTAGTCATGAGGAAGGGATTCAGATATTCCCAATGTTCTATGTTTTTGCAAGTGCCCAGGAGCAACTTACTACTGTTGTTTTTGCAAGTGCCCAGGAGCAACCTACTACTGTTGTTTTTACAAGTGCCCAGGAGCAACTTACTACTGTTGTTTTTGCAAGTGCCCAGGAGCAACTTACTACTGTTGTTTTTGCAAGTGCCCAGGAGCAACTTACTACTGTTGTTTTTGCAAGTGCCCAGGTGCAACTGACTACTGTTGTTTTTGCAAGTGCCCAGGAGCAACTTACTACTGTTGTTTTTGCAAGTGCCCAGGAGCAACTTACTACTGTTGTTTTTGCAAGTACCCAGGAGCAACTTACTACTGTTGTTTTTGCAAGTGCCCAGGAGCAACTTACTACTGTTGTTTTTGCAAGTGCCCAGGAGCAACTTACTACTGTTGTTTTTACAAGTGCCCAGGTGCAACTGACTACTGTTGTTTTTGCAAGTGCCCAGGAGCAACTTACTACTGTTGTTTTTGCAAGTGCCCAGGAGCAACTTACTACTGTTGTTTTTGCAAGTACCCAGGAGCAACTTACTACTGTTGTTTTTGCAAGTGCCCAGGAGCAACTTACTACTGTTGTTTTTGCAAGTGCCCAGGAGCAACTTACTACTGTTGTTTTTGCAAGTGCCCAGGAGCAACTTACTACTGTTGTTTTTGCAAGTGCCCAGGAGCAACTTACTACTGTTGTTTTTACAAGTGCCCAGGAGCAACTTACTACTGTTGTTTTTGCAAGTGCCCAGGAGCAACTTACTACTGTTGTTTTTGCAAGTGCCCAGGAGCAACTTACTACTGTTGTTTTTGCAAGTGCCCAGGAGCAACTTACTACTGTTGTTTTTGCAAGTGCCCAGGAGCAACTTACTACTGTTGTTTTTGCAAGTGCCCAGGAGCAACTTACTACTGTTGTTTTTGCAAGTGCCCAGGAGCAACTTCCTACTGTTGTTTTTGCAAGTGCCCAGGAGCAACTTACTACTGTTGTTTTTGCAAGTGCCCAGGAGCAACTTCCTACTGTTGTTTTTGCAAGTGCCCAGGAGCAACTTACTACTGTTGTTTTTGCAAGTGCCCAGGAGCAACTTACTACTGTTCAGATCAAGGATGCTTGAATGCCATAACTTGGACCTGCAGAAATGTCAGCGGACATCACTTCTGAAAGCAAATTGCTTTTTGCAATTCCAACAAAGGGGTGCAGGCACATTATGGTTAATCACAGATACAGGAGGTTGCTCTTATGACCAGTTAGCCATTACAATTCATAGTCCTTCAAATAGAAGAACATATTATCATAGAGCATATAATTAACCAACACACAAACAAGCTTATGATACACAAGGACAATATGAACCAACATACCAAATACAAGAATATTAAGTAGGCTGAAACACACAGAAAACACCACTTCTAGTATATCATAGATTATCATAGAATTTACAGTGCAGAAGGAAGCCATTCGGCCCATTGAGTCTGCACCGGCTCTTAGAAAGAGCACCCTACCCAAGGTCAACACCTCCACCCTATCCCCATATCCCAGCAGCCTCACCCAACACTAAGGGCAATTTTGGACACTAAGCGCAATTTATCACGGCCAATCTACCTAACCTGCATACCTTTTGGACTGTGGGAGGAAACCGGAGCATCCGGAGGAAACCCACGCACACACGGGGAGGATGTGCAGACTCCGCACAGACAGTGACCCAAGCCGGAATCGAACCTGGGACCCTGGAGCTGTGAAGCAATTGTGCTATCCACAATGCTACCGTGCCGCCCCAAATCTTGATGCAGAGATATCCTTTTTGTCAGTAAGTTTCAGTATTGCACAGCCAAACAGTGATATGAGCTCCAGAAGAATCCCCAGTAGACTTGTGGAATGGCCTGTAGTACAGAAATTCAGGATAATGATGATCTTCACTGACAAATCTAGTCCTTGGTAGATTGTTGATGGTCTCTGTAGACCTTCATTGTCCAGGTAGTGGACCTTACACACCTCACTGGTGAGCCCGATTCCATGAATTGGTCAACTGCCATCATCGCACTTGTTGCACGACACTCTGCAATATTAGTTGCTTTGAGAAGTGGCCACTCTATGCTACCCAGGGGCTGAACCACTTCCTTTTTCTCCTGCTGCAATGTCTCATCAGCCAGAATTTTGTGCTTCGCTGGTGGAGAGCTTGAAGATGCGATGGACAGTTGCCGTGGTGGAGAACAAGAACCCTGCCTCTTCCCACCTCTACCAGAATTAAGTTTTGGGTGAGAAGACCCATGGGTGACCTTCTTGCCTGGAGCCAACTTGAGGTCCTTAAGTGGCAACTTGGTAACCATTTAAGTGCTTCATCCAGCCGCTGCCACGCGGCACGGTGGCACAGTGGTTAGCATCATTGCCTCAAATGCCAAGGACCTGGGGTTCAATTCCGTCCTTTGGGTGGCTGTCTGTGTGGAGTTTGCACATTCTCTCCGTGTCCGCATGGGTTTCCTCCGGGTGCTCCGGTTTCCTCCCATAGTCCAAAGATATGCAGGTTAGGTGGATTGGCCATGCTAAAGTTGCCCCTTAGTGTCCAAATAGGTGCAGGTTCGGAGGGGTGCCGGAGATAGTACGGGGGAGTGCTCTTTCAAAGACCCGTTGCAGATTTGATGGGCTAAATGGCACTGTAGAGATTCTATGAATTAATTCAGCTTCAGGGGGACCTGTTGCCATGTGACATGCAGGATTGGAAAAGATTGTCACCTTTGGAGAGGGGGAGTCACTCAGTCAATGGCAATCAGTACCTGATCAAGGCATTGGACATGGGGATTGGGAAGGAGCCTATGAGAAGCCACTTAACTGCCCTTGCTGCGCACCCCACTACATCACTCTCCTCTCAACTCTCACTCCACAAAACCTGCCTCCCCGACATTACTTACCGGTGGCCTGAGTACGTAGTTCTCTGTGCTTATCGGTGAACCTTTGGTGTCTGATTTTTCGTACTTGATGCCTCTGATTTCTTTAGCTTGATGTGAGCGTCATCAGTGGTTATCTTCACCTGAATCGACGCAGTGACTTGAGGTTGACTCAGTGTTTGATTCGCAATTGAGGTGCTGTTTTCCCCAATTGGTTGGGTTAGTGTCAGTTTCTCGGGAAGGTCCAGGATTTCTCTTGGCACAGCTGGATTTACAATCGTTTGGTTCTGCCTCTGGCGGATTGGATCTTGTCGTGAAATGTTGATCCGCATGCCTTCCCCACATTGCACTGTCTCGGGTTTATATGGTGTGAGGCACGATCAATTTGGCTGGAGACGAAGTTGAATTCAAACTGAGGCTTTATTAGTCTCTGAAGAGTGGCCTCCTACAGCAGCTGACGAAATGGCTGCGAGCTGAAGGCCACGCATATTTATAACCCGGCTCCTGGGCGGAGCTAGCATGCAGGGGCCCAGGTGAACCTGTAGTGCAGGTTCTACCGTACAACCCTTAATATAGGAACACAGTGGTTTACCACATTCACGCCCTGTTAAAATTGAGTCCGGCGGGGGTGGTAGATAACTATATACAATTCGCAATCTTTAATATTTACAGAACAGTGAAAAAAAAATGTCTCTGTTTATCCGGTGGGCAGGTCAGAGGTTCAGCCGGTCCGGCGCCTTGATCGTCCTCTGGGATCGACGAAGTGGAGCCGGCGATGTTGGTGCTGTCGTGGTCGAAGTTGACTCCGGGAGCGTGCCGAAATCCTCTTCATCAATGGGGGCTGGCAGGGGGAGGACGGACAGTCCTAGGGGGGGTGATGGGGGCGGGGGTGGGGGGGTGGAACCTGCTGGTGCCAGGTCCCTGAGGGAGACGGTATCCTGGCGGCCGTCAGGGAACGCCATGTATGTGTACTGTGGGTTTGCGTGGAGCAGGTGCACCCTTTCCACCAACGGGTCCGCCTTGTGGAGCCGCACATGTTTACGGAGAAGCACAGTTCCCGGAGCTGTGAGCCACGTTGGGAGTGATACCCCGGATGTGGACTTCCGGGGGAAGGTAAAAAGACATTCATGCGGTGTACTGTTAGTAGCAGTGCAAAGTAATGAGCGAATGGAATGTAGTGCATCAGGGAGGACCTCTTGCCAGCGGGAGGCCGGGAGATATCTGGACCGTAGGGCCAGCTGGACAGCGCTCCATACTGTTCCATTCTCCCTTTCTACCTGTCCGTTTCCCCGGGGGTTGTAGCTCGTCGTTCTGCTGGAGGTGATACCCCTGCTGAGCAGGAACTGACGTAGCTCATCACTCATGAATGAGGATCTCCTGTCACTGTGGATGTAGGCGGGGAAGCCGAACAGAGTGAAGATAGAATTAAGGGCTTTAATGATGGTGGCAGACGTCATGTCGGGGCATGGGATGGCGAAGGGAAAACAGGAGTATTCATTGATCACACTGAGGAAATACGTTTGTTGGTCGGAGGAGGGGAGGGGGCCTTGGAAGTCCGCGCTGAGGCGTTCAAAGGGGCGGGAGGCCTTCACCAGGTGCGCGCGGTCCGGCTGGTGGAAGTGTGGTTTGCACTCCGCACAGACCTGGCAGTCCTTGGTGATCGTCCTGACTTCCTCGACGGAGTAGAGCAGATTTTGTGCCTTAATGAAGTGGTACAACCGAGTGACCCCTGGGTGACAAAGGCTGTCGTGCAGGGTCCGGAGTCGGTCTACCTGTACGCTGGCACATGTACCTCGGGATAGGGCCTCTGGGGGCTCGTTGAGTTTGCCAACGCGATATTTAATCTCATAGTTATAGGTGGAGAGTTCTCCACCGCAAGATTTTATCATTTTTGATCTTGCCCCGCTGCGTGTTGTTGAACATGAAGGCTACCGACAGTTGGTCAGTGAGGAGAGTGAATCTCCTGCCGGCCAGGTAATGCCTCCAATGCCGCACAGCTTCAACGATAGCCTGGGCCTCCATTTCGACAGATGAGTGCCGAATTTCGGAGGCATGGAGGGTGCGGGAAAAGAATGCCACGGGCCTGCCTGCCTGATTGGCGGCAAGGGCGATGTCCGATGCGTCGCTTTCTACTTGGAAAGGAAGTGTTTCGCCTACAGCGTGCATTCCAGCTTTGGCAATATCAGCTCTGATCCGGGCGAAGGCCTATTGGGCCTCGGCCGTCAGGGGGAAATGAGTGGACTGTATGAGTGGGCGGACCTTGTCCGTATAGTTTGGGACCCACTAAGCGTAATACGAGAAGAACCCCAGGCAGCGTTTGAGGGCCTTGGGGCACTGGGGGAGGGGAAGCTCCATGAGGGGGCGCATGCGGTCGGGATCGGGCCACAGAACTCCGTTCTGGACCACGTAGCCGAGGATGGCTAAGCGATTTGTACAGAACACACACTTCTCATTGTTATACGTGAGGTTGAGGAGAGTGGCGGTGCGGAGAAATTTAACGAGGTTGGCGTCGTGGTCCTGCTGATCATGGCCGCAGATGGTCACATTGTCTAGGTACGGAAACGTGGCCCGCAAGCCGTACCGGTCGACCATTCGGTCCATCTCCCTTTGGAAGACCGAAACCCCATTGGTGACGCCGAAGGGGACCCTAAGGAAGTGATATATCCGGCCATCTGCCTCAAAGGCAGTGTATGGCCGGTCCAATTTGTGGATGGGGAGCTGGTGGTAAGCGGATTTCAGGTCCACCGTTGAGAAGACCCGGTACTGTGCAATCTGGTTAACCATGTCAGATTATGCGTGGGAGGGGGTACGCGTCGAGCTGCGTGTACCTGTTGATGGTCTGGCTGTAGTCCACGACCATTCGATTTTTCTCCCCAGACTTAACCACTACCACTTGAGCTCTCCAGGGGCTGTTGCTGGCCTCGATGACTCCCTCCTGAAGCAACCGCTGGACCTCGGACCTGATGAAGGCCTTATCCTGGATGCTGTACTATCTGCTCCTGGTGGTGACGGGTTTGCAATCTGGAGTTAGATTGGCAAAGAGGGAAGGAGGATCGACCTTTAGCATCGCGAGGCCGCACACAGTGAGGGGTGGTAAGGGCCCGCCGAATTTAAGTGTCAGGCTCTGGAGGTTGCACTGAAAATCCAGGCCAAGGATAAGTGCAGCGCAGAGGTTAGGGAGGACGTAAAGGCAAAAACCGTGGAACTCTACACCTTGGACTGTGAACGTGACCGTGCAGTACCCCCGGATCGCTACGCGATGGGATCCGGAGGCCAGGGAGATAAATGAATTGGTAGGGTGTACCTTAAGGGAGCAGCGTCTTAGCGTATTTGGATGTACAAAGCTCTCGGTGCTCCCGGAGTCCAGCAGGCAGGAGGTTCCGTGGCCATTGACTTTCACGCTGGTGGATGCGTTGGTCAGAATGTGTGGTCTGGACTGGTCGATTACCATGGATGCGAGTCGTGGTTGATCGTCGGGTAAGTGAGGCGGCCGCTGCGTTGGGGTCCTCAAACGGCGTTGGTCTCCGTATGCTGTGGGGTGGACAAGATGGCGGTGCCCGGAGGTCCTGGGGGTCACAAAATGGCGGCGCCTATGAAACGCACGTGTTGTGCGGGGGAGAAGGTGGCAGCGCCCATTGCTCGCACATGGCCTGGGGAGGAGGGAAAGATAGCGGTGCCCATTGTCCGCGACCGGGGTGGGTGGGGGCGACCGCTGCCGCTGAGCGAGCCTGGTGAGTGGGAGAAGATGGCGGCGCCCATTGCTCGCACATGGCCTGGGGAGGAGGGGAGGATAGCGGCGCCCATTGTCCGTGACCGGGGGGGGGGGGCGGGGGGGCGACTTCTGTCACTGAGCGGGCCTGGCACACCGCTGCATAGTGGCCCTTCTTCCCGCAGGCCTTACAAAGGGCAGCATGGGCCGAGCAGCGTTGGCGGGGTTGTCTTTGTTGGCCGCAAAAGTAGCATCGGGGCCCCCCGGAGATCACTGGCTGGTGCGGAGCGCAGGCGTAATGGGTGGGCAGCGCCCCCGCTGGGGCGGCTGCCTGTGGGGCCCATGAAGCGTAGGAGGAGTGGGCCGCGCGGTTGGGGGCGTAGGACTGTACATTGCGCATGGCGACCGTCATGGAAAGCACTAGACTTTTAGTCTCTGCGAGGTCGCGCGTGGCCCCTTCTAGGAGCCGCTGTCTGTTAACATCGGACCCAATCCCAGTTACATAAGCGTCCCTCATAAGGAGATCTGAGTGGTCCTTAGCTGTAACGTCCTGGCAGTCAGAGTCCCGCACTAGTGGCATCAGGGCCCTCCAGAAGTCCTCAATTGACTCACCAGGTAGTTAAGTACGCATTGCGAGCGCGTATCTGGCGAAGAGCGTGTTCGTCTTCTGCTCATAACTCTCTTTGAGTCGAGTCATAGTGTCAGCGTAATTGGGCGCATCCTGGATCAGCGGGAAGATTTTAGAGCTGAGTCTGGAGTACAAGATTTGAATCTTCTGAGCCTGTGGAACAGGGGTCGGCGCCGCGTTGATATACTCTTCAAAACAAGCTAGCCAGTGCTGAAAGTCCTTTCTGGCGTCGCTTGCGTGTGGATCCAACTGCAGTCGATCTGGTTTAATCCGGAGGTCCATCTTCTGAATCAGAGACTAATAAATTGAGGCACGATCAATTTGGCTGGAGACAAAGTTGAATTCAAACTGAGGCTTTATTAGTCTCTGAAGAGTGGCCTCCTACAGCAGCTGACAAAATGGCTGCGAGCTGAAGGCCACGCATATTTATAACCCGGCTCCTGGGCGGAGCTAGCATGCAGGGGCCCAGGTGAACCTGTAGTGCAGGTTCTACCGTACAACCCTTAATATAGGAACACAGTAGTTTGCCACATGGTGCAGACCAGTCCTGTCTGTGCTAAGGTGGTGCCAAGAATCCACTTTTCATTTGTGGTATAAACTTCTTGCCAGAACTTCTTGACCATATAAAAAGTATGGAATTTCACGTTGTCCTCCTGTCGTCGGGCCTAATCCTGCTGCTTTTTATTCAACAGTTTATTTTGTCTTGGGTGGCTTTAGCTGTGCATAGTTGACGTTTAACCATTAGCAACGCCGGAGAAACCTGTGTTGTTGAGTGTGCCGCATCCCTGTGTCTGAGCAGGAATTTACTCAAACGTTTAGATAATGAGCCTTGTTCTCTGGTTACCTTCAACAAAAGTTTCAACGTCTGTACAAGATGTTCCGACAGCCAATTCATGGCAAGGTGATAAAGGGTGGCAAGTGTGAGTCTACTTGCTTTCGAGTTTCAGCCGACAACTTATGAATTCCTTTACTTGAACTCAACTATTGAGCTTCTTTGGCTGCTAATTCCATGGATACAGCAACGTGCAAATCTTTCTTTGGGGTCAGCTTGCTTTCCGTTAACAATTGCTTTTGAATAGCTTCGCTCCTTAAACCACTAATCTAGCTGTGATGGTATTGTGATGGTATCTGATGGCATCCCCAAATTCGTAGTGTTCAGCCAGTCTTTTCAGGGTAGCCACAGACGGTGTAATCGATTCCTGGTTGCGTTTCTGAAAGCTTTCTGTGATGACTAAGGGTTTTAGTGAAGAGTCGCCGGACAAAATTTCCACCATTTCTTCATGTGTTTATGTACCTCGCTTCTCCGGCTCGCCCAGACTCCTCTGGAGGTTAAATGCTTTCCCCACGTTATGCTCAGGAATGTTGGGACTTTTTTATCTACTGCTATCTTCTTAGCTTGAACAAAAAAGTTGAATTGTTCTGTATGTAAGGTCCATCGCTCTGTATTCTCAAACGATCCCATGCCACCATTTCTCTCGAGTGCCATGAATGTTTAGCACTACCTTGCTTCCTTTCTCCCCAAAACAAGGCACAACTTTGTTGCAGGCTATTTGCTATTCACAGCTACCAAGTTCGTTTCAGGCAGAGCATGTGTTGGGCCTGTCTCCAAGGTTGTTTCCATCAGATTTTTCAGTGATTTTTCAGTTCTTCTGCAACTATTGATTGGCTCCCCCGTAGCCAGCTTTCATGTAGCGACAATTTCAATTATTTATTAATTCTTTAGGTTCCTACAAATACTGTGCGTCTACCACAGTGCGAGTTTTTATGTGCTGGATTCAAGAAAGAGTCAGAAGGCCTTGGACATTCACACAAAACAGAGCTTTATTTGGAAGGCGCTAGCACTGCAGGCTGCGATGTTAAGACTGCCCATTTGCCCATGCAAACGGCCGCTGACATCATCTCCGATGACATCAAGCAAGAGGTCTCTTAAAGTGCCCCTGTTCAGCTACAAGGCTGCTTGTGAGGAAACGCAATGAATACACAATAGCTGTGGCCTCTCCAGTGATGCTGCTGAACACAAAGCCTACCGGTTCTGATTAGACAGCAGCTCTGGGAAGGCGAAACGTCTGCCACTGGGGTCTTGATTCCAGGGGAAGGGCCACTGCTGGTCTGACCATTGCCTGATTAACATCTGGTTTGGTGGACCTTGTGGTGATATGGCGGTAAGCAATATCATAGATGGCTGGTGGTGCGACCTCCAACCAGCAGGTGATGGTACAGACACATCATACAGTCTCAAGACAATGGCCATGTGACAAGGCACTCCAATATAAGTGGGGGCACATCCAGCCGCCATCACGATGGTTGTAAGACCTACAAGTGGACAGTCGTGCTCAGTGTAGTTCCAGGGGAGTACAAACAAACTCCATGCTAATTTGCTCTGTAACAGATTGCTATCTTCCGAGGTGTGATTCAATAAAGATCCTGGTTTGGACAAGTGTCAAGTCATTTGGTAGATTCCTGACTAGACATCGAAACCAAACACAACAGGCCTTCCCTAAGAAAGGCAGCACGGCTTTGTCACCTGCGCTCCACCTAGCAGGTGCGACCCCCGATGTTTCAACAAGTTCCTGACCATTAATTCTTTTTATTGCTTCATCAGCAATCTTAATTATATTGCCCTGTACAACTGCATTTTCCAGGATTGCCCAGTAATGAATAATGATAAGGACATTTTTTGTTTTTCCCTCACTGTTTCTTGACTTTCATGAACAAGAGCAACATATACATTAAACACGGCCAATTAGACTGTTAGAATTTTCAAAGAGAGATCCACTCTTTGCGCACTGGTACCTTCTTTTTGTAGCGAATCACCTCAATATGAGGTCCAATGTTTTTCATTGGGTAAAATCAGACGAGGGCAGATCCCATCAATTGGAAATGAAGGAGCGGGATCCTCTGTCCAGCCGCACCCGTTTTCCGATGTGGCGCTCCCCCACTGGCAACGGGATTCTCCGTCCTGGCAGCCGGCCAATGGGGTTTCCCATTGTGAGCACCCCCCCCCGCCCCCCACCCCACCCATGCCGTCGGGAAATCCGCGGGCGTGAGGGAGCTGCCGGCCAAACAGAAGATCCCGCCGACGGAGAATCCAGCCCAAGGTCGACAGGAAAAGGAAAGAAGCGAATATGTTTCCTGCAGCACAACAATTCATTTTCCAGATTAGCAGACCCCAGATTCGATCTGTGAGTGCTCAGTTGCTGGGTTCAGAGGTAAACAATCATCGCCAGGATTTGTGAACTCTGAAGACAGAAAATTAGCCAGGACTCTCACTCCTCGTTTATATTCTGCAGGATCTATACGGGAGTCTGTAATTAACAATAGTTACCGCTAATCACATTTTCTAATGCCTTTGATTATGCCTACACTTAATTGCTGCCACATGGGTTGCAGAATGATAATGTCATGATTTTATAATATAATTGAATAGGTTGTCCAACTGGAAAAATATTTTGAATTAAAATTCAGGAATCCATTCAGGGATGTGTACTTTGGTTTCCATTGTGAATGATGGGGTCGTGGTAATGTTACTGAACCAGTAATACAGCAGCCCAGGCTAGTGTTCTTGGGACCCGAGTTCAAATCCCACCGCAGCAGTTGGGGGAATTCAAATCTAATTAATAGATTTCACATTGAAAAACGAGTCTCTGTAATGGTGACTGTGAAACTATCAGATTGTTGTTGAAAACCTCTGTGGTTCCCGAATAGAAACCTATCCTGCATGTAACTCCAAACTCACCTCAGTGCGGTTGACTCTTGACTGTCCTCTGAAATAATCTATCAAACCACTCATTTGTACCAAGCTGCTCCAGAAAAGTCAGAAGAAATAAAAGTGCACAGATCGAGGAACATAGGTGAAGGAGCCAAAGGTTATGTGGGGTTACGGGGGTAGGGTGGAGACGTGGGCTTATGCAGGGTGCTCTTTGATGTACGATCAATAACTGCAAAGACGAGGTTAAAGCATAACTGAAGGCTTTAATAGACTAGAACTGTTCTCCAGCAGCTCAGGTACAGAATGAGGGCTGCTGGGACGGCACCGACAATTATACCCCGCCTATCAGGGCGGAGCTACATACTATACAGCCAATGGTAAACCCCCAGGTTTAACCAATGGACTTCAGCCTCTCGGGTGCTGCAATACCTGATAATACCACATTCACCCCCTGTTAAAAAAGAGTCTGGCGGGGGTGGTGGCCAGCGGCTACAACTGTATTCAACATGGTATGATCAGATATGGAGGTACCGTGATACCTCCTTCCAGTGTTTAGAGGATATTTACAGTCATGGCAGATATATACAGTCAGTGTTTATTATTTACAGTTTCAGATCAGTTAAGATGAAGCAATCAGTCGGTCGGGTGCCCTGGTCATCCTCTGGGATCGTCTGGGCCTCGGTGGTGATTCCGTTGAGGGTCCAGGCATCTGTGACTCCGGGAGCGTGGCTTCAGCCTCCATGGCTGCTTCGTCACCCCTAGACGGCGCTGGTGGGGAAAACGGTTGACCTGGGAGGGGGGGCGCCTGTAGGGGGCGTCGATGGGTGGGAGGGCCCAGGCAGAAGCGGCAGGAGGACTGACCCTCCTGTGAGGTGCTGCGGAGGAGGGGGTGGGGGTGGTGGTTGGGGTGCGGGTGGGGCTCTGGCGGGTGCCAGGTCCCGTAGGGAAACTGTATCTTGTCGGCCGTCAGGGAACGCCACGTAGGCGTACTGCGGGTTAGCGTGCAGCAGATATACCCTCTCGACCAACGGGTCCGACTTGTGCGCCCACACGTGTTTTCAGAGCAGGATGGGTCCGGGTGTTGCCAGACAGGTCGGGAGCGCAGTCCCGGAGGAGGACTTCCTGGGGAAGACAAGGAGCCGTTCATGAGGTGTCTGATTGGTGGTCGTACAGAGCAATGACCAGATGGAGTGGAGGGCCTCCTGCAGGACTTCTTGCCAGCGGGAGACTGGGAGGTTCCTGGACCGTAGGGCCAGTAGGACGGTCTTCCAGACCGTTCCGTTCTCCCTCTCTACCTGCCCGTTTCCCTGGGGGTTGTAACTGGTCGTCCTGCTTGAGGCGATGCCCTTGCTGAGCAGGAATTGATGCAGTTCGTCGCTCATAAAGGAGGACCCCCTATCACTGTGTATGTAAGTGGGGAAACCGAACAGTGCAAAGATACCATGGAGGGCCTTGATGACGGTGGTTGCAGTCATGTCTGGGCAGGGGATGGCGAAGGGGAACCGGGAGTACTCGTCAATCACGTTCAGAAAATACGTGTTGCGGTCGGTGGAGGGGAGGGGGCCTTTGAAGTCCATGCTGAGGCATTCAAAGGGACGGGAAGCCTTTATCAGGTGCGCCCTCTCTGGCCGGTAGAAGTGCGGTTTGCACTCCGCGCAGATTTGGCAGTCCCTGGTGGCTGTCCTGACCTCCTCGATGGAGTAGGGCAGATTGCGGGTCTTAACAAAGTGGAAAAAGTGAGTGACCCCGGGGTGGCAGAGGTCCTCGTGGAGGGCTCGGAGGCGGTCCACTTGTACGGTGGCACATGTGCCGCGGGGCAGGGCGTCAGGAGGCTCATTTAGCTTCCCGGCACGATACAAGATCTCGTAGTTGTAGGTGGAGAATTCTATCCTCCACCGCAAGATCTTGTTGTTTTTTTATCTTGCCCCGCTGTGGATTATCGAACATGAACGCCACCGACCGTTGGTCAGTGAGGAGAGTGAATCTCCTGCCGGCCAGGTAATGCCTCCAGTGTCGCACGACTTCTACTATGGCTTGGGCCTCCTTTTCGACTGAGGAATGGCGAATTTCAGAAGCATGGAGGGTACGGGAGAAGAAGGCCACAGGTCTGCCCGCTTGGTTGAAGGTGGCGGCTAGAGCTACGTCGGATGCATCGCTCTCGACCTGGAAGACGAGGGACTCGTTGATGGCGCGCATCGTTGCCTTTGCAATGTCTGCTTTGATGCAGCTGAAGGCCTGGCGGGCCTCCATCGACAGGGGAAAGGTTGTGGACTGGACCAGGGGACGAGCTTTGTCTGCGTAGTTAGGGACCCATTGGGCAGAGTAACTAAAAAACCCGAGGCAGCACTTCAGGGCCTTGGGGCAGTGAGGGAGGGGGAACTCCATGAGGGGGCTCATGCGTTCTCGTATTGGAAGACCGAGACCCTGTTAGTGACACCGAAGGGATCCCTTAAAAAATGATAGAGCCGCTCATCTGCCTCGAAGGCAGTGTATTTGCGGTCGCTCGTGCAGAGGGGTAGCTGGTGGTAGGCGGACTTGAGATCCACCGTGGAGAAGACCTTATAATGCGCGATCCTGTTTACCAGGTCGGATATGCGGGGGATAGGGTACGCGTCCAGTTGCGTAAACCTGTTGATGGTCTGACTGTAGTCAATGACCATCCTATGTTTCTCCCCACTCTTTACCACCAATACTTGGGCTCTCCAGGGACTGTTGCTAGCTTCAATGACCCCTTCCCTCAGTAGCCTTTGGACCTCCAACCTAATGAAGGTCCGGCCCTGGGCACTGTACCGTCTACTCCTGGTGGCGATGGGTTTGCAATCCGGGGTGAGATTAGCAAACAGGGATGGAGGGTCGACCTTAAGGGTCGTGAGGCCGCAGACAGTAAGGGGGGGGGGGGTATAGGGCCGCTAAACTGGGAGTTCAGACTTTGCAGGTTACATTGGAAGTCCAACCCCAGGAGTGTAGCCGCGCAGAGGTGCGGAAGGACATAAAGGCGGAAATTGTTGAATTTCCTTCCTTGGACTGTGAGGTTTGCTAGGCAGAACCCCTTTATCTCCACTGAGTGTGAACCGGAGGCCAAGGAGATTCTTTGATTTACAGGGTGGGTAAAAAGTGAACAGCGCCTTACGGTGTCGGGGTGTATAAAGCTCTCCGTGCCCCCTGAGTCGATCAGGCAGGACGTCCCGTGGCCGTTGATGAAGACCGTCGTCGTTGCTGTTGAGAGTGTTCGAGGTCGGTTTTGGTCCAGAGTCACCAAGGCCAGACGCAGGAGTTGTGAATTTTGATCGGGCAGTGAGTAGTCGGCCGGGCTGGGGTCCTGGGGCCCCATCCAAGATGGCGTCTCCCATGGGTCGCACATCGTGGTCGGGGATGAACAAAATGGCGGGGCCTATCCGTCCAGCGTGGTGTCCGGGGAACAAGTTGGCGCCGCCCGTGGGCCGCACGTGGCCCTAGGATACGGGGGTGTCGGTGATTGCTGGCCGCCTGGGGCCCGGGAAGAGGTTTGCTGTGGCAGTCCGGAGTCTTTGCTGGAGACCGCAGCCACCGCTCGTGCCTGGCAGACCCCCACAAAATGGCCCTTTTTGCCGCACCCTTTGCAGGTGGATGTGCGGGCCAGGCAGCGCCTGTGGGGGTGCTTTGCCTGCCCGCAGAAGAAACAGCAGGGCCCAGCAGAGTTGGTGGGCTGCCTCACATCGCAGGCCTGCGGGGACACAGGGATAGTCTGTGGGGCTGCCACTGCGGGATTCCACGCTGCCCAGGGGGCCGCCGCACGGTTGGGCACATAGGATTGCGCGTTACTGGAGGCAATGTCCATGGATCCTGCCAGGGCCCGTGCCTTTCTAAGTCCCAGGGTGTCTTTCTCTAAAAGACGCTGGCAGATCTCTGAGGAGCTCATACCTGCTACGAAGGCATCCCGGACTAGGGGTTCAGTGTGCTCGCTCGCCGAAACATGTGGGCAGCCACAGCTTCTGTCCAGCACCAGTAGCGCACGGTAGAACTCCTCCAACGATTCCCCGGGGCTTTGTCGTCTCGTTGCAAACAGGTGACGTGCGTAGACCTGATTTAACGAGCGGATATAATGTCCTTTTAAAAGTTTGATTGCTGCATCAAAGTCTTACATCTCCTCGATGAGGGTGTAGATCCCAGGGCTTACCCTTGAGGGCAGGAGATGCAGTTTCTGCTCCCCCGTGGGTGTGCCTCCAGCCGGCTCAAGGTAGCCTTTGAAACACGCCAGCCAGTGCTTGAAAATCGCCGCTGAGTTCGCCGCATGGGGACTGAGTTGCAGACACTCCGGCTTGATTCGGAGATCCATCCTTTCAGCCTAAGTTGTAGTCTATTAAATTGATGCACGATCAATAACTGCAAAGACAAGGTTAAAGCATAACTGAAGGCTTTAATAGACTAGAACTGTTCCCCAGCAGCTCAGGTACAGAATAAGGGCTGCTGGGACGGCACCGACTCTTATACCCCGCCTATCAGAGTGGAGCTACATACTATACAGCCAATGGTAAACCCCCAGGTTTAACCAATGGACTTCAGTCTCTCGGGTGCTGCAATACATGATAATACCACACTCTTTCCAAGGGCTGGTGCTGACCCAATGGTCAAGTGGTCTCCATCTGCACTATAAATTCTATGATTCTATGATTCCATTTAATCTCTCCTCGTAGCTACACCTTTCTAGCCCTAGCACTATTCTTGTGAAGCTCCTCTGCACTCTCTCCAGAACAATTACATCCTTCCTGTAATGTGGTGACCAGAACTGCACACAATACTCCAGTTGTGGCCTTTCAGTGTCTGGAACAATTGCAACTTGTAGCTACAGTATTTGCATGCCTAGTCCAGTTCAGTTTCTAGTCAATCGTAACCCCCAGGATATTGACTGTGGGGGATTAGCAATTGTAATCCGATTGAATGATTATGACCTACCATCTTCCTTCAGTTTATTAACCGGTACTCTTTCATGTTAAGCACCATTGGGAAGGAACACTGAGGGCAACTAAGACACGGAATGCACTCTAGGTAGGGGGCTTCAATGTTCATCACCAAGAATGGCTTGATAGCACCGCTATTATCTGAGCTGGTCAGCTCTTGAAGGACATATCTGATTCACTGGGTCTGCATCAGGTGGCAAAATCCTACTAGACCTCACTCTTAACAATTAACGTTCAGGAGGGAGTGCTGGAACAGGCATTTGGCCTCTCATCAACACATTCAACGAGCCAAATGCCTGTTTTTGGTATCTGCCAGGAATGCCTGAAAAATTGCAGGCCTGATGAGAATGTGGGATATGACTCCACAAAATTGATCATTTTTGCCCCTGTTTTACGTCGAGAAAATGTGAAGTCCAATTTCTACCTCTGTGCCTCAGGACAAATAACATTACAGCTGACTTCCTGTACATTTAGAAGGTCATGTCACTTGACTCAAGTGACAATGGAGAGAAAACCTGTACGGGAATGTACAACATTGGCAGTCAGATATTTTATTGATTGGGAGAGGATTGGAGTCATTTAATGTGACATTTGCACAAAAAAAGGATAGATTGCTTCAAATGTTTAGTACCAGTTGAAGTACAATAAGACAAAATGTAGAACATTGATTTAGAGTTACATTCAGCAGTGAGGGGACATAACACTGATTGGCAACCCCTTGACTCCTTCACTCAGTACAAGATTGTTCAGCTCAGGCTATGATATTCTCATGTAATATAATTTCAATGTCACCCTGTCAGATAAAGGCACGACTTAGAGATCATTCGAGGATTGTAAATAAAATAAAAAGTAACTTAAGCAGTTTCAGATGAGGAAAAACATTTTTTTCATGTCGCCTCTCGCTATAATGGTTTCCCATTTAAGTTTATTATGTATTGCTAATAATTACCATTAATAATTACTACTACTGAGACTGCCCTGCCAGAGTAGGATTCCTGAGTCACACAAGGAGACATTGAACACAGATTTGACCACCATGGCACAAACCATTGTCTCATGAGATGGAAGGCTCCAATGTAATGCATCTATCTGAACTTATTACCCTGAACATTTAAAAAATCCCAACATAAGTTTGTTTAAAACTATTGTAGCAGCACATTATTTTAAATGCTGAATAACTCTTCTGTTGGGATTACTTGTCCATGGATCGAGTGGATTTACAACCTGATTATAATTATTGTCTTTCCAAGCGTTTTCATACCATCTTCGTCATCTGAGGCAAAATAAGGAGCTTGAGTTTGACAGTAGTTGCGTTGACATGGTGACCAATGAGACTTTAAATTTATATAGCGCAATACCTGTAAAAGTCTGCATTCAACACTTCTGCGTGTTGAACGTAGCACTTGCTTTTATCTGAGACATCGGAGTTGAGGCTGTACTGATAGACATCAGATTGGCACGATAGGGGTGATTGTGCGCTTGATGCAGAACATCAGTCACTGGGAGCACCAGGCAGGCAATCGTGGGCACACGGTGCCCAATTTCCTTTTTGCCTTTTACGTGAATGGGTGGAACAATAGGCACAGCTAGCCTCTCGTTTCCCGCATCATCACTCCATGGGCAATGTTGTGCGCCAAGAATTCCTGCAGCCTCATCCTATGTGAATCTTATCACAATACTGGACTGGGACTATCAGCACCTTGCACAGCCCTTCACACTGCCGTTACCACTTCCTCTGTCTCACTGTCTTCCTCTACACATCTGTGTTGTAATCTCTCCTAGCTCTGACAACAGTTGGATGAGAACACCACCAGGGGCGGGATTCTCCCCTCCCCGGCGGGGCGGGGTGTCCCGGCGGGATGGAGTGGCGTGAACCACTCCGGCGTCGGGCCGCCCCAAAGGTGCGGATTTCTCCGCACGTTTAGGGGCCACGCCCTCACCTTGAGGGGCTAGCCCCGCGCCGGAGTGGTTGGCGTGCCGCCAGCCGGCGGGAAAGGCCTTTGGCGCCACGCCAGCCGGGGCCGAAAGGACTTCGTCGGGCGGCGGAAGTCCGCGCATGTGCGGGAGCATCAGCGGCTGCTGACGTCATCCCCGCGCATGCGCAGGGGGGTGTCTCTTCCGCGTCGGCCATGGTGAAGACTATGGCCAAGGCGGAGGGAAAAGTGTGCCCCTACGGCACGGGCCAGATCGCACGGCGCCCACCCCATGACCCCGGAACCCGCTCGCACCGCCTATTCCCGCCAGGAAGAGAGGTGGTTTGATCCTCACCGGCAAGACAGGCATTCCATCAGCTGGACTTTGGCCCATCGCGGGCCGGAGAATCGCCTGGGGAGGGCCCGCCGACCGGTGCGGTGCGATTCCCGCCCCCACCGAATATCGGTTGCCGGAGAATTCGGCAACCGGCGGGTCAGAATTCACGCCAGACCCCGGCGATTCTCCGACCCGGCGGGGGGTCGGAGAATCCCGCCCCAGGTTTCCTTCCAAGGCACACCCCATCCTGACTTGAACAGAACAGCATTCCTTCAATGTTACCCCAATGTTCAATGGGGAAAGCTCTGGATGATCCTATCTAATAACTCTCTGGATGTACCTTATACCACATGGACTGTTGCGCTTCAAGATGAAGGCTCACCACCACCAAGGGTAACTAGAGATGAGCAATAAACACTGACCTTGCTGGTAATGCTCACATCCCACACCTGAATTTAAAAAAAACTAAGATTAAGGATGACAGGTTATGCAATGGAACATGTTTTGTGCTTACTCATCAGTGTCGCTATCAAACATTCATCAGCCAGATCTGCCCCAAGGGGAAATCTTGTTGGAGGTATCAACTTTCCATTTAAATATAAACTTGGCATGACTGACTGGACACTCGTTTGAAGAACTGTCCAGTTTTCATTTGGCATGATGATGGAGGAAATCCCTATATTCTGTATGTAAATATTGAACTTTGAATAAGACCTGTGGTTTTAAAAATGAAGAGACAGGCCAAAGATGGCTGAGGATGTAAATTCAGTCACTGGCTGAATTGCTGGTGAATGATACAAAGAGAGCGAGAAATTGGACTCACACGTTGTTTCCAGACACACACATTGTTTCCACAGCAAAAGCATGAAAGCTATACAGAAACTAACTATCATCTCCTGTGGAGATAATGGGAGCAGGTTATCATCTCAGCAGAAATGATATCCTATGTATAATGTCCCAGGCCGGTTTGTGGCTTTTTTCCTTCCAGGAACATACAAAAACTGGATGAAAGCCAGCTGCAAAACATGGTCAGCATCGACTAATGCTGGGTGTGTCAGAATGTGGCACAGGAGGAAAGACAACAGCTGACCCCTGCAAATGTTTTCCAGGTAACTCTCTTTCTGATTGCTGAAGTAAGTCAAGTCAACAAAGTGAAGCAGGGTATCTTCTCAGCTATACCATGCAACAACAGAATCTTGATACCGACTGCTGATCTGCTGAAGTCAGTGTTATTGGAATCGCAAATAGCCACAAGGTTGCAGCATCTACTCCTCATTGACTCGTCAAAGGCTGATGAGTGCATATTTTTTATTTACTTACTTTTGGACTGAATTCTCATTTGTAGTCTGTATGAATGAATATGCACATGTTCATCATTTTCATCACATTCATGGCTAATGAATTCACTCTTTATTAACTCGAGAATGCCTGGTTAAGTTGGTTCTTTTTTAAAATAAATTTAGAGTACCCAATTATTTTTTTCCAATTAAGGGGCAATTTAGCATGGCCAATCTTTGGGTTGTGGGGGTGAAACCCACGCAGACATGGGCAGAATATGCAAACTCTACACGGACAGTGACGCAGGGTGGGGATTCGAACCCGGGTCCTCAGCGTGTCAGCAGCAGTGCTAACCACTGTGCCACCATGCCGCCCGGAAGTTGGTTCTTTTTAAAACATCAATGTTGGGACTGGGAAAGGAATCCACCAGGAAGGGGGTCCTTTTACATTAATCCTGTAGCGAACTACCAGGGGTGTTGAATAAAGACAGGGAGTCAGTTCATCCCTCATCACCTGGGGCATAACAATTTTGTGGGTATCCCATCCAGAAAGTTAACCTCTCTTGGGGATTGGTGGTTACAATAAAATCAATGGAAATGAAGATCAGATGCTTCCTATAATGGGCAGCTGACCTACCATGCCATGCTTATGCTGGGATGGCAAGTGGAAATCCTACCTCATTTTCTCCAAATTACCTGCAAATATGCTTTATTTCGATCTTCTCATTGCATCAATGTAACACCTGCAAATTCCACACCAGTAATCCCTGCTGCTTTCCTGCAACAGGTCTACCAATTCAGTGCAAAATCATGGTCAGTTGTCTGCTGTTCATTCATAGCTAAGTTAAACTGAATGGAAACTGTCCAATCTTATTTTATTTAGCGACTTTACAGCCTGCAAAGAAAGGAGCCTTTCATCCCATTAGTCTAGTGTGACTTTCAAACACAAGTCTCAGAGGAGAAAAGAGATTCTTGCAATCCACACCATTACAGATACTTTATCGCAATTTCATTTTTAGATTAAAAGGCGTCAGCACGATAAGCAACTGTCTAGGATAAAGCAGGATCTTAATGCCAATCTGGATTTCTGGGATTATCCTTCAGTATTTTCCACATTTTAACCTTGAAGTATAGGATTTTTATAATTCTACATACACATGATCAAATTAATCACAAAAGAAATTCAAATGTCTAACCAACAAAATAAAACCATGGTTAACTAAGTGAATTAGTCAAATGATTTTGTGACTTTTTTTATCATCCCACTCAAAGTATAAAATCCTTCCAAGATTTTATATTTAATCTAATTATTGTCACAAGACAAAAATGGACTAGCAATTTTGAAATGAGGCAACACAAGCTACTTAAAAATGCAAGGCCACCTTCCATGATGAAGGGGAAAAACGAACAAATCACTCTCGGAATATGAAGAGACAGACATTTTCCATAAATCAGACACCCATCAAAACTCATCACTATCTAAGTAAGACACATTAAAACGCAAAGTACAAGAAATTGAAACAATGGCTGCCACAGGCGGACCCCCCCCAAAAAAACCTTGGAATTGCAGAATGGGTGAAGTATTTCAGATCAGGTTGCAGCCACTGCAGAGGGATTACAAGAGGGTTTCCATCAGAGGAAACAAGTGTATTGCTCTGTTCAGAAGCTAACTCTACCAGAAGCATACCAATTTCCTGATCTCATAATAATTGAAACATCTTCTACATTTAACCACCTGCACGAAAGCAGCTAATCAGCCTCAATGTTTGAAAATCTACGCCTCAAGGACAATCAAAAGACATTTAACCATATATTCTTTTCATTCTTTTCGTTGGACTCTAGCTCCACTTATTTCTGATGCTGGTGTGTGTGCCATCACGTTTTTATTATTTTTCCCTTCTGTTTAGTGTTTATAAGTTTGTTCTGTCTTTGACACAAGAAATCCCTGATGATTGGCTTCTTACTGCTCACAGCTCAAATAGTTAAATACATTTAGATTCGGGCAAAGGCATATCCTCGCGAAAAAGAAACTTAAACCTTTGTTGTGACCGACCAAGGTGGTTGAATAGAGGCTCGCCAGTTAACCCCTTCTCAACTGGTCAGAACACAATGAAACAAAGCTACTCAATTGTAGTGTAAATCTGTTTCTGCTGTCACAAATTTGTTGTTACACTGTGTATTGAGTAGATACTTTTCATAGAATCATAGAATTTACAGTGCAGAAGGAAGCCATTCGGCCCATCGAGTCTGCACCGGCTCTTGGAAAAAGCACCCTTTCCAAGACCCTCCACCCTATCCCAATAACCCAGTAACCCCACCCAACAACTAAGGGCAATTTTGGACACTAAGGGCAATTTAGCATGGCCAATCCACCGAACCTGCACATCTTTGGACTGTGGGAGGAAACCGGAGCACCCGGAGGAAACCCACGCACACACGGGGAGAACGTGCAGGCTCCGCACAGACAGTGACCCAAGCCGGGAATCGAACCTGGGACCCGGAGCTGTGAAGCAATTGTGCTAACCACTATGCTACCGTGCTGCCCTTGTATTACCCTCTCCAGGCCCCCCATGTCTTTTACTCTGATTGCTGGAGCTACCAAGTCATGCCAAGACGTCACACTGTTATTTAGCAGTCTGATTAGTAGGTTTGGGGACGACACAAAGGTTGGTGGAATTGCGGATAGTGATGAGGCCTGTCAGAGGATACAGGATTTAGATCGTTTGGAGACTCGGGCGCGAGATGGCAGATGGAGTTTAATCCGGACAAATGTGAGGTAATGCATTTTGGAAGGTCTAATACAGGTAGGGCATATACAGTGAATGGTAGAACCCTCAAGAGTATTGACAGTCAGAAAGATCATGGTTTACAGGTCCACAGGTCACTGAAAGGGGCAACACATGTGGAGAAGGTAGTCAAGAAGGCATACGGTATGCTTGCCTTCATTGGCCAGGCCATGGAGTATAGAAATTAGCAAGTCATGTTACAGCTGGAAAGAACCTTATTTAGGCCACACTTGGAGTATAGTGTTCAATTCTGGTTGCCGCACTACCAGAAGGATGTGGAGGCTTTCGAGAGGGTGCAGAAGAGATTTACCAGGATGTTGCCTAGTATGGAGAGCATTAGCTATGAGGAGAGGTTGAATAAACTTGGTTTGTTCTCACTGGAACGAAGGAGTTTGAGGGGCGACCTGATAGAGGTCCACAAAATTATGAGGAGCATAGACAGAGTGGATTGTCAGAGACTTTTTCCCAGGGTAGAGGGGTCAATTATTAGGGGGCACCTTACTTTAAGGTGCGAGGGGCAATGTTTAGAGGAGATGTACGAGGTAAGTTTTTTACACAGAGGGTAGTGGGTGCCTGGAACTTGCTGCCGGAGGAGGTGGTGGAAGCAGGGACGATAGTGACGTTTAAGGGGCACCTTGACAAATACATGAATAGGATGGGAATAGAGGGATACAGACCCCGGAAGTATAGAAGATTTTAGTTTAGATGGGCAGCATGGTCGGCACAGGTTTGGAGGGCTGAAGGGCCTGTTCCTGTGCTGTCCTTTTCTTTGTTCTTTGTTCTTTGAGTCAGGCCATTTACGCCATAAGATAGTTTTCCAGTAACACAGGGATTTCAGCTGAAAAAATAATCTTGCCCTGGTGTTCAAAGGATTCAATGCCATACCTTGGCGTCAGTTTACCTTTCCACTTGAGCAGGATAATACTATAATGGGACTTGCAGAAGATTAATAGAGTAGAAACACATCTCGAATCATGGTACCAAAGAGTGTGCCAGTCATGCTTACCTCTTGATATTCCACTCTATTGAAAGCAATAGACTAAATGGCAAGTGGGGAATCTATCAAGTCAATGCCATTTAGCATTACTTCACAAGGCAGGTTTTCATACTTGCAAGTACAAGTTAGTTATTTTGCACAGCAGCAAAGTATTATTTCCTTGTGAACTCCTGTGGTGACCTGTGTCTTTTGAATAAAGCTGGCGCAAGCTTTATGCCATAAATTGGGTAAGTATTGAATGAGTAAAGACCAATTAGACTGTCTTGCACAGCCTTTGCAGTTGTGGGCTTAGCCCAGCCTAATCAGTTGGGTACAATGTCTCGCACAGTAGGCAGAATCCATAATTGGGGTAACACCCAAGCTGTTTCTTCTTGCCTTAAACATTGAAAAAAGAAAACCAGGGTATCAATGTGCGGCAACTCATTTGTTTCTGAAGCTGACGAATTATACTCTATTGATGGTTCCTTAAAAAATTCAGCAGCAACGGAAGCTATTGACCTGAAAATGTATGCACAGTGCACTGGTCACACCTGGGAAGGGAAGCCTGGCCTCCCTAAGCAATGTGAACTTAGCTGCTAAGCATGTAACGTACCAGTGACAAACCAAGGTATTGAGATGGAATTTCTGGGACCAAAAGCAATTTTCAGAGTTCCCTGATTTTAAAAGGAATCTGGGGCTTCGGGGAAACTTGTCCATTATCTGTTTTCAGGCAGAGAGTCATTGTACGTTCACCATGCAGCCACGTTTACTCACGTCCGCCATGTCTATTAACGGACACTGTAACACAAAAACTAAATAGGACTCAAGCTATAGCAACTTGTGACATGGCGGCCTATCTTTGGAAAGAAACAGCAAGGCTTGCATTTATATAAGCATCTGCCACAATGTCAGGATATCCAGTAATATTTTACAGTCAATGAGCTACTTTTGAAATGTCACTATTATTGCAATGTCGGAAGTGCATCAGTCAATTAGTGCACAGCAAGGTCAGACAAACAGAAATCTGATGACCAGATTTTGTTTCATGATGGGTTGTTTTTAAGGATAAATATTATAGCAGAGTGAATTCAGTGGACACCAGGGATATCTTCCCTGATCTTCCGTGGGGCAGCACGGTAGCATAGTGGTTAGCACAATGGCTTCACTGCGCCAGGGTCCCACGTTCGATTGCCGACTTGGGTCACTGTCTGAGCGGAGTCTGCATGTTCTCCCCGTGTCTGCGTGAGTTTCCTCCGGGTGCTCCGGTTTCCTCCCACAGTTCAAAGATGTGCAGGGGTTGGTGGGTTGGCTATGCTAAATTACCCTTTGTGTCCAAAATAGGTAAGGTAAGGTGGGGTTACGGGGATAGGGTGGAAGTGTGGGGGTAGGGGGGAGGTGTGGGCTTGGGTAGGATGCTCTTTCCAAGGGCTGGTACAGACTCGATGGGCCGAATGGCCTACTTCTGCACTGTAAATTCTGTGATTCTGTGATTCTTTAGAATAGTGGCATGAGATTCTTTACATCTGGAAAGGCTTTATCATGTCATTTGAAACACAACGCCTCTCACTGTGACACACTCTCCCTCAGTGTTGCACCAAAGCATTATTTTAGATAAGGTGCGCAAATCCTCAGAGTGGAACTTGAATCCACAGCTTCTGACTCAGAAGTCAAAGTGATCCAAACTGAAGCATGGCTGGCAAATCATCATTCTTCGCTTTAAAATATTAAATCCATTCCCGTTGTTTTAATATGTTAGCCGGTACACCATTAATTGCTTCTGCTAGCCATCTATTGTACATACTGGAGGACCTTTTCAGTAAGGTTTCAGACAGAAAAACTCAGTGCTAGTTGAGTTGCCCATTACACACACTGACCGACCAGGCAGCTATTCTTTCCAATAAAATCAATGAGAAGGAACTTCCGGTGACCGACCAATGATGCCATTTCTGCGCCCATGTGCAAAGTGAAAATAATCGCCCAATAATGATAGCTGTCAGAAGAAAATATCTTCTAAATGCTCGGCCCAGAATTTCAACGAGTCAAAATGACTTGGGAGCCTGTTACAAATGGCAGGCGGGGCCCAATTCTGGGATTTTTGCTCTTATTCCCATTTCCGAACGTTTTCACCGCTTAGGGATACGGGTGTCAACTCGCCTGCAGCACTCCTGCCCATGCCAGATCCATTGCAATGGTGATCAATTTAACCACTATTGCAACCCCCCCCCCCCCACCCCACCCCACCACCCGCAAATATAGTGGGGTTGGGTTCCTTTAGGAAGTTGACATGGTTCATGGTCTGCCAGAGGAGTCGTGACGCATAGGGGAACATCAGTCATATGTGAAGAACTAAAAAAAAAACCAATCTCCTGCTTCCAGAATTCTTTCATTGACAGGTTTTGAAATACAAACAAAAGTATTCTTTCCGTTTGAATAGTTAGATGCTGTATTGTAAATTAGACTTCTTTTTGATGTAGTGATTGATTATAGGACTCTGTCCTGCAAAGCTAAATTGAACATTACGTTGACCAGTACTGTGTAAGATTTGAGATGGATTGGAGTACTTTCCCCTCTGGTAAAAGTGCTTGGATGCATCCAAAATGGAATAAAATACTTCTTGGCATCTCCACTGTAATAATTTGACATATCAGGACTCCTTTTAAAATGAAATTAGTAATCTTTACCAGCTTTCACTAAACGCAAAGAAAAACACCTTCTCTTGGACAGCTTTGATTGACAGGACTTCTGATGTAACTTAGAAGAATTGCCATCTGGTTTTTCCAATTTCAACAGAACCCATAGTTTACATTTCCAGGGTTTCCTATTATGAATGCTTACCTGAGTTTCAAAAGGTCCAGAACAACACATCTCACCAGCGGGTTGTTTTTCCATTTTGCCTGACTGCTTTAAAAGGTTATTAGAGGATTACCTGTCTCTTATGTGGTTAGTCAAATAGACATTTGTTTGTTTTACAACAGTTTGACCACTTGTGGGCATCTACATTTTTTGAATGGGTTTGATGAATGAGACATGCTTTTTCAGTAGCAAGTGTGTTTGAGCGAGAGCTCAATTAGATTTTCTTTCATCACCGTTTCAAAGGCTCTGGGGTCTGATCATTATGGATACTGGGTGAGTGGTTATGGAGGATAGGTTGGAGATAGAGAGGACATGGCGGGCATAAGAGAAAACAGGCTTACAAAGATATACAGGGGGATGATTTGATGAGAGGGCATGGGGTTTTGAGGGGGCAATGAGTGTATGAGAGGTTATGAAGGTTGCATGGAGAATACTTTAAATGTATTCATTTTTACAGTATGTGGCCGTCGCTGGCTGGGCCAGCATATCTTTCCCACCCCCAACTGCCCTTGAGAAGGTGGTGGTGAGCTGCCTTCTTAAACCGCTACAGTCAATGTGGTGCAGGTACACCCATTGGACGATTAGGGAGGGAGCTCCAGGATTTTGACCTGGGGGCATGGAAGAATCGTGGCAGTATGAGGGGGCATGGAGAGGTCAAAGAGAATATGACAGCATAGAGGGGACATGGGGAATATGGGGTGGCATGGAGGGGTCAAGCAGGGTCGGTGGAGGGGTAAGGGGGGCTGAGGTGTGAGCGATTGTAGATGTGACAATCATCATTAAAATGGGGTCAATGTCCCAGGAAACAGAGGTTGGCATTCCAGCTGCTGGCCTCACTATCCGCCTACCCTTGTTACTGCTTTGGGGTGGATTCCATTCTGCCCCTGCCTCTCCGATACAAAAATGAGTGGAATATGGGTCTTTAGGTGTGTCAGGTCCAACCCTTAGTCCAGCTGACAGCCTGTCTATTTTGATGTTGAGTCACTAAATTCTGCAATCACATTTTAAATTGCCTGCTCTCATTTACATTATCCTTTGTTCCTTCATTACTTTGGCATGTTGCATCCAAAATATTCCTTGTTACCAAGATTCTTTTCAGTTTCTTATGAAGAACTGCAATTGATTCACTGAGACTCAGTTTCTTCAATGAAGTAGGCATAACAGGACTGAATGCCGACTCCATGGGCTGGATTTTCATTGAGTTGGGGAGACTCTGGAGTGATGAAAATGGTGGACGGGAGCCAATTCCAAAATTCCCAAACTCATTCCCAGGGTTTTCAATTTTCTGCAGTCTTTTAAGGATCTGGGCTGGTTCAGGTCAGGGGCCCACACCCTGCACTTCTGCCTCCATTGCAGAGTTAAGCATGTCCTAGTCTTCCGCAATTCTCATGAGGTCAGGCCAGCATTTCAAAGCTTTGAGGGTCATTCGACCTCAATGGTGTCACCATCACCATTGTAATGAACTATACTCTCTTCAAAAGGTCCTCCTCTTGCTGTTATGCCAAATATGCCCCAGTCCCACCTACCCACCCACAATGGGCCCTCATGCGGTCCAGGGATAAGGGATGCATAGACTTGTCAGCCAAGAATGCATAATGAGGCTTGGGTCAAAGCCCAGAAACCCATTATTCTGTTGAAACGCCTGGGTACCAAAGGAAATATTGCTTGATTGACAGCTCTGCCTCTCTGATCTCTTCTGTCAATTGTATATGTTTATTTGACAAAATAAAGTGTTTACATTTTCAGCTGTTGATACATTAAAGGGTCAGGGTGATTGACGCTTTCAGTGGCCTGTAGTAAAATGGAACTTTTAAGAAAGTGGAGAGTTATCAATGAATGGTTCTTTTTAAAAGTTTTCTTTTATACAACCTATTGTTACTATGGTGTTCATTACTTTGCTGCAGTGTATAGAGGTGCCATATGGCATGGGGGAATGAGGGGCAATAAGGGGAGGGTGGAGGGGCAGAGGTGGTATAGATGGAGCATGTGGAGGGTGTGGAGCTGAGTGCAGTGGGGGCCAGATTACCTTTTTTCATTATAACAGGGGAAAGGTCCCACAGCGCCAAGGTGAGCCTTTTAGACAGGCTGGGCATGATTTAACCCAAAAGTTCCTAAGTGTGGTAGCAAGTGGGAATTGCCCCGAGCTTCCCGACGCTCCATCTGGTTAAGCCGTCACCGGTATAAAATGTTAATTGGTCAATTTAACGAGGCCTCACAGGCTTCACGCCATAAATGATGGGCCCGTCAGCTGATTCTTCGGGTCAATGCTCACCTGACCCCCAATAACAAGGAAGAGCAGCACTTAAACCGTTCCTGCGCAGTCAACATCACTCAGCTCACAGCCATGCTGCCGAGAAGACCAGCCCTACGATTTGGGGATGCCGACCTGGGCAGATTACTGGACACGTTTGAGGCCATACGGAATGCCCCGTTCTCACGAGGATCTTGGAGGGTCAGCAAAAGGGCAGCCAGTGTTGCCTGGGAGGAAGTGCAGTGGCAGTCAGCTCGGGGAGTGTGACCAGGAGGACCGGTATCCAGTGCCATAAGAAGATTAACGACCACCACCGAGCCGCAGAGTGAGTTGGCACTGGACCCTGGACCTCACGTCCGCCTAGCACCTCCACTGCCAGCATCGTTCCGTGCCTCGACCCACTCATGTCCAGCTGTGCTGCCCACTTCACCCCACCCCCCCATGTTCCATATTCCCCCCCACGCCATACAGACCGTGTCCCCAACCACACCCCCCCCCGCCCCCGCCAAACCCCACCCCGAGCTTCCCGACTCCTGCAATGAAAGACACATTTAGCTAACCGTGTCCCCAACCACCCCCCACCCCGCTATGTCCCCTCAGGAGAAAGTGACCCACAACAGACAGGAGAGGCGGGCAGCGGTGGTGGCGGACATTAGAGTCCTTACCTCTACGAGGAATAGGTCCTGGAGGACACAGGGGTTGCCAAGGACAGATTTGTAACCAACATGGAGGTTGCTGTACCGCGTAGAGGTGAAGATCTCCCCGATCCCCCCAATCCCACCCAGATGACCTGTCACACATGAGTTATTAATGCCATACAGACTGACCAATTGTCCGTTCTCCCCCAAGATCTTCATCCGACAGCGATGGCCCATCTGGGGTGGTACCTCCCCCGACAACAATGAGAACATTTGGGAGGAGAGCTCCGAGGATGTCACTTTCGAAGAGTGACAGCTTTCATCCCCTCCCTTCATCAGTGTAGAGACATACACTTCAGTGGGCAACAGTAGTTGACAGGCTTCTGGGGCACGTTCTGGTGAGCACCACACAGTTGCTGCTGCGCATCAGGCGCAGACAGGAACACCCAGGCGAAACAGTAGTCGGAGATCTGCTGGATCCCAGAATACAGCTGGGGCCCAGTCAGACGCTGAGCCTCTGGACCAGGTTTACTCGGATAGGGTCCGGCCGTGAGCGCGGGAGGTAGCGCCGACAATGCGTGGAACTGAGGCCAACACTGCTTGTGGTGACCGCAGTGGAGAGCCTGGTGCACAACATAGGCAGCATGAGAGGAGGTGTCCAAGGTGTGGCTCAGTCACGATGGCCATGGCTGAGCACCTGGACAGCATGACCCAGTTGCTAAGAGACGTGATAAAGTACCAGGTGGAGCATGATGAGGCACTGCGGGGCATGTCCCAAACTCAGCTAGGCATATCCGAGGTGCTGCAGAGCATGTCTCAGTCACTGGCGAACATTTCCCATTCACAGGTGGGCATTGCAGGCGCACACCAGAGCATGCCCCAGTTACTGAGGAGCATTACCGAGGGCATTGACACTGTGCTGGGGAGCTACTAGGGCTGGCAGAGCCAAATAATGAAGAGGCAGCCGGGACCCGATCCAGCTGCCCCTCCATCCCAATGTGAACCTCAGGGCCCTATAGGCATCGACCGGGAGGAGGGGGCGCTGGGTGCGAACCTGGAACCACATTATGGAGTGCCGATGGCGACCACCCGTTCCCTCGAGTCAACCCCACTGACAATGGCATATCTCTGGGTCAGCACGCAAAACATGTGCCACCGGCAAGTGCGCAGGGGCCCTCTGGCCCTTGAGCCCCCGGAGGACACCCACCAGGGGCACTGAAGGCCACGGGATGTGGTTGGCAACTAGCTTCCTCAACCTCTGATATGCATCCTGGGGACACAGATGGCGCGATGAGTGCAAGGCAACATGTGCGCCGCCTATTAGCCCCTGGACCTTGGGTATCTGTCATTGGTGGAGAATCCTGCTGGCCGGGCATCTTGTTGGGCCTGGTCCATGTCAATGTTTACATAGTCTGCTGTCCACTGGAATCCTCTTGGATTATGTGAAGTGCTCATTTAACTACAATTACCAATTCCCAATTAGCAATAGCCTTCAGCCGTGCAGTCAGAGGCCTCCGGGGTTAGTTGGTGTAATTGGTGATCTGTGGGACAGGCAAAGCCTGGGGTTGCCCCCGGAAAAGGACCACATGATCCATGTGTTGGCATGGCGGACCCGGGGTGCTGAGGCACCCATCTCCATCTCTCCCCCACCAGCCCAGGCCGTGGGCGGCCATCCCCCCCTGTTCTGCATCCTCTCCCCCAGCGATGGCGGCTCACCCTGACCAAGACTGCCCCCTCCGAGGGCTCCCCCATTCCCTCTCCAAGCACCGGGGTTGCAGCACCAATGCCCCCAGGCTGATTGCCCAAGGGTGAAGGTGGCTACTCACCTCCTCGGCTCCCCGCAGCAGACTTTCCACCAGCTTCACGTTTTGAGAAAGGAGTACTAATCGCCATCCACTTGTTGGGTACGCCATTAGATCACAGGGTCCGTTAGATAGGGGGTCGCTCCTGTTAATTGTATGGAGATTGGGCTTAAGTGGTGATTATTGGTTTATCGACACGCTAAGGCGTGATCCTGAGTTCAGCAAAGGGAGCGGGCCGGTTAGATCACAAACAGATTGGCACCTGGCGCGGTTCTCGATTTTGGCCTCTCCTGGGATTTAATTGCCTCGTCGCGCTTTCACTTAAGTGCAACACGGCCATTAAATTGCACCCCCTGAGTGGACAACTGGCTTCCCTTGTTAATGCCTCTGAACTCTTTCCTAAGCTGGTTGGCTGGATTGCAGCCCAAACCCACCCTGCGGAAAGAATATCCCATTTTCCCTGGCACTTTCTCCCGAGCCGGGAATTTTCCCAACCCCCACTACCCACCCATGGGCTGAATGATCCCTTTCTGTGCTATTCCATAATTGTATGGTGCTGTATGATTTTGTTATGAGATAGAAGCACAACGCATCCCAGCATATTAATTGACCTAAAATAAAATATAACCTACAAACACACTGAAATATTTGTTTCTGCTTTACCGCCTTTACATCAAAGAGGAGAGCAGTTGCACGCACTGATGGTTCAGCCTCTGAACTCGCGTGTCGAGAGAATGTCATTCAACTGACGACTCTGATTTGAAAATCAAAAATTGGTGAAATTGACAGAGGAACACTTGGTGTGCTTGTATGACTTCCCTCTGGCAGTTCTTTTAACAGAGGCATTCACCTATTTTAAAAGGCCTTTTGCCTCCAGTCAAACAGAGGGAAGACTTGTTAAGTGCTGGCTTGCCAGTAGCAGTGACAATCATTTTCCCGGGGGCCGGGGTGCGGGGTGTGGGGGGGGGGGGGGGGGGGGTGGCGATTGTCAACCCAGAACATCTTTCACAAAACCATTCCCTCTGTCCCTCAGGAAATGCCAAACAACTTTCTGCGTTTGCTTGTGACAGATTAAAAAATAAACTGCTACTTACCACATCCATCACTTTGTGCATCCAAAGCAAATCTGGGGAACACAATTCACATGATAGCAGAAGCAGAATCAGACAGTCACATAGCATGGGGTTGGCATTTCTACCCACCAGACTGAACTTCACAAATTGTGCCTCAAGTGCTAGAAAACGATGACTGCCTTCTAGTTTCCCTTAATTACACCTCAATGATTGTTATTTGACACTGCACCGTTGCTCAAACCCAGTCATGATTGACAGCTGGCCATATAATCACATCGGAATTTAGCATGATCATGTTCCAATTCATTTCTAAAAGCCACATATTGACAACTCGGAAAATACACTGGCTTGCAACGCTTTCTTTCCCCGCCCCAGGATCACATCGCTAATGTTGGGGACAAAATGCAATGCAACATCCTCGCAGATTTTATAACTCTTCAACAAACAACAGAAAAAACAATCAACATTGATTCTTGCCGCACACCACTCATCAATAATGCAAGCCTTGGATTTAATAATATAAAATGCATTTGTAAAGAATTGAGAATGCCCATCCTGTTCGATGATTACAAGTATATGTTACAGCAGCTCCTTCAACAGTAAAATCCACATTTATACATATATATATATACATATATATATAACAGCTACTTTAGCTTCCTGTTTGATGGGCATGATGATTGACAATAGTAATAATGGACTCGAATCAGCAGGTGCAAAGAAAAATGCTGTGACTGACATGGGCTGGATAAAATAATGTTGCCGTCAGCCTCTAGATTATTAGAACTGAAGAATTTGCATTTATTTCCATTCAAATGAAAATGAACCTTGTTCTTATTTGTCGTTCTTACGCTGCGAGTCAGAATTGCAGGTTGCAAGCAGCAAACTAAAGTGTTTTCAGTCCATAAATTGCAAATTCTTGGGTTTTGGGTTAAATTCTGAGTTTTATAGACTTAAGTGGCAAGGAACCAAACTGACCCTAAAGGGTAACTCTCCTCATCCATTCATATTTCTTTTTGTGAAGGCCACGAAGAATCCAGCACCAGTTTTAAGGATACAAAGTAATAACATTTATTTACAATAACATATATATATAACAGCAGCAACAACTTCCCTTGCTGCACACTCCTTCCTGCTGGTTCCTAAACTGACCAGCTTTATTTATACTAGGAGTTTACTATTGGTTTATCCGCCCCCCTCATTGGGGAAGCTCATACTCCCACAGGATTGTGGGATTGTCATTAGTCCCCAGCCAATGGTAAGTAGGCAGGTTATAACATTTCTAAAAAGGAAGAAAGACTTGCATTTACATGAAGATCTCAGCGTATCCAAAACTGCCCAAAGCCAATTCAATGCTGTTGACCTGTAGTCGCTGTTACAATGTAAGAAATTGCAGCAACAAAATAACTACCAGATTGTCATGATATTCAAACATACATCATAACACATACATAATGATAGACAGACCAACGGACCAATTAGCACACATAACATGACAGCCAATCACAGACAAGAGCAGACACAGTATAAAACAAGAAACACAACACTTCCTAGGCAGTCCATCTGGAGACGGCACAGGGCCAGGACCTCATAGCAAGACACTCACACAGTCACAACGTGCTGAGTACCAAGCCTGATGTATAAATAGTTTAATGAAATAAAACTGCGTTGCACCAATCGCAACCGTGTTGGTTCGTCTGTACCTCAGAGCACCCAACACTTCATGATACCAGGAGTGAATCGATACCTACCGGCAAATCTGCCATCCTGACCAATGGACACCCTCAACAAACCGCAGCCGTTGCAAGTCGCTGGGAACCTGGGCACAAATTGGATGCTCTTCAAGCAGCGCTTCGAACTCTTCATGCAAGCCAATGAAAAACAGGGCGCCTCGGATGAAACGAAGATTGCCATGCTCCTCAATACCGCAGGTCAGCACGCCATCCATGTATCCAACTCCTTGGTGTTCACGGAAGGCGAGAACAAAGCTAAGTATGGCACGGTCCTCCTCAAGCTCGACAAGCACTTCAACGTTGAGGTCAACGAAAGCTTGGAGAGGTATGTCTTTCAGCAGTGCCTGCAAGGTAAGGATGAGCTCTTTCAGTCCTTCTTGACGCACCTCCGCATACTCGCGCAGTCCTACGGTTATGACACCACCTCAGAGTCCATGATCCGGGACCAGATCATTTTTGGCGTTGCCTCCAGTGGCCTACGCCAGCAGCTTCTAAAAATAAAAGACCTGACCTTAGCATCTGCAGTTGAAGCCTGTGTCCTGCATGAGAATGCGACTAGCCGCTATGCCCAATTTCAGGCGACCGAATCGGCACGGAGCGGGTCCCACGCGACCGAATCGGCAAGCCAGGCCACCCACGAGGCTGAACGCGTCCAGGCAATCGAGTTTCTCCCGGCCCGCGGCCCGGACGAGAGCGGCCGTTTCGCGCACTTTTCAAGGCCTCCCGCGTTTGTGCGCGCCAAAACCTACGGCAACACTGAGAGACGTGCTGCGCAGGTGCGCCCGACGCAAGACCGAACTGCGCATGCGCAGTGGCGTAACGAACGCCATGACATCATGACGTGCGGCAACTGTGGAGCTGCACATTTAAAAGGGCATTGTCCTGCAAAAACCCGACAATGCCTACGCTGTGGCAAGATGGGCCACTACGCTGCCTACTGTCGAGCGGCTCAACCTGTTGATCTTCCACATCTCCAACAACCTCGCAGGAACGTGCAGACCATCCAGCCTCCACATCACGACATCCAAACCGATGACACAGATGACCAAGACGCCTTCCGGGTTGCGGTCATTGATGGGAACCGGGTCATCACCATCAATCCGGACAATGAATGGAGTGCCACCCTAATGGTCAACCGATCGCCGATCACTTTCCGCCTGGACACTGGCGCCTCCGCCAACCTCATAGCATGGTCAGCCTTCTACGCCATGAAGGTCAGACCACCAATCCGGCCATCCCAGTGCAAGATGGTTGACTACAACGGGAACGTTATCCCGGCCATGGGATCCTGCCAGCTCCAGGTGACACACAACACACACACAGCCACACTCTCGTTCGAGATAGTCGGCTCATCGAAGGACTCCCTGCTGGGCGCACAGGCATGCAAGGCTCTCCAACTTGTGCAACAAATCCACTCTCTCTCTCCAGATGGCACGTCTGACTTCCCAGATGCAGAGTTCAACGCACAGCTCCAATCGCTCCTCGCCCACAACCAGGAGGCATTCGAAGGCATGGGAACATTGCCAAACACCTACCGAATTCGCCTCAAACTGGACGCCATCCCGGTTGTTCACACACTTCGCAGGGTTCCTGCGTCACTTAAAGATCGCCTCAAGCAGCAGCTGCAGGATCTCCAGGACCAAGGGGTCCTATCCAGGGTCACGGAGCCCATGCCATGGGTCAGCTCCATGACCCCAAAGACCTCAATAATAATATTATGAGGGAACATTATCCCATACCCAAATGGGAGGAGATCACCAGTGAAATGGCCCAGGCGAAGATATTCACGAAACTGGATGCTTCTAAAGGGTTTTGGCAGATCCAACTTGACCCGTCCAGCCAAAAGCTATGTACCTTCAACACCCCTTTCGGCAGGTTCTGCTACAACCGGATGCCATTTGGCATCATCTCGGCATCCGAGGTCTTCCATAGAATCATGGAGCAGATGATGGAAGGCATCGAAGGGGTGCGCGTATCTGTGGATGATGTCATCATCTGGTCCACCACACAGCAGGAGCACATATATCGTCTCCAACGCGTTTTTGCCCGCATACGGGAAAACGGCCTGTGCCTCAACCGAACCAAGTGCTCCTTTGGCCAGACCGAGTTGAAGTTCCTGGGGGACCATATCTCCAGGTCAGGGGTCTGTCCGGATGCAGACAAGATGAGCGCCATCACAGCCATGCTGCAGCCGGCCGACAAGAAAGCTGTCCTACGCTTCCTTGGCATGGTCAACTTCCTGGGGAAGTTCATTCCCAACCTTGCCTCCCACACGACAACTCTGCGCCACCTCGTCAGAAAATCCACAGAGTTCCAGTGGCAACACACACACCAGCTGGAATGGGAGGAGCTCAAATGCAAGCTCACCACGGCACCAGTGTTGGCGTTTTTTGACATGTCTCGTGCCACCAAAATCTCAACTGATGCCAGCCAATCCGGCATTGGAGCAGTGTTCCTGCAGAGGGATGACACGGCATCATGGGCCCAAGTGGCCTATGCATCGCGGGCCATGACCCCCACAGAGCAGCGCCACGCGCAAATCGAAAAAGAGTGCCTGGGCTTGCTAACCGGTCCAGACAAGTTCCATGATTACGTATATAGTCTTCCCCGGTTCACTGTCGAAACTGACCACCGCCCCCTGGTCAGCATAATAAAAAAGGACCTGAACAAGATGACCCCTCGCCTCCAGCGCATCCTACTTAAACTCAGGAAGTATGACTTCCAACTGGTCTACACTCCAGGGAAGGACCTTATCGTGGCGGATGCCCTATCCAGAGCAGTGAGCACGCTGCCAGATGCGGAGGGGTTCGTATGTCACGTTGAGGCACAGGTGGCTTTCACAGCGGCAAATCTGCCGGCTGATGACTCCAGTCTGGCCCGTATCCGCCGTGAGACTGCGGCCGACCCCCTTCTGCAGCGAGTGATGCGCCACATGACGGGAGGATGGCTCAAAGGGCAGTGCCCGCAGTTCTACAATGTACGAGACGACCTAGCCATCACTGATGGTGTCCTTCTGAAGCTGGACCGGATTGTGATTCCGCACAGCATGCACAAGCTGGTTCTCGACCAACTACTCGAAGGCCACTTGGGGGTCGAGAAGTGCAGATGGAGGGCCCGAGGGGCGGTATACTGGCCGGGCATCAGTGACGATATTGCCAACATGGTGCTCAACTGTACAACCTGCCAAAAGTTTCAGCCGGCGCAACCTCCTGAGACGCTTCTGCCCCATGAGCTGGTAACGTCCCCCTGAGCGAAGGTGGGTGTCGACCTGTTTCACGCACTCGGCAGGGACTATGTCATCATAGTTGACTACTTCTCAAACTAACCTGAAGTCATACGCCTGCATGATTTGACGTTGTCTGCTGTCATCAGGGCCTGCAATGACACCTTTGCTCGCCACGGCATTCCGATGACTGTCATGTCGGACAATGGGCCCTGATTTGCCAGCCATAAATGGTCGTCCTTTGCTGCTTCGTATGGCTTCACACACGTGACGTCCAGCCCTCTACACCCCCAGTCAAATGGAAAGGCGGAGAAGGGCGTTCACATTGCCAAGCGGCTCCTCTGCAAGGCTGCTGCTGCCGGGTCGGACTTCTACCTCGCCCTGCTGGCCTATCGCTCGGCCCCACTAGCCACTGGTCTCTCACCAGCACAGCTGCTGATGGGTTGCGCCCTCAGAACCACTGTGCCTTCCATCCTGGCACCAACAATAGACCATGCTCCGGTACTGCATAGGATGCAACTGCAGCGCGGTCGCCAGAAGAGATCGTACGACACACGGGCAACTGATCTTCCCTCCCTGGCCCCTGGAGACAACGTCCGCATCCACCTACCAGACGGTGGCTGGTCAGCACCTGCCGAAGTCCTCCGACGTGTGGCTCCCCGCTCGTTCCTGGTACGCATGCTGAATGGATCCGTGCGTAGGCGCAATCGCCGAGCCCTTCGCTTACTTCCACGCTCGCAACGGGACCCTACACAGACGCCGTGTCCTCCACTGGTTCCTGATAGCGACTTCGTGGAGCTGCCATATACCATTCCCCTTCTGTCGCCGCCCGTGGCCAGGCTCGCACCTCAGCCGGTGGTTCTCGACCCACCCTTGAGGCGGTCGACCTGAATTCGTCGCCCACCTACTAGACCGGACTTATGAGACTGTTCACACGCCAGACTTTTGCAACCACTGTTTTATATCATGTCTCTGTTTTATCGTTACAGGCATTCGTTTGATCGTTCCAAATTTCCACGTTGTTCTTCTTTTTGTTATGATACAACCTCGTTAGCATGTCACACCTGACATCGCCCCTTGTATATAGTTAAGCCCCATGTACATGATGTAAATATTACGCACACACACACCTTTAGCTGCACTCAGGACACATTTATATTTATAACCACGTAGGCACATAATCGTGTAAAAAAGGGGGGATGTCATGATATTCAAACATACATCACAACACATACATAATGACAGACAGACCAACGGACCAATTAGCACACATAACATGACAGTCAATCACAGACAAGAGCAGACACAGTATAAAACAAGAAACACAACACTTCCTCGGCAGTCCATCTGGAGACGGCACAGGGCCAGGACCTCATAGCAAGACACTCACACAGTCATAACGTGCTGAGTACCAAGTCTGATGTAAAAATAGTTTAATGGAATAAAACTGCGTTGCACCAATCGCAACCGTGTTGGTTCGTCTGTACCACAGAGCATCCAACACTTCACAGATGATCTGTTTTATAGTGATATTGGTTGAAAGATAGGTATTGGGTGGGCAGGACACCTGGCCAACTCCCCCCAGCCTTCTTCAAACAGTACCAAGGGATCTTTTACTATTGTCTGAGGCTTCGGTTTATCATCTCTTCTGATAGTGCAGTTCCTCTTCAGTCTTGCACTGATGTGTCAGCCTTGCTAATGTGTTCAAGCCCATGAAGTGGGATTTAGAGCACTTGGAGAATGCTCATAGGATTAGTCAGAGCCAACAAGATAAAACCCTTTTTACAAACCTGTTCATGAGAAAGGGGCAACCAGGTGACATTGTGTATTTGGATTTTCAAAAAACATTTGATAAGGTGCCGCATAAGGGGTTTTGGTACAGAATTTGGGGTATTAGTATTTCATATTAATTGCGATTGAGGGTTGGGTAATTGACATAAAACAGAGAGCAGGAATGAATGGGACATTTTGGATTGGAAGGCTGTAACCATTGAGGTACTGCAAAGATTAGTGTTAGGGCCTCAGTTATTTATCGACCGGGGGCCTGTTTAGCTCAGTTGGCTGGACAGCTGGTTCGTGATGCAGAGCGAGGCCAATAGCACGCATTTAATCCCTGTACCGGCTGAGGTTATTCATGAAGGCCCCGTGCTCTCAGCCTTTCCCCTCGCCTGAGGTGCTGTGATCCTCAGGTTAAATCACCACCAGTCAGCTCTCACCCCTCAAAGGGAAAGCAGCCGGTGGTCACAAAGAAATAAAGTAACTTTGCTTTTACTATTTATTTATCTATGTTAATGAATAGGATCTAGGGACTGAGTATGATGTGTCTACAACTCTGATAGAAAATTAATAAAAATAGACATGTAAGCACCAGGGAAGTTGAAAAGGAATATAGACGGGTTAAGTGACTGGGCAAATGGAATATAAGGTGGAGAAGTCTGAAGTTATCCATTTTGGAAGGGGTAAGAAATTGGGAAATGTTGGTATTCAGAGAATCTTGAATGTCCTCATACATAAGTCACTAAAATCCTTGACTTCTTGACCCATAGACCACAATCAGTAACAATAAACAACAACATCTTCTCCGCATTAGTTCTCAACCCCGGGGCCCTGCAAGGCTAAGTACTTAGCTCCCTACAATGCTCCTACACACACACGACTGTGTGGCAAAATTCGGCTCCAACTCCATCTACAGGTTTGCTGATGACATGACCATAGTGAGTTGTATCTCAAGCAATGATGAGTTACAGTAGAGGAGGGAGATAGAGTACCTAATGGTGTGGTGCAATGACAACAATCTCTCCCTCAATGTCAGCAAAACTAAGGAACTGTTCATTGACTTCAGGAAGCGAAGTGTCGTACCCACCCCTGTCTGCAGCAATGGTGCCCAGGTAGAGATGGTTGACAGCTTCAAATTCCTACGTGTGCACATCATCATAACATAATAATCTTTATTAATGTCACAAGTAGGCTTACATTAACACTGCAGTACGTTACTGTGAAAATACCCTCGTCGCCACATTACTGCACTTGTTCGGGTACACTGAGGGAGAATTCAGAATATTAAGTTCACCCAACAGCATGTCTTTCAGGACTTATGTGAGGAAACCAGAGCACCCGGAGGAAAGACATGGGGAGAAGGTGCAGACTCCAGACAGACTTAGAAATCTTTCCAGAGAATCATGCCCTAGTGCAGGCTTGGCTAGGGACAAATTCCCCAATGCCCCAAAAAATGACTAAGTGTGGCTAAAGCCAACGAGAAACACCCTGCCAAACTCACCAAAAATTACACTTAGGGTGCGATTCTCTGGCCTCGTTGCGCTCTCGCTCAAGCGTAACGAGGCTGGTGGATAGCTGCTGTGGCCACCTGGGCATTGGACCCTGGCAATGCCATCTTGGGTGTCAGCTTGGCATTTTTAAGGTGCCCAAGTGGCACTGCCAGCTGGCATGGGCACTTCCAGGGTGCCAAGCTGGCATTATTTCTGTGCTAATAATTAGGCCGGGGGTTCCCTTTGTGGGGTGGTGCGGGGACCCTCTCATTGTGTGTTGGGACATCAAGGAACCTGGGCTCGGGAGGGGGTGCTAGGATGTCCTCACAAGTGAGAGTTGACAACTGTATTGAACAACAGCGTCATCAGAAAGGTGGTGGCTGCTGCCCACATTGAACCCAATCATGATCCACTAACGCCACTGGATCCCAGGCCACAGGGATGGCAGGAAGTGGATGCAGAGCCTGGTGGAGTGACCAAAAGCAGGAGGGTGGGAGGAGGGTGGGAGGAGGGCGGGGGGGAGGGGACGGTCAGGCAGCAAGGGCAAGCTAATGGCTCCCGAACTTCCCAATGGCAGGTCCCTCAATCAGTCGTGGGGAGATTTCAGGCACCCTCACATGGGTTTGCACTCTCCCCCCACATCCCCATGGCAACCCTCCACATGTTGCTGGATTAGTACAATCCGTGACAGGATGGGGCTCTTGAGTGGCCATCTGCCGACTTTCCTGCCATGGACTTATAGTGGAGATGGCAAGGTGGCGGGGTCCCTACTTGGCACCTTCCCGCCCTATAAAATGTCCCTCGCCCCCAAACCCAAGGACATGAAATTGCCCCCAAAGTTATCAAAGAGATTTTGTGCAGCACTTGATAGACAGCCAGCAACTGTTCAGTAACTATGAGCAATGTGCCCCTGACCTCTATAGTGCTCCCAGCAAATCACAATTATTTAAATGAGTTGACCTCACATTATGGGTGAGGTCAGTTTAGCAGAGCACAGGTGCATGATGCAATGTCGGAGGACTCACAGTTCTGTAAATGGGACTACCCGAAGGCCTTTTTGTGAAGGTTTTTTCAGAGATTGTGATGCATTTCTTTTCACTCCATTTTTTTGGGATTCGTATCTCCTGAAGACATTACCCTTCCAGGTGTGGTTTCCCAGGTGAAAGATCACCCTCTGCTAACCAACATAAAGATATATTCCACACATTTGAGCATGTGTACAGATTGTTGGGTGGTTATTCAATTGGGAGACATCCCAGCTGAATCTAATTCTGTCTTGTCATATAGCTGCATATACACATACACGCAAGCATGCATGCGAATGTGCACACATCGACTAAATGTGCACGCATCGACTAAACGTGCACGCATCGACTAAACATGCAAGCATCGACAGGCAAACAAACACAGACACAAAACTATACACACAACTACGGAAAGATGGGCACAGAAACACACACACACGCAGACAAAAACACAAACAACTATACTTTATGCACAAGCTTTTGACACCAGTCACTGGAGAACTAAGGAACAAGTTTGACTGGCTTTTCCTTCTCGATATAGCGCAAGGGTGTTAAGATCAATTTTAGCGTCCTTATTGCCATGGTTGAGACGGCTTAATACAGCACAGATGTGCGGGCCACTTTTGAGGCTTTCTTCTCCTGAATCCCTCAATTCAATACCTGACCACAAACTTATCAACCCACCTGCCTGAAAGCTTATTGCTTGATTTAAAAGAAGGAAGCAGCAGGACTCCTACTTTAGACAATATAATGCAGGAACAGAGTGATTCACAGAGGGCCAGTTTGCAGGAGAATTGCAGGTGATGTTTTGTTCAAAGTGGGAGGAATCGAGTCGAGTGTGAAGCATGTTGAAATGGTCGCAAAAGTGTGATAATTTTGTTCAAAGCAGGATTCTGGTATGCATGGCACACACAGGCATGCACAAACATACTGTTCCACTTAAGCACAATTTCCTCCTGAGTGTAATTTTCCCAAGTACCCATTTTATGATCAAAGAGCAATTTGAATTGCGGTTGATAGCCTCAACCAACAGTTGGCTTACGGAAAAGCAGTTTGTATTTCTCTCAGTAACAGCTGAATTTTTCCTTGTTCCTTCTGAATTATAATAGCTCAATTCAGTTCATTTGTATGATGTGTGACATGAGCTTACTTTAGAGCTTCAACCATCTTGATCTCTTTATAGTGTCTGTATTGCAGTTACATTACATGCTTCAAATCATAGGCTGGGGTTGCTGGATTTTAAGGCCAACTACTTTCCTCTGGTACAGGTGCCGCTTGAGGTACAAAACAAATCTGACGTACGTCCCTTTCCCTGAAGTTACCAATTTACCTCCCAAACCATGGCTTCTTTTGGAACGAGGGCATGCTGCCTCCCGCCTCAGTCCCGAATCTTTATTTTCCCACGGACGCACTCTCGCCTAAAAGATATTGCTCGAAGGCTGCCTCGATTTCTGTCTGGTTGGTACTTTGGCTTGCAATCTGCCAGGGTCATTATTTTAATTACCGGTTTTCCTCCCTACTTCCCACATATTCCTCTTTCTGCTCGGGGCTATCACTGCTGCACACATTCTGGTGGCAAAACCCGCCCCACCTTACGTAGCATAATCACTTACTCTGTCCACTGAAAGCACTACCTTGCACATGGGAGGAACATTTTTTTCTTAATCTTCTAAAATCTTAGCATAATTCACTCACTACTATCTTCTTAGTAATAAATTTAAAATTACACTTGTGCGCCTGTTCCTCGCCTTGAGCAGTTCTGGGCACCATGCCTTAGGAAGGATTTTTTGGTCTTGGAGGGAGTGCAATGTTGGTTTACAAAAATGATACCTGGACTACAGGGGTTGAGTTACGAGGGGAGATTTCTCAAATTAGACCTGTTTTCGCTACAATTTAGAAGGTTAAGGGGCGATCTGTTCGAAGTATTCAAGATGTTAACAGGGACAGACAGGGTAGATAACGATAAACTTTTTCCACTGGCTGGGGATTCTAAAACTTGGGAGCATTGTCTGAAAATTGGGGCCAGGCCATTCAGGAGAGATGTTAGGAAGAACTTCTTCACTCAAAAGGTGGTAGAGGTTCAGAACTCTCTCCCACAAACAGGAGATGAAGCTGGAACAGTTGTTGATTTTAAATCTGAGATAGATAGATTTTTGTTTAGCCAAGATATTGAAGGATATGGGCCAAAGGCAGGAATATGTAGTTAGGTCACAGATCAGCCATGATCTCATTGAATGGCAGGACAGGCTCAAGGGGCTGAAAGGCCGACTCCAGCTTCTATGTTCCTGTATATATGCTACATGTTCAAATGGCTATGAAACTACAGTGGGCCCTATTTCATATCCTCTCATTCTTTTTCCGTCTCTCAATGCAGAATGCTTTATTATATTCTGCTGTGACAAATGACATGTGTGACATATTCTGACATCAGAATAAACCTGTAATTTTGCAATGTTCATTGTCCTGAATTACAAACCTTTTAATGTATTTGCAGAGTGAATAAGAACTAAAGAGTACACTATGTTCTGTAAATAACAAGGGTAAGGATAATTTACAAAGATACGTTACCAATTAGTTGTTAGATTTGAGCTTGTGGGTGGGTGTGTTTGTGTGTGTGTCACGTTTATGCCTGAATCAACCCTTAAATCACCACAGGACAGCAGGTACCTTTTATACAGCAAATCAATCCTTTCTTTATTATGCCCTCATAGCCCAGGCTAATGCAAACCTGCACATAAAGAGACCAGGCTTTCAAACATCTGTTTTCAATCAGAATAAAAGTCGAGTTTTGCTTTAACTTGTTCTCTCTCTGTATAAACTCTCAGTTTCATCACATCCAGTTCACCTTTAAATTCATAAACCTCTTAGGAAGACACGGAAAACAAACGTAAATGTCTCAATAAGTTCTGCTGAAACATGGTTTGCATTATTCATTCCTTTCACTAATGCACTGGACCCATTTGGCTTCATTCAGAATACAGTGCAGGAATTTTTTTTCCCTGTGTGATTCAGTGTGATTTCCCTAGATGTGTTACTGAACACAAAGAGCAGAATGTAGAAACAGGGGAAGGTTAAGTTCATATTTTACAAAGATCAAAGGAAGCAATTAAGCTACAAAAGAGAGAATCTTGATCATTCTATTTATCGTAAGCTGACAGATTTTCTGCCTTTCATTTTGAAATTAAAACCTGCAGCACACCAATGATGAAGGCGTATGACCCCAAAATGAAATATTCACGAATGAATCTTCAGTCGATCTTTAATACAGAGGGTTTAATTTGCCAACTGCTCTCTCCTCTCACAGTCTAAGGTGCCATCTTTTGAATGAGGTGTGAAAGTCAACCCACGCCTGCTTTTTCATATGGACAGTCACTATCCCACAGCACTATTTTTACAGAAGAGGAAGGTTGTCCTTTCTGGTCTCCTGGCCAACATTTATTCCTCAACATTCATCTAAAGCAGGTAATCTGTACATTTATTTCAATGCTTGCAATGTGTGCAAATTGGCAAATTGTCACGTTTCCGGCATTGCAACAGTGACTGTGCCTTAAAAGTACTTCTTTAGCTGTCAAGTTGAGGTTGTGAAAGGCGCTAAGCAAATGCAAAGGGTTCTCGGCCGGGGGCTGGGGGGCGGGGGGGTGGGGGGGGGGGGGGGGGGTGACTAGGTACGCCAGGACGTCCTCCAATCTTGATGAACATTTAAAAAAGTGTAACATTTATAAATCGAACGGGTGCGTAGAGTTCACATAATGCTTTGTCAGCCTTCTTAAACTCCACAAAACAGCGCTGTAATGTGTAATTACAGCAGAAAATCTTTCCAGTATGACAGCCACCGTAATTGAATTTTATTTAGAAAAATGAGCAGCTCTTGTATATACAAGCTGATTGTGCACCGTCTTTCTCTGGCAATGGTAAGATTGGCGGAATGCCCCACGTGCATCAAAATACGCTGCCTTATATGAAGCTTCAATAATGATATTCCATCTGTCGAAGACATTGACTTCTGACTCAAAAGCTTCACAATAAAGTATAAGGTTGCTGCCCACAAGAACGCACTTGTTCTCTGTTCTCGTTTTATAAGCTTTGTTACTTCTTGAGTAAGTCAACGGATGGAATCCTCTGGGCATCTGTCAGTTTAAAGAAAGGTGCGAGGAAGTGACATAGTCCTATTATGTGAATGGACAATTCTGGAATGACTAGAAAATCATTGGACAGTCCTGGCAGCGTGGGCGAGCAAGTCAAGGCATCAGACCACGTCAAAGAGAGCGTGCCAAGCCAAGAATAAATTGAGTAATATCAGAAATGGATATGTTTAATATTCCTGTAGCTTTCCCAACAGCACAGCTACCAGGAAATTCCTGTCAGAACCTTGGGGTAAAGTTTCTACAAGGTCTCAGTCAATCTCTCACTGTGCCTTTGGCAGAAAATCTGAGGAAACCTCAGAGGAACAAAGTAAATGGCACATCGTTTCTTTGGAATTTCTGCTTAAATTATGTGGGTAATCAGGTGAACTATTTGGAAATTTAATGCCACTTTGTCTTTAGGTTTGAGTGCGTAGATTTGTGTTAAATCTGAGAGTTTCACTTTGATAAATGTTAATAATAGGGTTTAGATGTGTTGCTCGCATGTAAAATGAAGGCCTAGAAATTGATCCATCTGGCACCGAGCACGGTAATTGTAAGGTAAAAGGCAGAGAAGTAACCAAAGATGGAGGATGCGATTGTGACGAAAGAGTTGATAGGGAAAAGGCAAAGAGAAGCAATCAGAAGGGAGTGCTTTTTTTATTTGTTCATGGGACTTGGGCATCGCAGGCTAAGCCAGCATTTATTACCCATCCCTAATTGCCTTTGAGGGGCATGGCTGTGGGTCTGGAGTCACATGAAGGCCAGACCAGGTCGGGACAGCGGATTTCCCTCCCTAAAGGGCATTAATGTACCAGATGGGTTTCTACGACAATCGACAATGGTTTCATGGTCACCATTAGGCATTTAATTTCAGGCTTTCATTGAATTCAAATTTCACCAGCTACAGTGGTGGGATTTGAACCTGGATCCTCAGAACATTACTCTAAGTCTCTGGTTTACTAGTTCAGTGATAATACCACCGCACCACCACCTTCCCCATGAATGTGATTGGGAGGGTGGGCCAAGAAGGGACTGATACCATTCTTCAGATTTTAATGGTCAAGAAGGAATACTCCTGGTTCCACGTGGTTAGAGGGAACACGCATACCTCCAAGCAAGTCATCTACCCAACCTTTCAAACATCTCACCTGCCCTTCATGTAGCAGAGTCTGAAGACTGCATATGGGGTTCTGTGATGGAAAGCCCATCGAACTCTGGTGGAAGCAAGCCACCTCTATCTGGAGTGATTGGAGAAAACATGGAGCGATGTATCCATTAACAAACTGATATTCATAATGGTGGGCTGCAAGAATCCCTTTAAGGAAGGAAAATTAGGCTGTATGTGGACCGCATTTTCCAAAATGCCTCAGGCCTGGCACCAGCTGCTTTCCTGGCAGTGGATGGACTGCACAGTCCTGGCACTGGACGTCTGCCATGTTGGTTGTTTAGATGCCTAAGCCTCAGGCGGCATGTTATGGAATATCCAGGTCAGAGCCTATTGAAAAATAGGAACATTTAAAAAACTTGTGCGATTTGTTTTGTGTTCGGATCTTTGAGTTTGTATCGAATTCACTGCAAAAAAGCATTATGGATAAGTTTGGACACGGGCCAAAAGCAGAAAGGAAAACCAGACTAAAATAAAATGCAGTGGCTTCATAGTTTGGGCCACCTGTCTCGTCGTTTAGGAATACAAGGGCTGATGAAAAAGGCCATGGTAAATCTATTCAAGAAAACAAATACTTGAAATGACTGTCAAGCAATAAAGAGGACGGAATGGTGATGAAAGCCGAGGGGAGGGTGGGGTTGGGAGCCTAATCCAAGTGCTGTCTTGGGAAAGAAAAATCAATGTTCAACACTAGAGCAAATGGAGTATTGCCTCCACTAAAACCATGGAGAAAAACTTCAAATCAATGTGTGAAGCAATCATCTGCTGTCACCCTACACAGAAAAGCTCAGGGTTCAAGTGTCTACTTTTTAAATCTCTTTCAACATTGCTCCGCCATTTATATCTTAAAAATCCATCATATATCAGCTGGGAATGGTTTATCTGAGATCTGTCAGCAGCAGACGGGTGGCAAAGTTGCCATGGCGATGTGACGACTGAGGGTGTTTCAGACATGTAGGAAAGGTGTCCATCTTTAAACCGTTTGCGACTTATAACTTAGTTATCATTTATTTGGAGAGATCATTGAATGACACTGTGGCTATTTATTACTTCTCACTATTCTATTGCTACCGACCTTAGCTGCATCATAGGCCCTTGGCAACGGTGAAGGTATTTTTAAAAAAAACATGTTTAAATCATAATTGAAAAATTGTAATATTATTCATTGAGAAAATTAGGTGGAGGCATATTAGAAATGTAGAACTGCACAGCATGGAAAGAGGCCCTTTAGTCCATGGAGTTGATTATTTTAAAAATAAATCTAGTTAGTCCCTGCCCCCTGCTCTTTCCCTATATCCCGGTAATGTTTTCTCCTTTTGAGTATTTATCGGATTCTATTTTGCAGGCTATTTTTGAATCTATCTCAAACACTCTCTGAAGCAGTGAATTCTAAATCTTAACCGCACATATCTTAACAACGTCTTTCCTCCTTTCGCCTCTGGTTCTTTTGCCAATCAGCGTGAATTTGGTTCCCTCTGTTTATCCACCCATCAGCCATTTAAAACCGGTTTTCTTTATTTATTCTTTCTGGATCCTTTGTGAGTTTGAACATTTTGATAAAATCTCGACTTAATCCTCTTCAGGAGGTCTTGTGACATAGTGAGTTCCATCATAAAATGGACAAACTCTTAGTCCGGGACGCTTTCGTGGCAGGTATGCTTTTGTCACAAATCCGCCAGCGCCTGTTAGAGAAGGACACCCTGGGTCTCAGGGGGGCACGGGCCCTTGCAGGCTCCCTGGACGTGGCCTCCAGGAACGCCCGCGCCTATGTTGCCGACCGCGCGGCAGCCCCCTGGGCAGCGTGGAACCCCGACGCAACCGACCCCGAGACTTCCCCCATTCCTGCATAGGCCTGCACTGCAAGATGGCCTGGCAACCCCGATGGTCTTGGCCCCGCTGCTACTTTTGCAAGCAGGCCAAGCACCCCCGCCAGGGCTGCCCTGTCCGCGCATCCACCTGCAAGGGAAGCGGCAAAAAGGGCTATTTCGTGGGGGTATGGTATGCCAGGCCCGAGCGGTGGCCGCGGTCTCCAGCGGCGAATGCGGACTGTAGCCAAAAACTTCTCCACGGGCCCCCTGCGGCCAGTGGTCGCCGCCACCTCCATATCCCAGGGCCACGTGCGGACACTGGGCACCGCAATCTTGTTCCGCGGACGCCATGTTGGAGGGATGGGCGCCGCCATTTTGTGCACCCCCGGCCATGTGCGACCAATGGGAAACGCCATCTTGGATGAAACCCCAGGACCCCAGCTCGGCCGACCACACACTGCCTGAACAGAACTCTCAACTACTGCGATTGGCCTCGGTGACTCTGGATCAGTCTCGACCTCGAACACTCTCAACCGCTACGACGACCGTTTTCATCAACGTGCATGAGACATCCTGCCTAATCGACTCTGGGAGCACGGAGAGCTTCATACACCCCAACAAGGTAAGGCGCTGTTCCCTCCTCATCCACCCTGTTAATCAAAAAATCTCACTGTCCTCCGGTTCCCATTCAGTGGAGATAAAGGGGTTTTGTGTTGCAAACCTCACAGTCCAGGAAAGGGAGTTCAAAGCTTTCCGTCTCTACGTCCTTCCCCACCTCTGCGCGGCTACACTCCTGGGTTTAGACTTCCAGTGTAACCTTCAAAGTCTGACCTTCCAATTCGGAGGCCTTATACTCCCCCTTACTGTCTGCAGCCTCGCGACCCTTAAGGTCCATCCGCCTTCCCTGTTTGCGATCCTCACCCCGGATTGCAAACCCGTCGCCACCAGGAGCAGGCGCTACAGTGCCCAGGACCGGATCTTTATTAGGTCAGAGGTCCAAAGGCTACTGAGGGAAGGGGTCATTGAAGCCAGTAACAGCCCCTGGAGAGCTCAAGTAGTGGTGGTAAAGACCGGGGAGAAGCATAGGATGGTCAACGACTACAGTCAGACCTTCAACAGGTTTCGGGAGCTGGACGCTTATCCTCTCCCTCCGCATATCCGACCTGGTAAACAGGATCGCGTATTATAAGGTCTTCTCAATGGTGGATCTCAAGCCCGCCTACCACCAGCTCCCCATCCGCACTAGTGACCGCAAATGCACTGCCTTCGAGGCAGACGGGCGGCTCTATCACTTCTTAAGGGTTCCCTTTGGTGTCACCAACGGGATCTTGGTCTTCCAGCGCGAGATGGACCGAATGGTTGACCGGTACGGATTACGGGTAACATTCCCGTATCTCGATAATGTCACCATCTGCGGCCACGACCAGCAGGACCATGACATCAACCTCCGAAAATTTCTCCAGATCGCTAAAATCCTTACCTAACATAGAATAAGGATAAATGCTTGTTTAGCACCGACCGTCTAGCCATTCACGGCTACGTAGTGCAAATGGAGTTATAGGCCCCGATCCTGAATGCATGCGCCCCCTTATGGAGTTCCCCCTCCCCCACTGCTCCAAGGCCCTGAAACGCTGCCAAGGGTTTTTCAGCGACTACGCCCAGTGGGTCCCCAACTATGCGGACAAGGCCCATTCCCTGATCCAATCCACAGCTTTTCCCCTGTCGATAGAGGCCCACCAGGCCTTCAGCCGCATCAAAGCAGACATTGCAAAGGCCACGATGCACGACGCCATCAACAAGTCCCTCCCCTTCCAGGTCGAGAGCGATGTGTCCGACGTAGCTCTGGCGGCCACCCTCAACCAAGCGGGCAGACCTGTGGCCTTCTTCTCCCAAAACCTCCATGCTTCCGAAATCCGCCACTCCTCAGTCGAAAAGGAGGCCCAGGCCATAGTAGAAGCTGTGCGACACCGGAGACATTACCTGGCCGGCAGGAGATTCACTCTCCTCACTGACCAACGGTCGGTTGCTTTCATGTTCGACAATGCACAGCGGGGCAAGATAAAAAATGACAAGATCTTGCGGTGGAGGATCGAACTCTCCACCTACAACTACGAGATCTTGTATCGTGCCGGGAAGCTAAACGAGCCTCCTGATGCCCTGTCCCGCGGCACATGTGCCACTGCACAAGTGGACCACCTCCGAGCCCTCCACGAGGACCTCTGCCACCCGGGGGGTCACTCGTTTTTCCATTTCATCAAAACCCGCAACCTGCCCTACTCCATCGAGGAGGTCAGGACAGCCACCAGGAATTGCCAAATCTGCGCGGAGTGCAAACCGCACTTCTACCGGCCAGAGAGAGCGCACCTGATAAAGGCTTCCTATCCCTTTGAACGCCTCAGCATGGACTTCAAAGGCCCCCTCCCCTCCACTGACCGCAACACGTACTTCCTGAACGTGATTGACGAGTACTCCCGGTTCCCATTCGCCATCCCCTGCCCCGACATGACCGCCACCACCGTCATCAAGGCCGTCCATAGCATCTTTGCACTGTTCGGGTTCCCCGCTTACATACACAGTGATAGGGGGTCCTCCTTTATGAGTGACAAACTGCGTCAATTCCTGCTCAGCAAGGCATCGCCTCGAGCAGGACGACCAGTTACATCCCCCGGGGTAACGGACAGGTAGAGAGGGAGAACGGAACGGTCTGGAAGACTGTCCTCCTGGCCCTACGGTCCAGGAACCTCCCAATCTCCCGCTGGCAAGATGTCCTCCCGGATGCCCTCCATTTCATCCGGTCACTACTTTGTACGACCACCAATCAGACACCTCACGAACGTCTCCTTGTCTTCCCTAGGAAGTCCTCCTCTGGGACCTCGCTCCCGACCTGGCTGGCAGCACCCTGACCCATCCTGCTCCGAAAACACGTGCGGGCGCACAAGTCGGACCCGTTGGTCGAGAGGGTCCATTTGCTCCATGCTAACCCCCAGTATGCCTACGTGGCGTACCCCGACGGCCGACAGGATACAGTCTCCCTATGGGACCTGGCGCCCGCCGGAACCCCACGCACATCCCAGCCACCAGTCCCACCCTCCCCTCTGCCGCAGCACCTTACAGGAGGATCGGTTCTTCCGCCGCCCCCATCTAGGCCCCCCCACCCACCGACTCCCCCCCCCCACCGCCGGTGCTCCCTTCCCTGGTCAGCCGTTTTCCCCACCAGCGCCGTCTAGGGGTGATGAAGCTGCCATGGAGATCGAAGCCACGCTCCCGGAGTCACAGACGCCCGGGCCTCCACCGTAGTCACCACCGAGGCTCCGACGATCACCGAGGGCCAGGGCCCCCGATCGACTGATTGCTTCATTTTGACTGTAATCTGTGAATATAAACCATCAAATGTACATAGCTACCAGACTTGTAAATAGTTACTAAACATTGTACGGAGGTATTACGGTACCTCCATAACTAATTATACCATGTTGTTATGTTTTGTAGTTTCTGGCCACCAACCCCGCTGGACTTTTTTTTTACAGGGGGTGAATGTGGTATTATAGGTATTACGGTACCTGAGAGGCTAAAGCACCATTGGTGCTTTCTATTGGCTAGAGTGTATAATAGCTCCGCCCTGATAGGTGGGGTATAAGAACCCGTGCCGCCCCAGCAGCCCTCATTCTGTACCTGAGCTGCTGGGGGAAACATCTCGCTTATTAAAGCCTTCAGTTGGACTACAACCTCGCTTTAGTGGTCATTGATTGTGCATCATTATGTAATTGTAATCCCACAATCCTGGAACCACACAAGTAAATCTCTTCTACATCCTCTCAAAAGCCTAAGCATCCTTCCCAAAGTGTGGTACCCACAATTAGATACAATAGAGCTGTTGAGGCTGAACTAGTGTTTTATATAGATTGAGCATAACTTCCAAGTTTTGCATTCAACCATTATCCAATGGCAGCACGGTAGCATTTTGGATAGCACAATTGCTTCGCAGCTCCAGGGTCCCAGGTTCGATTCCAGCTTGGGTCACTGTCTGTGCGGAGTCTGCACATCCTCCCCGTGTCTGTGTGGGTTTCCTCCGGGTGCTCCGGTTTCCTCCCACAGTCCAAAGATGTGCAGGTTAGGTGGATTGGCCATGATAAATTGCCCTTAGTGTCCAAAATTGCCCTTAGTGTTGGGAGGCGGTGTTGACCTTGGGTAGGGTGCTCTTTTCCAAGAGCCGGTGCAGACTCGATGGGCCGAATGGCCTCCTTCTGCACTGTACATTCTATGATAATCTATTTTTGTAAGGGCCACGAAGAATCCAGCATGAGTTTTAAGGATACAAAGTAATAACATTTATTTACTATAACATATATACATAACAGTAGCAGTAACTTCCCTTGCTACATACTCCTTCCTCCTGGTTCCTGAACTGGCCAGCTTATTTATACTAGGCGTTTACTAGTGGTTTCTCCGCCCCCCTCATTGGGGAAGCTCATACTCCCACAGGATTGTGGGATAGTCATTAGTCCCCAGCCAATGGTAAGTAGGCAGGTTATAACATCCCTCCCCCCCAAAGTCCAAGGAATCCACCGAAGACCCTGGCGAAGGAAGGCGTCGGACTCGTTTGGCCGCTGGCCGGACACCATTTGCACGCGGCGCTGGATCAGGCGGCGTGTAACGAGACGGAGACCGGCGCTTCCGTGATGAACGGCGCGGTTGTACATCCCATCCTCGTTGCCAGTTTTGTAAGGGCCACGAAGAATCCAGCACGAGTTTTAAGGATACAAAGTAATAACATTTATTTACTATAACATATATACATAATAGTAGCAGTAACTTCCCTTGCTACATACTCCTTCCTCCTGGATCCTGAACTGGCCAGCTTATTTATACTAGGAGTTTACTAGTGGTTTCTCCGCCCCCCTCATTGGGGAAGCTCATACTCCCACGGGATTGTGGGATAGTCATTAGTCCCCAGCCAATGGTAAGTAGGCAGGTTATAACATCTATGAAATTAAATGGCAGAACAGACTTGAGGGGGCGCGGTGCCTATGCTCCTGTGTAAACCTGTGTCAACCTATCGCGGTGGACAGCAAAGGCCTTATGACCTGATTTGAAGAACAGCAGGAACTTGTTCTGTTATCCTGTCTAACTTTACCCCTGGAGCCAAAGTCTAAGTTTAAGTATGTCAGTGCTTTCTTTAATTTTCCTCTGATATATAATGGAGTGAAAATTCTGCCTCAATCACTGAAACTGTGCTGCTGCTACAGCTGGCCCCTTTGTCGAGGTTTACTGTCGAAGGAAGGGGTCAAGCAATTTAATTAAAATCAAAATATCTGGTTGGACTGTATTATTTTAAATTTTGGCTCAGTAAATATGTCGAACTGGGGATTTCCATAGAACCACTGCTGAAGGTAAGGTCAATGAGGAAGGGATCTGTCGGAAGACTTTGAAAAAAATAATCAAATCATTTCCATTGATGAAGTTGAAGGTAAAAACTACTATGCATGGATATTAATATCATCGTTTAGCACATGTGAACTATGTATTTTTTCTATTATGCAAGTTGTTAATTGAGCTTTAATAACTACTGTAAATATGTACTTGTGTTACTCATACAAAAAAAAATTGTTGCAGATGTTAGACATCTGGAATCAAAATAGAAAATTCTGGTAATGCTCAGCAAGTGAGGCAGCATCTGGGGAGACCAACAAAAGTTAACGTTTCAGGTCGATAACCCTTCACCAAAATCTAGTAGGTCTTCTAGAACAGCAGAGAAAGAGGACATTCAGTCCATTAAGATTGCATTGATTATTTTAAAGCCTGAAATCTTGGCTGGAATCTGGTAGCGTTGAGTGTCCCGATGGTGGCTTCGAGAGTACACAGGCCTTCTGCCTGTTGGTGCAACCAGGCGGTGATCAGCCAATTAGATATTCATGGATGAGTTGCCCGGCCAATCATGTGGTGGGAATGGGAAGAAAGTTGACAAGCCCAGCGTTACCCAATGGGATCAAAGGTCTGGTCACTATATTTCAATAGCACCGGGAAAGGCATTTACTCCCTGCAAGCTAACAACTTCAGTCTGACTGTGCAAGTGGATGCCTTGAGAATACAGCTGCTGAAATAACTGTCTAATCTTTTGCTTCTTGGATAACCTTGCCTGCTGCCGCCATCTTCCACCTCTGCCCCACCCTCAAAACTGGATAGATAAGTACAACTTCTGCTAACACTTGCTATTCTCGATGTTCCAGAGCAGACAACGCTTGGCCTTGTGGTTTAGTGATGTCTCCGTGCAGATTCTCCTCCAGGCCACGCATGAATGGTGAGAAGTTCTGTTTCCCAGTGATGGCAGCAGGAGGTCCTCCTATCTGACCAAGGAGACCTGGATGGGGATTGCAGGAGAGGTGAGCGGCTGCGGGGTGCCTATGCTAAATGGGTCCAGTACAGGCAAAGTGTCAATGACCTTTTTCACTCTGCAACTTTTATTGGCACGGTAGATTCGATACAAAATGGCACTAATGGGGACATTAAGTAAAGTAAATATGTGAGTGGAGAGATTGGGTTTTAGACCTCAGTACCAGATGGAACATGTGGGCTAATGTATAGGAACCTTCAGATGATGAGGCTGCGGAACTAGCATGGGAGGCGCGTAATCCTGTCCCAATGGAGAAGCCAACGTTTCAGGCTATCAGAGAATGTGGATGTCTCCTGTCCAGTGTTCATAACTGGGTATCTAGGATCTGGATTCATACACTGATGGCGAAAGGAAATGTGTGGAATATGCATAACGTCAACTCATTTTTTTTTGTGTTCTCCACCACAGGTACACAGTCATATCAGACGATGAAAGCAACATGAAGTTTCAACCTCTTGAGGAAGATGAAATGGACCATTCGGAGGATGCAACAACACATTACTCTCTGTACCTTCCACCGGTGCAGAGATATTCACTTTGTGCTTTCACCATTAGACTAAGGATGTGCAACCACTCCTCCTCCTTTCTTCCAGTGACCTCATCGTCTCCAATCGGCAAATCCATCGAGAGTGAATCTGCAGCTTTGCAGGAGACCGACTCTCAGCTATCCAGAACATCTAATCCTCGGACCACCAGAGGACAGCAGCCAAAGTCAGCTCAGACGTTGTGTAATGGCACTCAGCAGGCACCCTCCACCTCAGTCTGAATGTCAGGGTTGCAACAAGGTGTCATGATAGGGAATGAGAGTTGAAATAATTCTAATGGTGCAGAGTTGGCACTAGTATGTATCCATTCTACAGATATTATAGGCCATGTGTAACTCTATGGTTTGGATTTCTTTATTCATGAGCGGGATTCTGGTCCTGCCTTTGCATCCCTTGCTGCCAGGAAACCCGTGGTGGGATGTGCCATCGGAGGGACTGGAAGATACTGCCGGTGTGAACAGACGGACGTTTCCAGCTCATATGTGTTGAATGGTCACTTTGTTGGTAGTTGTCCAAATTGATGCGTGCATTTAAGGCTCTTGCTCTTCATGGACAATCAATGATGATGTTGATGTGGGCCTCTGAAAATAGCATTTATTTTGTCACCTCAGAAGTAGTGGTATCTCTTGATATGTGAAGCTTACTATTTTAGACTACCTTTTTAAGCTCGGGGCTTTGGAACCTGGTTGGCAAGCCAGCAACGTGATGTTCATCTCCTTCTGATCTATCAGAAGCTGCAGTCTAAACAGTGTCTGTAGCTGAGGCATTCCATATATTACAGGTGTACACCTAAAATTCCTATCAAGGCCTTGCCAGCATTTGAGGCGTGTGTCACATAAACATGTTTGACTTCCTTTCAAATCATGTGCGGCTTGGCGAAACCATGTGTATGAGCTTTCTCATGTCACAGAGCAGGTGAAATCTTCCTTTGAGATGCCAGAGTGCACAAGAAGGCAGGTTGATCTGAAAGAAGTGTATGGAATCTGCTGGCACTTTTACTGCAACAGTTACTGAGGAGAGGATCAAGAAAACTTGCAGGGGCCTCACTCTTGTTGGAATTGTGTTTCAATGTGTGTTATGGGGCTGTCTGACACATTGCTGCATCACCCTGGCATCTGTGACTATAGCTGAACAATGCAGTTCCTCAGGATCTTCCATATTTATCCCCTTCATCCCTTTCCGTGTTTGGACATTCCTCACCCTGTTGCTGCAAGAGCTTTTAGGCACAGCTGACTACACTGACCTAAGATTTTACTGCGATCCCAGACCACACCCCTACAGTGGGTAGGTAACTGGACAGACACTCAATATTTAATTTTACTTTGGTAAGACTGTGAGGAAGTATGGCCGGGATTCTCCGATCCCACACTGGGCCAGAGAATCAGCGGATGAGGTGCGGGAATTGCGCCACGCCGCTCCGATGCCGGCGCCCCCCCCCCCCCAATGATTCTCTGCGCCTCGACGGGCCGAGTGCTGGCGTGGGTTGCTTATGGTCCCACCCGGCAAGACCTCGGAGTTCTGGCTGCGGGGGCCGTCTTGGTTGGGGGGGGGGGGGCAGGGGGATCTGACTCCGGGGGGGGGCCCTCCACGGTGCCCTGGCCCGCGGTCAGGACCTACCGATCTGAGGCCGGTCTAGTTCCGTGGGGTGCCCTGTAGGGCTCCGCCATATTGCCCGGGGGCTGCGCGGAGAGGGAAACCCACGTGCATGGGTGAACCCACGCCGGCCGCGCGCGCCGGCTTTCGGGCGCCAGATTAGCGGACACCACTCCGGCGCCGTACTAGCCCCCTAGGAAAGGGTGCATACCTAGGCCTGGAGACCCGTTGATGCCGGAGTGGCTCGCGCCGCTTTTGATGCCGGTGTCAGAACTTGGCCGCGGGATCGGAGAATCCTGGCCCATACTTCACTTTAGGACTGATTACATGCAGAATAGGGATATGGGATTGGATTCTCCGGTTTGTGACTGACCCCATGCCATTGTGAAAATTGTGGCCTTTTACGCCAGGAGCTCGCAGCTCCAGCTGCCGATACAGCTCCCCACTCTTCCGGGTCAGCGGCCGTGCCGTGCTCCATGGCGGATTCACCCCGCGGACCTGGACCGCCGAATGAGTGCCCCGTATCGGCCGCTCACCCGCCCCGGATCCACCCACACACATTGCCCCCAGCCCCAAATGAGGCCCCCCCCCCCGCCCTCGGATCGGCCCTACCCTGACTGTCGCGGCCCCGGACTGAGTCCGCAGCCTCCACGTGATGTTTCCGAATGGCAGGACTATGTTAGAACCACGCCATCGGGAATTCGGCCAGTGGGGGACGGAGAATCGTGAGGCGGGTCTCAGGCAATGGCCTGAGGTGGTAGATACTCGGGGGAGTACACTGATTTAGGGGGGCCAGAGAATAGCGAAACCGGCGCCTGTCCTGATTTTTTGTGTGAAAATTGATTCTCCACCCGTCGCCGAGCGCGATTTGTGTCGGGGAGGGGGGGTGGGGGGGGGGATGGAGAATCCAGCCCATGGTATATTAAAACAAATTTTATTGCTATCACAGTATTAAAATATCTTTCACATCACACAAGTTTACAATTACCCCTTAAACAATGGTGATCAATACTGTGACACAACAACCCTTAATTGCTATCCTCACTTCCATTCAAACAACAGAGAACCATCTCAGATCTCAATCCACTTTTAAATACAATAAGTAGACCCATGCAGACTTGTTTAAGAGTCTTTCTTTGAGACTGCTGTAAGAGATAGACCTGAAACCTGTCAGAACAATGCAGGATCTCTAGCTGAACTTTTCAGAAACTGTCATTGAGGTTTAATTGCTAAGAACCTACTGAACAATCTCTGCTTATCAGCTAAAATGCCTGGTACTCTAGCTCCTCCCATTAGTCACATCATCTTACGAACTGAAGCTGTATACACAGGATCTGCTCAGACGAGGAGGAGAGTAACAGACATCTACAGACGTTGAAAGATTCCCTCGTACGAACGGGATATGGCGCTCAACTCATCGATCGACTGTTCCAACACGCCACAGCAAAAAACTGCATCGACCTCCTCAGAGGACAAACATGGGACACAACCGACACAATACCCTTCGTCGTCCAGTACTTTCCTGGAGTGGAGAAACTACGACATCTTCTTCACAGCCTTCAACACGTCATCGATGAAGATGAACATCTTGCCAAGGTTATCCCCACACCCCCACTACTTGCCTTCAAAAAACCGCGCAACCTGAAACAAACCATTGTTTGCAGCAAACTACCCAGTCTTCAGAACAGTGACCACGACACCACACAACCCTGCCGTGGCAATCTCTGCAAGACGTGCCAGATCATCGACATGGATAGCACCATTACACGTGAGAACACCACCCACTAGGTACATGGTACATACTCGTGCGACTCGGCCAATGTTGTCTACCTCATACGCTGCAGGAAAGGATGTCCCGAAGCGTGGTACATTGGCGAGACCATGCAAACGCTGCAACAACGAATGAACGGACATCGTGCGACAATCACCAGGCAGGAATGTTCCTTTCCAGTCGGGGAACACTTCAGCAGTCAAGGGCATTCAGCCTCTGATCTCCGGGTAAGCGTTCTCCAAGGCGGCCTTCAGGATGCGCGACAACGCAGAATCGCCGAGCAGAAGCTTATAGCCAAGTTCCGCACACATGAGTGCGGCCTCAACCGGGATCTGGGATTCATGCTCGCATTCCAAGCATTGTCTGGCATCTTTGAATCTGTCTATATATATGTTTCTGGAACATCTGGGTGCAATGCCTGAGGTGAACTGCTGACACAAGGCAGGAAACAATCTGGTCAGCACAATCCTCCTGGACAATAGAGAGCCCTATACTTGGTTTCCACCCATTCACACCTCCATCCTTGACCTGTACTCCAGAGACTTGGTGTTGTAGCATATGTCACTTTTCTCCTGCCTTTATCGATGCTCAAGCTACCTATTATCGCACTTGCTCAATTTTCATTTACCCTACAGAGGCCCCTGTCAGATTGACCTGCCCCCTATACCCCTGGTCCTTCCCCCAATACCCAGAACCTGCTATTCTTCATCATCATACCGCCCTCCATCATTGACTTCCCCTCTGTAACCTTGGATCTTTCCACAAACATGCTTGACCTCCCATCTATAGATATTGTCGTTCTCTGGGACCTGCTTCCTTCCACTGACCCCACGAGCCGCCAGCCCTCCGCAACCACCGCCCTACTTCCCTCAGTCAGCCATGTCCTGATACCCTGGCACAGAGACCGAGGAACGGTAGCAGAGTGTGCAAGTTAGGTGGATTGGCCATGCTAAATTGCCCTTAGGTTAGGTGTGGTTGCTGGGTTGTGGGAATATGTGGGCTTGAGTGGGGTGCCCTATCCAAGGGCCAGTGCAGACCCATGGGCTGAATGGCCTCCTTCTGCACTGTAAATTCTATGATTATATGACCATCCTCTGTCAATATACAATGCCTCCTCAACATGGTCCAACAAAGCTTCCCATGAAAGAGATGCTGCTCCTATTTGAAATCCACCAGGAAGACTATACCTCCCAGGCTCCATGCCACTTTTAATCAGTCATGAATCTGACGGTACTCGTTTCTCATTTGCTGCAGAGTTAAATACAAAGCTACGATTAGAGCTGGTGAAGTTATGTTTCAATCTGTATGCATGACATGCTAAAACATTAGGAATAGGTTCCTGCCGCTTGCCATCAGCAAGTTCAATCCGCCTTCAATCATCCGCAACTTCAATTGCCCACTTTCATCCTGCCGTTGGGAATGTGACATGTTGCCAACCTGGTTTCCCACTGTCAGTAGCAACACACGATTCCAGCTATGTATTTTTTCCACATATCCTGCCTGACCTGCTGAGTATTTTCAGCACTTTCTGCAGGTGTTACTTTTACATGCCATTTCACACTTGGAACAAGCTTAGAATCATAGAAATCCCAACATAGCAGAAGGAGGTAATTCGAAAGAGCACCCCAGATCCACTCCCCCACCCTATCTCCGCAAACCCACCTAACATTACGGAAACCGGGGCACCTGAGGCAACCCATGCAGACAAGGGGGGAATGTTCAAACTCCACACAGTCACCCGAGATCGGAATCAAACTGGGGTCGCTGGCGCTTTGAGGCAGCAGTGCTAGCCACTGGGCCGCAGTGCCAGTCGTCGTTACTTGCTTTGTTGTTAAGGACTGTCAGACGAGTGTTCTTGCAGGCCCTGCTACACTCCTGCAGACTATTGTAGATACTGTCCCAACAGGGCGGATAGGTTATAAACGCCATCCTTGATCACCATCACCGTGTGTGTCTCTTTGAGAAAAAGAATGATCGATGGTGAGTGATCTCTTTATCCTCAGATCACTGCAAGTTAAACATTGGTAAAAGGGAGAAACTTGACAGGACAGTGTCAGCAAAATACAATTATCACAGCAATAACATAATTTTGCTCGGACATTATCTTCAGGTGCTAATTGGCAATAAACGCTCTGATGCTCGCAATGACCATTTTAGCTGAGCAAAGTGATCTCGCCGTAGTGCAACAATAAAAATAAGAATGCATTATTCGCCATTAAATTACATTGTTGCGCGTGACAGATTTATCTGAGTAGCAAATGGCAACGTGAAAGGGTTATACAAAATGCTGTGTTTCAATTTGAGGCAAGAATTTTTGTCCAATTTGCATTTTCTTGCCTAATGTTCCCATTGAAGATGCTGTGCTGTAGCCAATGAGAGACTGTCAGCCAGAGCCCTGGAGAAAAGCTCAAGGAGAGTAGAAGGAGCTGAAATGGTAGACTGGGCAGGACCTCCTCGCTGGGAGTAAAAAGAAAATCCCAATGAGTGAAGACGGCCAAGATTATCCTCCCGGATACTAATTGCCTCTCAGCCAACATTCCAATAGGATTTAGCAGAGCTGAAGTAAGTACTAAATGGTAGGCCTTCCTGCGTCTCTTCCAGCTTAGTGGAGTATGCAAAGCATTTTGTTTGGCCAGGTTATTGTATTTCATATTTGAAGATGTCTCCTGCAAGTTATTAATGCTGTAATGCATCAAGTGGTGTCAGCCCTGGCTTTGCTGAGGGCACTCTTGACTCTGAGTGAGAAGGCTGTCGATTCATGGCCCTAATCCAGCGACGGGAGCACAAAATCTAGGTGACACTTAGGTGCAGTTCTGGGGGAATGCTGCACTGTTGGAGGTTTCTGTCTTTCGGAGACAATGGACAACTGCCTTCCCTCTCCTGTAGATGTAAAGTTTCCCATGGGGCTACACAAACAAAAGCAGGAGAGTTCTTCCAGTGCTCGGGCTAATATTTATCCCCCAAACATTATTGTTTCACTGCTGGTTGTGGGAGCTTGCTGTGTACAAAACACATTGACAGCAGCGTTTTCTGAATTACAGCAGGCACCACACTCCAGAAGTTCTCCTGTAAAGCACTTTGATGAGGTTTGAGGCAGCAAAAGGTACGATGTAAATGCAAGTTCGGTCCTTCTCGTATTATCATCGGTCTTGCTGTTCAGAGGATTTACTCTTAAATTCAGAACATTTTGATGGACGATACTGTTTTGGAAGCTGGCAGCACTTGTAATTCTTCCTCATCTTGCAATGCTTTCATTGGTTTTTGCAGTGTATCATGAAACCCCTCAATGGTTATATAGATCATGATTGTTTAAATTTGGAAATGCTGGATTGATTGTAACATTTGCCTTCGGGCATTGGATCATTCATGTCATTTCTCATTAACTTTGCTGTTTCAAAGGTTTTACTATGTAGATGAAGTTACCCAAATTATTTGCAGAGTTTGATTTTCACCCGATGGGGCACATTTTCACCTTGACCTTAATCAGAAATAATAATCAATGGACGGGATCTTCCAGTCCTGCCAAAGGTGACCACCCGTGGTGAGTTCCCCAATGGCAGGAATGGGCGAGACTGGACTGTGTCCAGCGCCGACACACCCGGCCGGGATCCGTGCCACTGGATGGTGGCTTCTACGAGGGCTGGGGGGACTGGTTGAGGGGTGGTCAGGGGGTGGCCTGTTTGGTCGCAGATGGCGGGTCGGGTCCGCGCATGGCCGGTGCCATGTTGTACGGCACAACCATGGAACATAGAACATTACAGCGCAGTACAGGCCCTTTGGCCCACGATGTTGCGCCAACCTGTGAAACCACTCTAAAGCCCATCTACACTATTCCCTTATCGTCCAGATGTCTATCCAATGACCATTTGAATGCCCTTAGTGTTGGCGAGTCCACTACTGTTGCAGGCAGGGCATTCCACGCCCTTACTACTCTCTGAGTAAAGAACCTACCTCTGACATATGTCCTATATCTATCTCCCCTCAATTTCAAGCTATGTCCCCTCGTGCTAGACATCACCATCTGAGGAAAAAGGCTCTCACTGTCCACCCTATCCAATCTTCTGATCATCTTGTATGCCTCAATTAAGTCACCTCTTAACCTTCTTCTCTCCAACGAAAACAGCCTCAAGTCCCTCAGTCTTTCCTCATAAGATCTTCCCTCCATACCAGGCAACATTCTGGTAAATCAACTCTGCACCCTTTCCAATGCTTCCACATCCTTCCTATAATGCGGCGACCAGAATTTCACGCAATACTCCAAATGCGGCCGCACCAGAGTTTTGTACAACTGCAACATGACCTCATGGCTCCGAAACTCAATCCCTCTACCAATAAAAGCTAACACACCGTACGCCTTCTTAACAACCCTCTCAACCTCAGTGGCAACATTCAGGGATCTATGTACATGGACACCGAGATCTCTCTGCTCATCCACGCTGCCAAGAATCTTACCATTAGCCCAGTACTCTGTCATCCTGTTATTCCTTCCAAAATGAATCAGCTCACACTTTTCTGCATTAAACTCCATTTGCCACCTCTCAGCCCAGCACTGCAGCTTATCTATGTCCCTCTGTAACTTGTAACATCCTTCCGCACTGTCCAAAACTCCACCAACTTTAGTGTCATCTGCAAATTTACTCACCCATCCTTCTACGCCCTCCTCCAGGTCATTTATAAAAATGACAAACAGCAGTGGCCCCAAAACAGATCCTTGTGGTACACCACTAGTAACTGGATTCCAGTCTGAACATTTCCCATCAACCACCACCCTTTGTCTTCTTCCAGCTAGCCACTTTCTGATCCAAACTGCTAAATCACCTTGAATCCCATGCCTCCGTATTTTCTGCAGTAGCCTACCATGGGGAACCTTATCAAACGCTTTACTGAAATCCATATACACCACATCAACTGCTTTACCCTCATCCACCTGTTTGGTCACCTTCTCAAAGAACTCAATAAGGTTTGTGAGGCACGACCTACCCTTCACAAAACCATGTTGACTATCTCTAATCAAATTATTCCTTTCCAGATGATTATACATCCTATCTCTTATAAACCTTTCCAAGATTTTGCCCACAACAGAAGTAAGGCTCACTGGTCTATAGTTACCGGGGTTGTCTCTACTCCCCTTCTTGAACAAGGGGACAACATTTGCTATCCTCCAGTCTTCTGGCACTATTCCTGCAGACAAAGATGACTGAAAGATTAAAGCCAAAGGTTCAGCAATCTCCTCCCTAGCTTCCCAGAGAATCCTAGGATAAATCCCATCCAGCCCAGGGGACTTATCTATTTTCACCCTTTCCAGAATTGCTAACACCTCTTCCTTATGAACCTCAAGCCCTTCTCGTCTAGTAGCCCGAATCTCAGTATTCTCCTCGACAATATAGTCTTTTTCCTGTGTGAATACTGACGAAAAATATTCATTTAGCACCTCTCCTATCTCCTCGGATTCCAAGCACAACTTCCCACTACTGTCCTTGACTGGCCCTACTCTTACCCTAGTCATTCTTTTATTCCTGACATAGCTGTAGAAAGCTTTAGGGTTATCCTTGATCCTACCTGCCAAAAAACATGTCCCCTCCTGGCTCTTCTTAGCCCTCTCTTTAGGTCCTTCCTAGCTAACTTGTAACTCTCGAGCGCCCTAACTGAACCTTCATGTCTCATCTTTACATAAGCCTCCTTCTTCCTCTTGACAAGTGTTTCGACTGCTTTAGAAAACCACGGTTCCCTTGCTCGACCACTTCCTCCCTGCTTGACAGGTACATACTTACAAGGACACGCAGTAGCTGTTCCTTGAACAAGCTCCACATTTCCATTGTGCACATCACCTGCAGTTTTCCTCTCCACCCGATGCATCCTAAGTCTTGCCTCATCGCATCACAATTGCCTTTCCCCCAGATATAATTCTTGCTCTGCGGTATATACCTATCCCTTTCCATCACTAAAGTAAACGTAATCGAATTGTGGTCACTATCACCAAAGTGCTCACCTACCTCCAAATCTAACACCTGGCCGCAAAAAACGGCGCAAATCCGACTTGCGTCACGTCGGAAAAATGGGTCAAAAGTCTCCGGCCCGAAATGGGCTAGCAGCGACGTGATGGCATCCGTCATACATGCCGCATGGCGTGACGGCTCAAAAGGCCGCGCTGCTCCCCCCACCCGACCGGAACACCCGACCGGAACACCCGACTGGATGGGTGGCCGCCACTCA